>NC_064417.1:34235197-34583697 GCF_023375975.1 Astyanax mexicanus
TCCCACTATCATTAAAGTATAGTTTAATAAAATATAGCAACTTCAAGCTACATATATATTTTTTTAATGAACTTGTAATAAAATATAACTCAGCTGATGGTCAGTAAGAGGTCCTGGTAAAGTGAAAACAGCTGAAATTGAATTATAGAGTCCATGCTAACGTCCGGTGTCTGTCCGAGTGCAGCGCGAGGAACAATACCGCCACAATTCAATTAGGCCCATTCACTCTAATCCGCTTCCTCCCAAACCCCCCAGCTCCTCACTCAGCCAGCCCCAGCCTCTCTTTCTCCACATAACCGTCACCATTACTGCCCATTTTCTAATTGCCCATCTACACTGGGTGCCACTTGTGCGATGTGAAGAGTGTTGATGGAAATAAAAGAAGAGAGAAAACATGCGGCTCCATCCAGAGCGGAGGAAGTCGAGCGGCGGCGGTTTTTAAATGCCTCTCCACGCTGCGGGGGCGAGCAGAAAGCCGCCATTAGTAAAAACACATCCATTCTCATCTGCCTGCCAGAGAGGAGCGGGTCGCCGGGGTCAGCAGGTGCACCGCCGTATAGAGATTTATGTATTTATATTTTTCCATTATGAAGTTATGACTAATATGCACCAGACCTTTGTTCGGGAACTCAAATAAGACCTTGTGCCACCATCCTGAGAGCCCAGCTTTAAAACAGAATCAGCAGCAGAAAGCAGTGCAACGTGCTGAAGAGCACCAACGGAACCAGCTGCACGGATCAGGAGCGTGGCTCACAAAAAAAAAATAATAATACTCGGAAAAACCGCCAGTTCTTTCAAAGCAGAACTATAGAGCAGAGTTATAACATTTCTGGTCATAATGTGCTTTAATTCTTACCTTGTTTGTTATGTTCAACCTCTTAACAGGCCAGGATTTTTGTCAATTGTCTGTCTTACAATACACCACTAAATCTTGTGGATTTCTAATCAAGCATTACATATGAAGCGTTCATGTTTGATAAGGAACATTACTGAAAATCATAATTGTAATTGTAGGTAACACTTTACTTGGATGGTCCATTTTATGGCCTTGTTGATGCTCAACTGACATTCAACTAACACTCAATTGAATTTCCATTCAATTTAACTTAACCCTACGTTGAATGTTCAAAATAGAACCTAACTGTACACCTAACCCTAACCTTAACCCTAACCTTAACCCTTAATCAACCATAAAATCTAACCCTAAACCCAATCCTAAAATATTAAGATAAGCGTTTGGGTTAGAGTTGAATGTAGGGTTATATTCAAAAGAGAATCATTTACTTTCACCTTTTAGTTCATTTGCATTTAATAGACATGTAGTTGAAAGTTAGTTGAAAGTCAGTAAAGCATCAAAGAGGCCTTCAAATGGACCATCCAAGTATTACCTAATTGTAATAGAAAATATTGAAAAATAATCATGTAAATCAAGTAAATCGGCAACTCTCAAAATACAACGAATAAAATCATTAAAAATTGGCTCTTTTCTGAACTTCATTTTAAAATCAATACAAATCCTGAATAAAAATCACACAGTTTATGCCCTCCAAACCTTTAGTTTCATTAGTTTTATTTGTCTAGTTTGTACGTCTATTTTCAAACATGCATTATTTGGCGTTGATTCCTGTTACTGATCTGGAATTATTAAGTGGAGCAGAGAGAAAACAAGCAGCTTCTCCAAGTGTCCTGTAGAAGATTTCAAATCCCTCAAATTTTCGGAATGTAAAGAACTTATTTTAATGCAGAGAATAAGGATTTTGTATCAACTGCACCTGTAGCCCATATACGGGTCAAGACATGTTCATAGGTTAAACCAACATAGCAGATGATAAAGGTGCCATGAATTACAAAAGTTGGTCTAACCAAAAAATGTGGTCTCAGTCTGGATCAGCTAAACCATTGTTGGGTTTGTTTGCAGCATGAAACACATTTATTTTGGATGGTTCAGACATTCAGACCAATTACAAATACTTGAGTCAGGCAGTTGTCACCCATTAAACAATAGAAGAAGAAAAAGAAGCAGTGCTGTGCTGTAACCTGTGTTCACTTGGTGTGCAGGCTCATCATGCAGCAGTATGGGTTTACTCTGGTGATTTCTGTATCTACTGTAACTGTAGATTAACTCATTTTTGAACAGACATATAAGTAATTCCAGCAATTTGTTATAATCTTTCCTCATTCTGCAGTGGGATGCACCTGCACTCAAACGGCGTTGCATTCTGGCAAGTATAGGGAAGCTCTGACCATGTAGGTGATGATGACGACAGGATGTAGTAAAGTTGTTTAATCTTGATTCCTAAATCTATGGCCCCTAAACCTCCTAATTCAGAAATTTTAAACAGAATTCACATCACAAATTGAAAAGCAAAAAAGGATCACATAGATGTAAAAGTCCATGTTTGAAAATATTATACTCAGATTTTATAGCAAAACACAAACATCTTAATATTGATTGGGTAAATAATGATAGTAAACAAATATATACAACAATAATAAATTCGGTATATGGTAACATGGTTTTTTATAGAGACTTGCAACCACATTAAAATTATATTGTATTTACAAACATTAATCATAAAATTCTATCAGGGCATTTAAGAGATATAGCCGGGCTAATTAATAGATCTAAAGAAACTTTGGGATATATTTAAAGACACAAATATAAATATACCAATAAATATCTAAACTATAACTTATGGATTATTTAATAGCTCTCTAACAAAACAAGAACAATAAGTAATGTGATTAATTATATACATAGAAAAAAGTAAACTGTGGAAAACTAGAACAAGATTGGCCATAGACCATTATTTGTACCAAGTGAAATTGTTTGTACACAAATTGTATAAGAACCGAAAATACTTTGACAGACTGACAGAAAAAAAACACAATACAAAACGGGACTTTGACTTTCAACTTAATAATGTTACTATCTTGATATGTGATGAATGTGATGAAATGTGGTATTTTGAACTTATATTTGAACTTGTAAAAATGTATCTTCAATAAAGTTTATTTAAAGGACTAAATGAACGGAATACAGTGTAACTAACACAACAACTTTGTTTCTGAAGCCCAAGTTAACCAGTTGGATGAAATTGAACACGGCACTAATTCCAACAGCACTGCCTAATACAATAAAGCAGTAGGTGTGTGAAGCTGTTAGAGCTGCGGGAGTGTTTGTATTGATGAGGATAATGCTTTGACTCCATGCTGCTGAATTGTATTGTACAGTACATTGTTGCTCTTCAGCGAAAAACAAAACAGCAACTTTACAGGAGAGAGATAAAACCGCCTTAGCTTTCAATAGAAGTCAATGTAAAAAAGAGTTTATTTCAGATAATTTTGGAGAATTTCTGCTGGTCCATTCATCAAGAAATTGTGGCATAGTGTAAGGGAGAGTTTGTGTTCTTAAATTATGTAGTAAACTAAAAATTGACAAAAAATGGAGATACTGGTTTTTCATTGGTCAGCGGCGATATTAATATGTACACTTGCTCAACATTCATTTTTGGAGCTCTACTGAAGGAACATGGCCAGAACACATTAATGCTGCTTTGGAATGCTTGCACAGAAGCTCCGCCCACAAACATGGTAGATTTTCTGCATTCCTTTTTTTTTAAATCATATACTAAATCCACTCCTTTTTTTTTATATTAACACTAAACTAAATCATTATTTCCACATTCTTTTGGCTATTATTTATTTATTTTATTATTATTTTTATTATATATTTTTTTAAATAAATTGTTTCCAATTTTGTCCCTTTTTCTCCACAATTTGTAAAGCCAACAACCCCACCCTCTCATTAGGACCCCCCTTCCCCCCATCGTCTAGTAATGCCCCCAACACTAAGTGGGTGAGGACGAGAGCACACCTCTTCCAATACATATTTTTTTTCCAATTGCCACCAATCAGCTGCAGCATCGCAATGGGATTGATGAGCAAAAAGAGCACCCCCTACTGTAACCACTCAAAGAGAAACAGCATAAACAACTGTGCTCTCTCAGACTCCGGCTGCTGATGGAGAAGCAGCATGACCTGGGATTTAAACCCGTGATCGATCCTCAGATCATAGAGTGGCAGGGCCTTAGTTTGCGCTAGCACCCCTAGAACCCCCCACTCTATTGGTTCTATTGGATCAAGAACCTTAATATACTTTCAGCTGGCTCTTTGGAGCTGTACAACTGTAGTAATATTTAAAAATATATAATAAAAAATGATATAAAATATTGAAGATCAGTTAGGAAATACAGTAGAGTATGTCGTTGATATCCATGGATCAATAATTTGGTTTTGAGGTGGAGATAATTGAGATAATTGATAATTGTTGCTTTTGATATATTTTTTTAGAGAATATGAGAGATAGCACATAGTCAATGAGGATCATTTTAATAAGTAATAACAATTATTTGTGGCATTTCTTTTTGTTCCAGCTGTTCTGGCTGGATACTGGACGCTGGATGTTAAATGCTGGACACTATATCTCTGGACGCTGAGGAGCATGAAAGGGCATCTCTGAAGAGAAAATAAAATGAAGGCTTTTTGGAATGATCACTCAGCTCCACTCGAACAAGTGTGCCAGTGTTGTCCGTCGGGTGAGAATGTGAGGCTACCCTTCACAATCACCCGTCTATCTGTCCGTCTGCACGGGAGGAACGTGGTGTCATCCTCGCCCGTGGCGATGTTCTGGACGAGCTGACGGGATTGAGAAACGGAGAAAAGGGCCAGGCATCAGCGCCGGCTCCGAGGAACCTTCCCTGCCAGAAATTTCAATCCAGCCAATCAGATGTTGGCGAGGTTTGGGTCACAGTTAGCATCCCAGCAGGCGGAATCAAGGAAGACTCTGAACCGCTCCAATCCTCGGCGGATCCCGGGACCGAGTCCAAGTCCGTGCTCTGCTTCTGCAACAAATCGACTGTTCTAGCAGCGCCGCGCGGCCAACAGCTCTATTTATAAACCGCCGGAATATTATTCACATTCCTCACAGCCTCGGGCTACGCGGCCGGAAAACAGTGACAGGCTTCACCCGGCTGAGGCGGCTGCCACGCCGAATGGCATTTTTCACTGTAAGGAGCCCAGTATGTACTGCTAATAACATGCTTCATACTTCTCTGCTCTTTAAATCACAAAACACGCTATGATTGCAGGCTGCCAGCAGCCACTGGGCTTCCACTGTCTAGAAGTTTTCTCCTGGAGAAACGTAATGAGTCAGACTAGACGATAAATGGAGAGAAAGCTTACAATCTGGTACAATATGCAATTTAGCACTGGCTGTGGATGTTGTGGCGTTAACCATGGGGTTGCCCCTTAGTTGAGCAGTAGAGACAAAGTGTACCATTGGCTGTTTTTCTAGGGGCAAAAAAAGCAAAGTGTCTGCTAATATTACCCTTCTTGGAAAGAATTTGGATGATGGTCCCTCTAGATCAATACATTTTGATCATTTGAGTGCCTTAATGGGTGCCATCCTTTGAGTAGGCAGTGTCTTCTCTGCCACCACTGATAGAGAGTGTCCAAAAAGGCGCCCTTTCCAGTATAGAAAATGCAGTATGCAGTGTCACACCGGCCAGACATACAACAGACACTCACAGATACAAATCACATCAATTTATTAACAAAGGGGGTAGGCTTACAGGAGTAGTAAGCAGGGATGTAGCAGCAAATCTTGGGCCCTGTATACTCTCAGTGTGAGCGGGCCCCTATCCATGCCAGGTCACAAGGAACATAAGCAAAAAAAAAAAAGGAAAAAAAAAATCTGGATTTTTAATGGGCCCCTCTCCCTACTCGGACCCTGGGTAGTCAGGTCCACTTTTCCCCCCACTACCACGCCCATGGTAGTAAGGGACAGGCAGGGTCAGTTACACTATGGCAGCAAGTATAAACAACATACCATCAAGTAGTCAGGCAAACAGGGCCATATACAGGGCCAAGAGAGGGCTAAGGCAAAAGAGGAGTCAAAATACAAAAAGGAAGGTTTGGCAACAGAACAAACAATAGAAATGGCAAAGCAAACATCGAAAGATGCGTGAAACATAACAAGTTGGAAATAAATGTCACAGAACAAAGGAAGAAATGTGTAAAAGAAGAAACTAGATAGAAGGAACTAGATCCAATACTCTGTAGTGAACGGAGCAAACTCAGGGGTATATATAATAGAGAGAACAGGTGGAGTAAATCTAATTTAATAAAAGGAAGAGCAGGAACATCGTAGCATTATGTAGTCAACTGAGTGAGAGAGGTCTGGAGTGAGTGCATGCTGGGAAGTGAAGTCTTTACTGAGTAGTAAAGAGTCTGGAGCAGGACTGAAATGCAGTGATGAATAGGCTTCTCCTACAGGTTAGAATGCCCTGAAAACAAGTGCTTGATTGGGTAACGCTTTAATGAAGAAGTGCCACCAAAAGGTTTCATGTGATGTGGTGCCCTATACGTGCCCTTAGACACATAGTATAAACTGTATTTGATGGTAAAAAAAGGTAAATTATTATTTCATTACATTACGTTTAAGGCATTTAGCTGATGCTCTTATCCAGATCGACTTCCAAGTTTTTTAAACTATTCCAAAGTTTGGCCAATGTAATGTTAGGAGTCTTGCTGAAGGACTCTTATTCGACTCTTAAATGAATTCCAGTCTCACACATGTTAGCTCATTGGCAGGTGGTGAAGTTATCCACTACACCACACGATCACTAATTATGGGGAAAAAAAAAACATTTTCGTTTCTGAAACTCTTTGTTAAAGGTGTCAAAAGCACTTACATCCATTACTGAGGTAGAAATATGGATGCTAGGGTTTAAAATACTTCTGTTGAAGCTTTTTACTCAAGTAAAAGTGTAAAGGTACTGGTTTCCAAACTACTTAAAGTATAAAACTATTTTTTTAACGATAACAAGACAGAATGAAAACAAGTTAAACATGAAATAGGAGTAACAAAGCTATTTTTAAAATGTAAGGAGTAAATAGTACAGATCACTGTGTGAAAAACGTAAGGAGAAGAAGTTGGTTAGGGTTGATCTGAAAAAAATAATTGCAAGATTTCTTCTTAAGTAAAGTAACAAAGCATTTTTACTTTGTTACTTGACACCTCTGCCCACTGTAAACATTTTTATCCTGATTTATATTCTTTTTTTAGTTTTAGCCACACCCCCTCTAGAATGTGCACGCCCCATGCCGAGCAGTAGGTGCCCTTTTTTATTTGTTTCCCCTTACCTTCAACCAGCCTGAGCCCCCTACTGTCATTCAAGTCAGTTGTTAAGAAGCTAAAATGCTAGCTCGCTAACACTGACGCTCACGTCAATCATAAATGTATTACGCAACATAATGAAACCTAAAGATAGACACCGGCAGCAGCTCTCAGGAGCTGACCAGCTGTCACTGACACTCACTGACATCTTGTAGTTAAGGGGCATGACCACAAATGGGATTGTTTGGTATTTTTTATTGAATGATCACATTTTAATTTTTAATAATTGAACATTCCAGATTTTTACAGTTGTTGTAAACTGTTGTAATTGATACAATTATAAACAATTCAGTACACATTCAGACATATTTCACTGGAAGGTGCCCAGTATGTGCTGCTAATAACATATTTCATCATATGATTGCAGGCTGCCAAATGCCACCATGCTTCTACTGTCTAGAAGTTTCTTCTGGAGTTAGACTGGACGATTAATGCAAAAAAAAATGTTCTGGTGCAATTAGCAATTTACTGCTGGCTGTCAATATTGTGTCAAGAACTGGCAGAAAAAGAGTAATATTAGCTGGCTGGCTAACTCATCCAGCTTCGCTTCTATGAAGCAAAAATGCTAGCTTGCTAGCACGTCAATCAAAATTGTATTACACAACACAAGACCTAAAAATAGATGCCAGCAGTTTCTCTAAGGATATGATCAGCTATCACTGACACTCACAAATATTGGGGTTAGTTTTTTTTTTTTTTTTTTTTTTTTTTAAGATGTAATGCAGTTGTTATAATCTGAAATAAACATAAATATAAAACAAAAACCATTAAGTATAAATTCAAATTCTAATATATTATATGTGTAGACCCTTTTAGTGGTGCCCAGGCAGCCATGCCCACAATATAAACATCTCCAGTATGAGTTAGAGATCACTTAAAAATTGAGTTTTTTTGATTTTACCAAATTGAAAACCTCTTTAATATAATTAAGAGGAAGATGGATGATCACAAGTCATCAAACCAAGCTGAATTGCTTGAATTTTTGCACCAGGAGTGGCACAAAGTTGTTCAAAAGCAGTGTGTAAGACTGGTGGAGAAGAACATGCCAAGATGCAGGAAAACTGTGATTAAAAAACAGGGTTATTCCACCAAATATTGATTTCTTGTGAGTTTTTGAATTTTATTTTTGGAAATTAAGTTGGATTTAACGGCTGTGTATTTATTTTTACATTTACTAATTTATATTTCTATCTTTGTATATGTTTTATTTTACAGTCGTTCACCCACTGCCATATATTTTTGGTGCATTTTTTATTTATTTATTTATTTTTTTATTATTATTTTTTTTTTACTCTGCTCAGTTCTAGAAAGGACTCCATCTAGAAAGGAAAAGTTACTTATTACAACCCTAAGTAAAATTTTATATTGTGTCCTGAGTGGCGGAATTTGTCAAATTCATCCACACAGCAAAAAGGCAAGTGTTAGATTAACTCCCACAGAGCAGGGTTTAGGGTTTATATAGGTCCACACTCTTTGGAGTTAAATCAACACTTTCAAAATAGTTAAACATTTAACACCTTGCCAGAGTTCCTTTTTAACTCAACATTTGTATTTCTTTAACTTCCTAAATTGTTACACTAACACTGAAAAGAGTTTAAAAAATTATAACTGAGAAGAAGATTAGTCAATTAATATGACTTTTTATTATTTAATTACTATTCAGGACAGGTTAGCATGTAATTTTCATTGTATTTCTTAGTGCATTACCAACACTTTATCACAATTTACTGTACAAAGGATGGTAACTTGCTCTTACAGCCTACAATATATTGGCTAAACAAACAACCATTAAACAAAATATAACACAATACCCAATGGAAGGTAGCCCTGGTGGGCAAGATTTCACACTGATGGTAAGTTAGGATCTGGGGGACACACCCATTATGCAAATAACGTGTTTAACTGGGCGGAGTTTAATTAAATCTCTGTGGAGTCTGGCAGTATTTATTGGGTTTAGTGGGATTAACACTAAAATATTTAACTCTGTCAAACTGTGTCTGTGACACTGAACACTCTCAGCTGTTTAACTCTGACATTTCACCTCTCCTGTTTTTGTTGTGCAGGAAATGGCCATGAAGGTTCATGAAGAGGGGGGTGGTGGTCTTACCCACTACTCTGCACTTTCCAGTATAAAATTGTTTGTTGAATTTCAGCTGCAAAACTTTACCTGACGTGAAGTCTCAACCTGCAAACTTGGACTGTTATTGTCAGTGTGTGAAATCCTTGATTGCCACAATTACCATTGAAATGAATGTAAATTTATTTGCAGAATTGTCTGGCAGAAGTGAGTGCGACTGAATTACGGGGAGAGGAAAACTTCAAGGTCATGCAGGATTGACATTGCAGGGGATTGAGTAAGATTCTCTCTGCAACGTTTTTGCAACTTAATGACTGGGGCGGAAACTCTTTTTTTTTTTCTGAAAAGTATTCTTCCCTATTTTTCCCTTATAAAAATCCTCCATGTTTTATTTTTTTATTTTATTATGCTCTTGTTTATTCTGCTCTCACTCCATCATCACTCTTGCTTTTCCGCTTCATCACTGGGGTCACATTGTCTCATTGTTTCTTTTTTTTTGTTGTTGTTTTTTTTTTTCTGCCTTGTAATGTAAATGAGCTGAAAGATTTATGATGAAACTTAATTGGCCTCTTTTGTTTAGACGTTTCGTTTAACTTTGGCTCCGGCCCATAATTGACACCGGTGGGATCCGTGCAATCATAAATACTCTCCTTACTGTCACTTTAGCCGGGATTCATTAGCGCGGGCGAGCTAACGGAGAGCATCAAGAGAAAGACAATGCGGAAAGTGTTTGATAGTGTGTGTTTATGTGTGTGTGTGTGGATGGGCAGAGTGCTGGCGAGGTGTAGATTAAAGCCGAGAGACGTTCTTTGCTTCTTTGTCAGATTCATGACTGACTACACGATTGCACAGAGAAGGTCATGTTAAATAAAAGCCGGAGCGACACATATTGAACGAAGGCGGCACGTTTTTCTTTTCTTTTCTTCTTTTTTTTTTTTCTTTTCCCAGTGGCTCTGCAGACAGCAGGTCATCACTCGTGAGCTCATTCAGAGACAGGAGACTCCACCGGTCTGATTACATCATCAGCAGACATTAGTCTTTCAGAATTTACAGGCTTTTTAACGGAGCCTGAATGATGCTCAACCGTAAATCCAAGAGCAGCTCTTCCTTTAGACGCTGTAGACAAAGATTGTCCGGTCTAATCCACAGAGGACCAGCACAGCTGATGGTTTTCATCACCTTTGGTGGACTCTGGTGGACTGGAAGTTGATAAAGTGCTGCCAAAGTGCCCTCGAGGGTGACATAAAAAAGAGCATGGAAAAGAAAGTGATCGATTGCACAATAGGGTGCCCCTTTTTTCAAAAGACGATGAGTGATCTAGATCAGTAAAATTTGAAAAAGTGTCATAATGAGTGCCCTTCTATGGGTGCCCTTTTGACTCTCCAGTAGTAAAGGTTGCCAACCTACTAGACAGTCTCCCAAATGTGCCCTTTCCAGTAGAGTAAATGGGATAATGTGAAGTTTAGGGGTTTTCTACAGGTTAGAAAACATGAAAAAGTGCCTAAACTATTCAATTATACATGGTAAATTTTATGGAATATAAGGCGCACCGGATTATAAGACGCACTATCAACGAACAGGTCTATTTCCATACATACAGTAAGGCGCACTGGATAATAAGGAACATTAAGCCAAACAAAACTGTCAGATAAGTCCATTTTTTTTTTCAACTCTTAACATGGCTCAGTTTTCAGACATAAAATACAAAACAATACAATCTCGTATAGTTTATTACTTTCAACAAATCCATCAAATTTTTCCGATTTCAGCATCAAGCATGCCCGTCTAACACTTAGAGAACTTTATTTTCACAAAAAAATACCACCATAAAACATTATTTTAGTATAGCTAAAAATGTTGTAAATCTGTTTTTATAGCATGATGTCTATTTTTTGTTCATTTTAATGTTGTACACTACTATGGGTGCCTACATCAAAGGCAACAAGGGTGTCGCCATGGTTTCCTGATGTAACCAATGTATGGATGCCAACTCAGGACAAATACAATGTGATTTTACACCGCTGGGCACCACTGGATCTCGTAGAAAGCTATGTCTCCAGTAGTTGGCGCTGTGTACCACGCAAACAGTATTCATACATGAGGTGCACCGGACTATAAGGTGCACTGTTGATTTTTTTTTTTTTTTAATTTAACAGATGTTTAGTGAGACTTATAGTCTGAAAAATACAGTAAGATGCATCATTCACTATATGACTGAATAAGCTGAATTTATTTAAATCATTTGATGAAATGAATGCCTCAAATTTGTTGAGTAAAGTAAAGTAAATCACACTTGAAAAACACTTGAAGAGAGTGAATGGGTGCTGTATATGTGATTTAAAAGATTTAAAACAATTTGTTTGCTATCAAAAAACCCAAGTAAACAAAATTTGATCTCAGTCTGTTGACCATTTCTTGTAAGAACTGTTTTTAAAATAGGAAAGAACCATAAGTTTAGTTTTATATGCATTTACGATGCAGTTGGCAAAGCAGCTCTTGCCATTCATCAAATGCATGTTAAGATACACAAAAGCTTTAGCAGGGGTTCCGGTTCATCAGCTCACAAACGCCTTGTGCTGACTGACATTATGTGGGGAGTGATGAGGGGAAGAAGAGCCATCTACCCACACAGAGAAAGCAAGGGCAATTGTGCTCTCTCAGGGCTCTGGCAGCTGATGGCAAGCTGCATGACTGGGATTCGAACCAGCGATTTCCCAATCATACTGGACCACCCGGAGCCCTTTAAAAAATGAATTTCTGAAAGATGACTTATTGAGATTGTGGTAAATCTAGACATTGTGTACACCTTATTCATGGTAGTTGAGTAATGGCTGGATAAATTCAATTTTACATAAAACAGACTTTTTTTTATTTTTATTTGAGTACAAATTACAAATTAAGTGTTTCAGTGTAGCTTTTTGTTGTGCAGTGAAACTAATGGTGTTCAGTAGGCATCCCTTTTTATTTATTTATTTTTGCTCAGCACTTGACCACCACTGTTCATCACGACCATGCAGGAGCCCGACCAGTATAACCAATCAGTTTGAGACCAACTGATTAAACAAGTGGAATCAGGAAATCTTGATTGGAAGGAAAACCTCCAGCCAGGCCGGCCTTCTGCGGGTAAGACTGTTGACTCCTGCTTTATAAGAACCGCTTTTGGTTCCCTTAGGAACCTTTCAATTGATCTTTTGTAAAGATCTATTCACTGAAAGGTTGGATCCATTAGTTCCAGTAAGATTGAGAGCGTCTTAAAGGACCAACCGTTTAAAGGGGATGCAGAATCAGGCATGCCTGGTTAAGACTGGACACCCCAGATTTAGTCTTGGTATGGTTGTTTAGGGTCATTTAGAATCATAAATCAACCTGAATGATTACAGTTGTTGTTGAGTGAATGGGCTTCATTTGTTCAATTTATTTGGACATCAGTACATTGATCTTATCTTTTATGGAGCTGACAAATAGTTGTGCAGCTATGGTGATTCATCAATGCAACATTATTTATTCTATAGTTTGTTTGCAACCATTCATGCTGGCAACACGAAAGCTCTTTGCCAGGGTTGACCGTGTTTTTGGTATAGTGACAAACAATCTGATGGGTTAGCTGTATCCTAAAAAAAACGTACAATCAATGGATTTGATGAGCAAGACCCATATGGCATTCATTTCAAGTGAAAAAAAAAAGGTGGACAGGAAAAAAAGCTTAATTTAGGTGTTTGGACACATTCCTCCTTCTGCTTTTCTAGAATAAACATGATAAATGTTATATTTATGCTCAAAATGTTGTGTGTGATGGTTTTAAAGAAAATAAAAATAGCTTTACACTTTACAATAAGGGTCAGATTGATAGTATATCCCCCATCACTACAGTAAAATGAATGTATCCATATTGTAGAGTGTTACCAATAAGTGTTATAAGACAATAAATGGGTAATAAAGAGTAATAAATGCGATACTTATCACAGACAACAATCTGCTGGTAACAATGAGGAAAAGGCAGGACTTCTGGTGGCAGAGAGTATTCTAATTAAATACTTATTACTAATACCAACTACTGTGGCTTGCAAAAATATTCAAAATTCAAAAATTCAAAAATATTTTTTTACATTTTGTCATCTTACAACTACAAACTTAAATGTATTTTATTGAGATTTTAAGTGATAGACCAAAGTAGTGAAGAATTTTACAAATTTTAGTCAAAATAACATGGTCAAAAAAAAAAAAAAACAGCAAAAAAAAAAAAAAACATTCCATTCGAATGGAGAGGAATATACCATATAGGTTGAACACCATTTAGACCCAGACATCCTATAGCCAGGGTCCATCCTTTGACACCTGTCATTTTAGTGTGGGAGGTTTCATGGCTAAATTGGACCAGCCTGAATCTTCAGTAACCAAGAAGGACGATACACATCCAACAGGATTAACTGTGGATGCTGTAAGAGGAAGCTGTCTGAAAGGGATGTTTGGGTGCTAACCCGGATTGTATCCAAAAAATATATAAAACCACGGCTGATCAAGTCACGGCAGAATTCAGTGTGCACCTCAACTCTCCTGTTTCCACCAGAACTGTCCGTCACCACAATAAATTATTTTGGTCTAAAAACAGAGTTTTTAGTTTCATTGTCCAACCCCTGTATCTGTGTTCAAATGTACTGTATAAACCAGATTTTGGACTCCAATTAAAACAGAAATCACACTGTCATCAAGTGATTGAAAAAGGCCTTCTATACTATTAAGAATCAAGTTATATTACTGTAGCATTTTGGAGTAATGAGACATGAAACCTAGGAAAAATGCCCACATTTGTGGAGGATGCAGGGTACCAGCATTTGTGATTAGGGCTTGCTAATACCAAGCCCTGGCCCTGACAGGGAGAATACAGAAACTGACAGGTGTAGATACCTAATTAGTCACAGGTGAACCGGATCAGAACTCAGGAGATGATGATCATGATTGGATACAAAAAAAAAAAAGATTTAATGTCTGTTCAAATAATTGGTAATAAACTGATAATAAACACAATACACAGACAGGAAACACAGGGGAACAATAACTAGAGGGTGGGGCTTCATCTTAGAGGCATAAAAGAGAAAAGGTGTAGAGAAGGAAAACTAAAACAAATAGATACACTAGGGATAATAAAAAAAAAACAGAGGAATACTCAGAAACAAGGGCACAGCTGAGCTGAATGTTATCCTGACACAAATGATTAATAATTCCTCTATATTTTAGAAATATAGGTGCTAAAACAGGTTCTTTGGAACGGTGCCTTAGAACAGAGGTCAGCAGTCTTATCAGTTCAGAGCCAGTGTGACTGCAGGATTTCATTCCATCCCAGCAGCAGCAGCAGCAGCAGCAGCTCAGATAACTAATCAGCTGCTGGAAGATTGAGACCAACTGATTAAACAAGTGGAATCAGGAGAGCCTGATTGGAAAACCTGCAGCCCCGTCGACCCAGTGTGAATACTGGTGAACGCCGCCTCACAAGAACCGCCGCCGGTTCCCATAGGAACATCCAATTGACTATTTCAATTGATTATTCTTAAAGATCCATTCACTGAAAGGCTGGATCCAGAGTTTCCAACATTGAGGTGGTTTCAAAGAACTGTATTAAAAGGCTGAAGGTGGATAAAAGTGACTCTTCTTCATTGGTTTTATTGACATTTATTTTTATGTTCAAAGTGAAAGCAAAGGCTAAGGATGAATACATTTCTACAGTACCTCCTTTGGTCCAAAACAAAATTGGATTTTCAGACCAATTACTGTAAAGTTGAGTCAGGCTATCGTCACCCATCAATACCAATAAACAATAGAAGAAGAAAGCAGAGTTGTGCCAAAATCTGACTCCCTTTAGTGTGCAGGTGCATCACACAGCAGTATGGGTAGAACAAATTATGCTGTCGTTTCCTGTATCTACCGTAAGTGTAGATTAACCCTTATTTATAAACATGAATTAAAAGGAAACCATAGGGAATCTGTTTTGGTCATTCAGCTGCGAAACACACCTGCACTCAAATTCAGGAAAGGATCACCAAATTAAAAAAAAAAAAATAAGGATGTTGTAAAGTTATTTAGTGCACTAATTCACTAAACTGCAATGTGAAACCTCAACTAACTGGACTAAATGTACAGAATACAAAGTAACAAACACGTCATCATACAAACCTCTTTAGACTTTTAGGTGTGAAAATGCCCGATAGCTAAAATTTATTTCTCCAGGTTCCACCCACATGTTTGTTATTCTATAGCTTCTAGAACAATGTAACGTAAAGGCATTGTGGTGAAACAATTCACAGAAATAATTTTGTAATCTTTTTAAAATGCTAAAAAAAACTTTTGCTTAGTTTTTGTGGTGCTGTTCTTCTTTTTGCGCTGGACATACAGGGTAAATCGTGGGCATCCGAGAGCACACGAAGGATGCATCCGTTGCGTCCTTTAAATCGCTCTGAACTTTGGCTCCATTTCTTGGCTTTATATAACAAATTCTTCAGTTTGGAACAGCCTTCTATGACATAGCGGCCAAGAACTGCAGGCCAGCTTACTTATAGCCTAGACCACAGGTCCGCAATAGGCTAGCGTGAAACATCTGGCCAGTGAGGTTGTTTGTACTATAATGAACGATAATGAAAAATAAATAAATATTTAAAATGCTTCTCTGGCAAACTTTAGTGACTTCAGTTTCCGCCCATTCCGCCCATTCTTGACTCCCTTTCTCATTATAAGACCTTTTTTCCCAGCTGTAACTCAGTCCACTAGCCGGAACAGCGGTAGTATAACGGAACGGAACCCTGACGACTCGATTCCTCGAGGTTCAATTCCTGTGTGAGGAGTGGTGTGTTTTTTTTTTTTTTCCTTTCTGCCTGGGTTCTCCTGCTACATTTCCAAAAACTGATTATATTTTGGTGGCCTGCCACATAATGGCTTGGAACAAAACTAAATGCAGACCCTTGACCTAGACTTTGTGATCACTGGTGGACTCAGTTGGGGGTCAGAGAGGACTACCGCCACTCTTTAGACCCCATAGTTGAAAAACTATGCTACAGTAAATTCCATACCATATAGAGTGACAAAAAAAAAAGATAAATAAAGTGCCGTATTGGCTGCTTGTTCATATTATTTTGCCCTTCCAGTAGAAAAGAATGCTGTTATTGAAGTGCCTCCTATGCCACAATACTAGTATAAATACAGTGTGATAGTGGAATGTGGTGCTGTATATGGTTCTACAGCAGGTAAGAAAACATAGAGATGTGTCCACCAATGGGTTAAATGTGATTTGGTGTCATATAGGTGTCCTCACAATGCAATAAACTGTATTGTGTGTTGGCACAATACAGAGTTAATTGGCACAAAGGTTGTATTCTATTTTAGCCACACCCGCTCTAGACTCACCCCCTGATTCGCCCACTGTTTGGGATGCAGCTAATGAGTGTGGGAACGAGGGGGTGGTGTTAATATTATGGCTGATCTGTGATTTATGCAGTCGGTTCTGGTGGTGTGAAGATGGCAGCGGCTCAGAGCAGCTGTTTAAATGCGATGCCGCTGCCTCTGCAGGATCACGGCACTCTTCAATTTTTACATTTCTCATTAATTCTACTGCTATAGTGCTGTGGATCGATGAGCTGCATGTGTGTATAAGTGTATGTGTGTGTGTGTGTATAACGGTGTGTGTGGTGCGTAACTGCTGTTCAGCATTCAGAAGGCCACGCTGCCACTGATTCCCATCCAGCCTGTGTGAGAGTTTGGTGGTGGTGGTGTTGGGGGGTGGTGGTGTCTCGTCGTCAGTGAGCTAAGCTGATCTGAAGCGGAGTGTACGCAAGGTTATTCAAGTCTTTATTAGTTTTTTTCCCTGCTCTGCTCTGTATCCCAAGTCTTCTGTCAAAATCTGTTACAGTACGCCTCTGTATCAGCGCCGGATCGCTGAATAATTCATGCTATCTGTGTTATTTGTGCATTTGCTTATTTATGAGGGTGGTGTATGAAGTGGTGCTCGATGACTCTGAGGCACAGTGGGGTTTGGGGGGTGCTGAGGGATGGAGGGGGAGGAGCGAAACAGAAGCTTGTGAACTTGGTGGGAATTCAGGCCGCATTATAAAACTGTAATAAACTGCATTCTTTTCACGAGTCGTCGTTTGGCGGTCTACAAAAGACAGCCCTGTAAAATCAGCAGTGTTCGGGGGGATTGCTGGGGGAGGGCTGCGCAGCAGAGAGGCGACCCCAATGGCATAGATGGAAGACAACTCATTGAAACAACCATCCTGTTTTTCTCCATTCAAGGATTCTCAAAATCTGTCAACTGGGCATCATATAGGCATGTCTAGCATCCAACAATCTCTCACCAAGAGGTACACTACCCAAAAGTAGCCGCTGAATGCCTATGTGTAGTGCAAATCCTCGATTCATCAATAAAGACCTCTCAAAGTCTGTCAGCTGGGTAAAATGTCTTGAAGTGTATTATAAAGGCATATATAGCTCTCAAAGGACTCTCACCAAGAGGTACACTACCAAAAGTAGCCTCTGAGAGCCTATGTATAGGGCAAATCCTGAATTCATCGATAAAGAACAAAGTTACACTATACAAATGTAGTCCCTGATTAGAAATTCAGTCAGTGGTCTACAAAAGATAGGCATTCAACAAAAAAGCAATTGTGTTGTTTTAACCTGACTGGACGAAAGACTAGCTTCTACTTCTTCTTCTGTTCTTCTCTTAACCAAAAAAATCAACAAAAGGTCTCTATACTCAAACCCAATTGTTATAAGGCCAAATAACACAACCATCTCTACAGTAGAGATTATTCCCATCCATAGCAGTCCAGGTTTCTCAATCCTGACACCAGTGTAACCAAAGTTGATGGTGTAGACCAACATGATAGACAGTATAGATGGTGGGCAAATAAATTAAATTACCATCCTGCTTCTCTCAGTTCAATTAAGCCTTTGAGGTCTTTCTAATGGGCAAAATGTCCTTGAGTGCATAGTAGAGTCAAGTTTACCAATCAATGATCTCTCACCAGGAGGTACACTTCCCAAATGTAGCCCCTGAGAGCCTTTTTTGGGGCAGTGGGATAAACACTTTTTCTCAAATGAAAGCGTGAGATTTCAGACCAAATTATGAAACTGTAATAAACTATATTCTTCTGATGAGTCATTATTCAGCGGTCTACAAAAGACAGGCGTGTAAAATCAGCAGTGTTCTGGTGGAGGGGGTTGAGCGCCCTGCAACGGAAAGGCGATTGTGTTGTTCTCACCCCACAGGAAGTCTTCTAGCTTCTACTTCCTCTCCTTTTCTCCTCTTAACCACCTCTCCAGCCACCCTCAGGGCAGACTCTACCAGCAGCATCCACACTAAGCTCATTACCACCACAGCCTTCCAACAAAGCGCCGACGTGACCGGAGTTCCAGCTGAAATAAAGAAATAAATAAAGGGAGGAACCGCGGGCCATGCAGCGGGATAGCCTCGCCACAGATTTGAGGGGTTTAGAGATTTGAGTAAGTACATGAGCCTCGGGGCGTGAACCCCCCCATCCACCCACCCACTCCATTCCACTCCAGTCTGAGTTTCCGGCTCATTTTCACCGGAGCTCCACTCCTCTGTAAACACTCGCAGGGGTTTCTCCCACGTCTTCAGAGGTTCACACTTTTTAACACACCGAGTCACTCTCCAGTTCTGCTGCTGGCAGGTCGTGCTGGATCTGTGTGTGTGTGTGTGTGTGTGTGTGTTCATGTTACTGTGTGTAAGCGTGTTGTGTATTATGCATTGCTTTAAAAAAATAAAAAACATGTTACTTTTATATTTAAACCAGAGAAAAGCACAAATAACCTGCAAACCCAACAAAATGATTCCAAATTAAAAGTAAAAGTGAATGAAGTAAGATATACAAACTGTACATATAAACACCCATCAAGCATAACATTATGACCACCTCCTCCAGTTACTACACCTGTTACCAGCTCCATATATAAATATGTAAGAAATCTTTGAGCCAGTTGGGTCCAGTCGCAATAGAAAAAAATGGATGCACTGGAGGCATTTAAAACACCAAAAAAGTTGGGATGCTGTGTAGAATATAAATGTCAATGTAAAATAGAACATAAGAAACATACCAGGTGTTGAATGTCCGACATTGTACCACTTAATGAAAAGTAATAACACATTTAATCTGAATCAGATTTCTGATATGTGTTCTAAAAGGCTCTATTGTGAATAAAATATGAGTGTATAAGATTTCTGTAGACTCATATCTGCTAGATTTCTGTATTCTATTTTATTTACATTATAGGCATAATAGATTTAAATCCATATGCAAAATATATAAAATATATGCTTATGTTAAGTAAAAAAAAACTGCCAATGGGTAAGCAATTTGTTCTTTGGAAGATTTCTTAAAATAAGCAATCTCAGGGTCTCAAAATGAGAGAAGAAAGACTTTAATAAAGCAAATATCACATGTTATTTTTAGCTTTAATTTTGACACGTATGTGCATATTTTGAGTTCAGATGATTTAAAATAAGTTGAAAATTCTGGGTAAGACTAACTAAGATCATTATTACTAAAATAAACAAAGTAATCTTACACTTACTTTTCTTAGTAGGACAACATATTGATTGCCTAGAAATTAGATAATTATATTTATATTATATATATATATTATATATTTTTCATATTTTTATATTCAGGCAACCCTATTCCATCAGTATAGTCCACATTTTGGTTTTGCTTTAGAAACAGTTTGAAGTGACTTTTCCACCTAGTCCTAGAGTAGAAATCCTGTTTGTGATGTTTGGATGTGTTTGGATATTTTCAGACAATTTCCAAATTTTTTTTCATGATCATTTCCACAATTCAGGAAAACTTGTTGGATAAAAAATCAGTAGAGAAAAAGAGAGAGAGAGGGGGGAGGCGAGCGAAAGTAACTGTGGGTAAATGGGACTTTTAAGCATTTTGCAGTGTGATTTTGTTGCCTACGGGCATCACATCCTCACTGAAAATGTACAGATGAATGTGTGAATGTGTTAGAGTGTGTAACACTCTGCGTGGACGTTTGTGCGTGTGTGTATGTGTGTGTGTGTGAGAGAGAGAGAGAGAATATATGAATGCTACATAAACAACCAGCGGCCCACGGCCGACCTAAATCTTTGATTTTACCTGAGGCGTCTAAACGCAGAAGCAGAGAGCCGATCAGCCCCGGTACTGATCCGTAAATCAGAGACCGGCCCGGCGCTGATGTACGGCTCACACACGCACAATGTCTTCTTTTCTTTATTTTCTGGACGGATTATTATTCATTGGGATGCTCCGGGCGGACTGGGCAGCAGCCGGCGCTGTCCTGAGCTTCACCGTACAAAATCACATCAACCTGAAATAAAAACAACAAGCGAGCAGAAGCGCTACAGAACCACTACAGAACCGCTACAGACATCTTTCTACAGATAAAATAAAAGAACACAGTGATCATGAACAACAACCTCATGCCTCAATGTACAGTAAGGATGCAACTAAATATGATCATTTTTTTGCCAATAGATGTGTTTTTTCCACATCTACAGTATCTTGTTTTGTCTGGACTTTCTGGCTTTTTGGAAGACTACTGTCACCCATTAAAGGTCTCCTTCTGCTAAAATCCGCTTTCTCTTATTCTTTGTGAAACACTATAGGTCTTTCTGAGTTGTATATGAATGCTGCACATGAAACTCTTCATCAACCTCCATTGTCTGCAGGAGCTAGTAAAATAAAATGTTCAGAAAAAACAAGTCGATCAGGAAAAGCACTGTGTCTACGTCAACTCATAAATTAGTATTAATGGTGTCGCCCACTTTGGCTCACAACCGCCCACAGATGGAGCTGAAGCTAGGCAATGACACCGTCTCATCAGACAGGAGCTAACAGCGCTAGGAACAACATGGCAAGTTTGTTCCTGTGTTATTTGTGCAAATAACACATCAGTGTTATATGCTTTTCTCAATAATTCAGAGCCAAGGAACAAATGGTTCAAAAATTTGTTTATGGAACACCACCAGCAAAATACAATTAGGATAGGTTTACTGTTTACACTAGTTAAAAGGACCTGGACTACCCAACACTGTGTGTAAGTAACTAGGTTTACATAGGATCTCCGGTGGATTTTGCGTTTTACAGAGACTATAAGACTATAGGTCAGTGGCTGAACTGAGCACTTAGCAGGGCATTACACATGTTGTAAAGTAAAATATGACATTCCAAAGACTGTTACTAGTGTTAAAAAGTGTCTTTATTTTAAAACGTTTCTAACTGTTGTCATTCTAGCTCGTGTCCCAGTGCTGTTAACACTGACAGAGGTGATATGTTTGTATGTATGAAAATCCTTGAGCAAAAGCCGAAATCCTATCGTCTCTTCCCCACACTTCTCCACCAGACTAAAGAAGCAGTGTACCAGGTCAAAAAAAAAAAAAAAAACCACCTTACATGGCATTCTTTCACTCTAGAGGGCACAATTAGACATTTTAAAATAAATAAAAATTGATGAAATGAGACCTTTAAAAAATAGAAGGAGCAGTATGGGTGCAACAGATTACGCTAGTGATTCCTGTATCTACTGTAACTGTAGATTAATATTTATTAATAAAAACAAATAAAAATGAATCGAAAGGGGAATCTTTCCTTCTATGTCTTTCTTTATGGCGGTAAGGCGGCTTAGGGGTTAGTGCATCCGCCTTCCAGTGCTGAGGTCTCTGGTTCAAGTCCCTGTCTGTGTGGAGCTTCCATGTCGAGGACTCTGGTTTCCTCACACAGTCCAAAAACATAGAGATCTAGTAAACTGGATGCTCTAAATTGAAAAGAAAAAAAATATGTATATGCTAAACTGCCCTGGTGTGTTTGTGTGTGGGTAAATGTTTGTTTGTGTGTGACACTTTTTTACCAGTATGTGTGTGGATGAATTCTAATTGTAAATAATTGTGTACAGTGTTGATTGTAAGGACGTCCTTGGGTGTCTAGAAATCTGTTATATAGGTGTGACTTCATTCATTCATTCTGCAAACCAATAAATAATAGGTTAAATATAGGGAGACTCCGCCCATGTATGTGATAACCTTTGATTTACTATATAACCAGAAGCTAGAACAAATGGACAGATGTCTCAATACAGTTTTTTTTCTTCTTCTGTTTTCCATATATTATATATCTTAAACTTGTCGGTTAGTACCTAGAACTTTCTGCACACTTCAGTTTAGGTTAGCTAGGCTGTCTAAAATAATTAGAACCCAGAACTTTTGGGACAGTGTAGGACAGCCTGAGCGTCTCATTCATTACAGTGTTGAAAAGGCCGAGGACGTGATGAATTGTGTCCTTTAGTTTTCATCATTTTTTCGCGTTTTTTTATGCCGTTGTTGATGTTTTATTCCGTTCACAGACGACATCATGCCGTTCCCTCGTAATGATGCGTTCTCCAGCATCGTGTCATGAAGCTAATGAGCTGCTTTAGCAGAAGCTAACAGAGGAACGGCGGAGAACAGAAATAGAGCAGGAACACTGCCGTCTGTCACTATTCTCCCGGTACACAGTGAGACAGGTAATGCTGGGAAAGGATAGCAGCATGTGTGTAAGTGTATGTGTGTGTGTGTGTGTGTGTGTTAGCATGCTATCTCAGGGTCAGGCTGCTGTTGGGACAGGCTGTGAGAGAGTCAGTGTCTTGCTCATTATGTGGAATACTGCCCTGGGCACCTCCAGCTGCAGTAGCGGGCATCTTCAGCTCTGACTGGCGCTCATACTTCTGTATAAAACTCCACAGCTAATTATGGGACAAGTACTAGCACTAACATTAGCATGTCAGTTATATACCAGTTATTTCTGACTCGCTAAAACTGTGGGAAAAGTGCAGATTGGAAACTTTCAATCCGGCCAACCGAAAGAGATGTTCTTGGTCTATGGTCTACGGTCTGGTTCATCTACAGTGTGGTTGGATGGTTTTGGACTATCAGACCTATTACAGGACATTGAGTAAGGCAATCATCATGCTTTAAAGAAGTGGTGTTGTGCCAAAATGTGCCTCTCCTTGGCATGGAGGTGCATCACGCAGCAGTATGGGTACAACATGATTTAGGCTGGTGATTCCTGTATCTACTGTAACTGTAGATTAACCCTTACTTCCAAACAGAAATAAAAAAAAATCCAAGAAGCATATGTAACACTGTTACACTGTAGTCTGCTTGCTCTGGACCTCATTCCCCAGCATGCACTCGCATCAGACTTCCCTGGCTCTGCTTATCACGTGGCGCTTTAGCCTTCTCGCTCCCACAGCTATTGATTGTTTCCACCTGTCCCGTTCAGTATAAATACCCCTCAGTTTGCTCTCTTTCTTGCCAAGAATTGAATCTTGTTTTCTAGCTCTTCTACAAAGCGCTTCCTCTGTTTATTGCCTTTGTTACCGACTTGTTTTTGTTTCTGACTACACATTTTTTGCTTTGCCCTCTGTGTGTTGGGTATCTACATGTGTCTGTCGTGTGTCTGATGAGTGTGACGTACATGCCTTCTGCTGTGGGATGTACATGCCTTTGAATGGAGTTCAATTTTGCTAGGACGGCAGAATTCAGCACAACACCTCGAAAAGCTAACAACGCCTCCATCTGACACGCACTTTTCTACAATCCGGTCAGTATCAAATATAAGGGGACTTTAACTATTTAGGTGATGATGGCAGGATGTAGTAAAGTTCTTCATTGCGCTCAAGTCACTAAACTGCAGTGTGAAACTGGACAAACTAACTGGCCTAAACACAATACAGCATATTCAACATCTTCAACAAATTAAGCTTTATATGTAATAAATGTGCAATTAAGGTGCAAGTGCAAGCACTTATACCAAACTTCCCTGACTCTGCTAATCACATGAGACTTCAGCCTTCCTGCTCCCACAGTTACTGATCGTTTCCACCTGTCCTGTCTAGTATAAATACCCCTCAGTTTGTTCGGTTCCCTGCCAAAAATGTAATCTATTTTTTATCTCTTCTACAACACATTTTTTTTGTTTATTGCCTTTGTTACCAGTTTGTTTATGTTTCTATCACTAACTATCACTTTTTTCATATATTGGTGAAACTGTGGGAAGTGCAGATTGGAAACTTTCAATCTGTCAGAATCAAAAGAGAAAAAGAGCAGGTGAATCTGCACTTTTCCTACAGTTGTCAGTGAGTCAGGAATAAATGATAAAAATTTACATGCCCCCCCTTTATATAAAGTATTAGCCTCAATAGTGCATGTGATTGTACATATGAGGGAGTTTTCTTTGCCTCCGTTTCTCACTGTGCTTTCTGTGTTATATGATTTATGTTTTGTCTGATTCTCTGCTTTACTATTACATTTCTGTAAAGCTGCTTTGTGAAAACCTCAGTGTTAAAAGCACTATATAAATACATTTAATTTGATGTGATTTGATGTGATTTGATGAAATATGCTGGCTAGTTGCTGTTACTATGTTTATCGTCTTCCTCCTCATTTGAAAAAAAAAACAAAAAACAAAACAAAAACAAACTCGATCACCCATGTTAACCCATCAAAGCAGAAAGACTCACTTACGTAATTACAGTATATATAGAGATTATGAGTCTAGAGATAATGAGTCTTCTCATAAACAGGGTTAATAGGTACAGGTTATATTATATCACAGTTATTTCAGTCCGGTCATCACAATCTAATTGGCTGAGAGGCGGTCTATGAGTGTCAATACATATTAATTAGATTGACTAAAGTCCGCAAGTCTGCTCGGACTTACTTGTAACTTAGCAACAAACAGGATGCAATTAGCTATTAGAAATTAAAAGTCATGTCTAGAATAGCATAAATAGTCCTGTAGAAAAGAGGAATCTGATAATGAAGGAAAACCATTCAACCAACAAACAAACAGCTAGAAACGATAACAGCGTCACCGGCAAACACGTGCACTCCTGTTACATGAAGTGAGAGTGTGTCTCTACCACCAATTTCTATAGGTCACATTTCCACTCCTCTCTTTGCCTCAGTCAACTCATTAAACTCTCATTCCTCCTCTCCTGAGTACTAATTACACTCACCCACTCCAATTATTATATCTGTTTGCATAAACATTTCTTGCATACCTTTATTCTTTAGGAAATAGAAAATAATAGTTTTATACATAATAAATAAAATACTTCATTAGGACATACATGATGAGTTTTATATGTTCTCTTTGTGGCCACCAAGATCTGACCAAGCTTAACAACCAGTATGAATAAACCTGTCCATGCCGATCAACCACCATGACCATCATGAGCAATTGTTGAATATTGAATGTAACCCTACACACAACTCTTACCCAAACTCTAATCTTAACTTTTTAGTGTTAGCTTTAAGGTCTAGAGGTTTTGAGTTTAGGTTTAGGGTTAGAGCTGGATGTAGGGTTAGCTTTTGCTTTTTTTTTTCAATTTTGCTTTACCCCTGCCTGTTTGACGTTTGATTTTTTGGTGCATCTGTTTTGCTCTTTTGCTTATTTTCTTAATAAAGCCTCTTACTTTTCTATCCATGCTCACCTACTCCCTGCCCAGTTGTGACACTGGCTGACCAGCATGTCCACCAACGCCACGCTGTCTGCCCACCATGACCAATCAGACCATGCTGGTTAACCAGCATGACCAAAAATCAAATGGAACATACACTATGCCGGTAGACTGTCTTAAACCAGTTACCAGTAAAAGCTTATCTTCAGCTGTATTGGTCAAAAAAGAGACTCAAATTAATGTTGATTTTAGCGATTTTTTTCCTGGGAACTATTTGATGGTTCAGATATTAAAGGGTTACATTCAAGACTGAATTCTGTGGATATTGTGATATGTATGTTGACTTGGTGTCTCTCTCTCCCCTTGGGACTCATATATCCAGCTTTACCTTAGATCATACAGCAATCGCCTCCTGAGACCCAGGCTTTTGCTTGGTGTGCATTTTTTTTATTTCCCCTAGCTATTTGGCATTAGTTGAACCTAAGAAGTATAAAAACTATACTTTATGTTTGTACAGGAAGTTTTTTTTTTTTTTGCATAATTGGTAATTATAACATTTAAAAATGATCCTTAACATTTGTAATCAGAAGGATGCAGTTTGCTTGGGTCCTTAAATTATGAGACTGGTGGAAATCCTGAAGCAGAATTTTTTTTCCTGCTTTGGTGGGACATTAAAGCTTTATTCTATTCTATTCTATTCTATTCTATTCTAATTAATTCTGAAATTTTGATGAGAATTTTTACCAGGCCCACATTTCTGTCTGAACTGGCTGACTGGGATTCTCGCAATCTTGTTTTCAATTAATTGAATGTAATGTTGTCATGTGAAACACTAGATGATACGAACTGTGTCCCCATGTGAGGACACAAGAGGAAAAACCCGCCCTTAAGGTGGCATTAGTGAAAAAACAAGTGGAGGGTGAATACTTAAACACTGGTGTACTGAAACTGGGGAAAGTGGACGCAATGATGGACTGGTCAGTAAAGTCTTCCCGACATCCAGCCGAGGCTTTCAATCACATCAAAGACTGTGGGTGAGTGGCGCATGCAGGTGGCTCTGAAGTTTGCCAGCTGGTCCGGAGAGCTGGCGAGCGCGACCACCTGATCAGGGGTGATGTTGCATCAGCGTCAAACCAGACAGGAGGGGCAGCTGCTCGTCCCGACAAACAAACACAACAGAGGGTTAGTCCTGTCTGCAGAGCACTGGATACGACACACAGGGTCTAAAACAACAGCCAGAACATTAAAACCATCTGTCTGTAATTATACTTATATAGGTCCTGCTCGTGCCACCAACCAGCTCTGATTGCTCGAAGCATGGAGAACTCTACATAACCATTGAAGGACCACTGTTCTCTGGTATCTGGAACCAAAGTAATGCTACAACACATCCTTTAAAGGAGAACTCCGATGTAAAATGAACTTTTGGTGTAGTGAAACACAATAAAAAGTACTTACCTTTGATGTTTGGAGATCCAGAAATTTTAACAGTTTGTCCAAACAGCCTTCAGACTGGGTGCCCCGATAAATCAATTTTTACACCGTTATCCAGACTCAAATTAGCTCCACACCTCCTTGCTAGAATCCGGAAACGTAAAAAGTGTTTACATCCCACCCCATTGTTTTTTAACTAATAAAATTTGTATTTAATTGTTTTCTAAATTGCAAATATGGTTAATAACATGTTACATACAGCATATTGTATGTAACATGTTATTAACCATATTTACAGAGTAATGCCTAAGTAATTTAAATGCTTTATGTAGACATAAAGTATAAGGTGTGTTATATAAATAGTAATAGACATGTTGTAATGTCTTATGAATGTGTTATAATGTAAAGCTCTCTGTAGACTCTGTAACAACAATTCATAGCATGATTTGAACACTACTTACAGTATAATGCACTGTAATGTATAATTTATAACGGTCCATCATTATATAAATGGCTACAAAGTGTAATAGTTGCTATAAAAGTAGTTATTGACATGTTTGTAATGCCTCATAAATGCTATATAATGTTTCAGGCTTTAGACTAGTCATTTACATGTTTGTTCTTTTTTGACTGTATGCAGATACAGAATGTAAATGGCATGTAAATGGAATTTAATAATGCGTAATTATGTAACCGCATTTAAACAATCATGTAAATTAAATTAAATTAAAATCAAAACGACAGTAATAGCTCCAGACTGTCAGGGGTTAACAGACTGCATTATCATTATTGCAGCCTTATTGTGAATTAGTAAATTATTCAGTACGTTTATGCAAATCTTATTCAGAGTCTAAACGTTTCAATGGAGAAATGTAAATGAGCGCGTAAAGTCCGAGAAGTGGGCGAGATTACAGCTCTCTGGAGCGGCTCAGACATGTGCAGTAACTCAGCGTAACTTTTGGCAGGTGGTGAATTTTAAAAGTGTTTAATGATAAGCACTTTAATGATAAGGCTATTGTGGAGGAAATGACCTAATTACTACCTGGTTGTACAGATGTGATTTTTTAAACAGCGGCTCTTCCGCTGATTGAAACACCAGGTCAGGAAACGAGGTTATTAAAGTGAAAATTAGGTGGGGAATCAGATTTACTGTACGGAATCTGTTAGTGAAGACATGCCTGGTGTCTGTAATCTGATCGTTAGCTCTGATGCTAATGTAGCTAGCAAGTTATGCAAGCTAATACCCAGCCAATACTGATACTGATACTCTGCTACTTCTGCAGGATATCTAACATATTTATATGATTTTATTAATAGTTATTCGTTATTTAAGGGTTTATTTATAGAAATTAAGTGGTTCTACAGGACCATCAAAATTTTCTTTTTTTTATTATTTCTCATTTGAATCCCATTTTTAAGGCCTTTTTAAGGCCAATTACTCAACCCACTCATTAGAATACCCCCTAACACTAGGCATATCACAATGCCTTAACACCAGGAGGGTGATGATACATGTGAAGTCAGCCACTGCCTCTTTTCAAACTGCTGCTAACGTAGCATTGCTGAGGAGCCAGAACACTTAGAGGAAAGCGAAGCGATGCGGTTCCGATTCATCAGCTCACAGATGCCTTGTGCTGAGTGACGTCACACTATTAGAGAGTGCCATCTACCCACTGAGAAAGAGCAATGCCACTGGTGCTCTCTCAGGGCTCCAGCAGCTGATGGCAAGCTACATAAACAGGATTCGAAACCAGCAATCTCTCTCTCTGTGGTGGCAGAGCCTTAGTCTGCTGGACCACTAAGACCCCAAAATGTTTTTTTTTTTTTTTTTTTTACCTGGTTTTACCTGGTAGTTCAGTTCTATGATTGAGAACTTCTTGTAGATGTTTTAGTACGTATTTATTTATTTATTTATTTATTTATAGTTTTCAAAAATTGCTCTAATGGGTTCCAATACTCCCACAAGTCAAACAATCGTTGAGATGCTATCTTTTTGTCGAAGCTGCTGTCTGTTTGGCTGTGTCACTACCTGATTGGCTGAGCTATTATATGTGTATTTGGCTATGTTGTAATGTGATTGGCTGAGCTACCATCTATTTGGCTGAGCTGTTATAGGATTGAAACAATGAGCGCCACAAAAAATGAACTACTGTATAAAACCCTCAAAGGATTGAATTAATGAAAGGTTTTATTACCTGGCTGTAGGCGTTTATTTATTTATTTATCTTATTTATTTATTTATTTAATTATTTACACTTAAAAAAAATGTTTGAACGGTTCTAATCGGTTTCACTACTCTCACAACCCAAAGAACTGAGCTGAGTTACTATGTGATTGGCTGAGCCGCTATATGCTTGGCTGAGATGTTAAACTTTTTGTCAAAGCTGCTGTGTGTTTGGCTGCCTCACTACCTGATTGGCTGAGCTCTTATACGTATGTTTGGCTGAGCTGTTGTGTGATTGGCTGAGCCACTATCTATTTGGCTGGGCTGCTGTGGGATTGATGCAACGGGTGCCGCAAAGAACTATGAAATCTGAAAGAATTTTATATTTTAGCTCTATGATTGAGATCTTTTTGTAAGTGTTTATTTATTTATTTATTTATTCTTTAATACTTTTCAAAAATTACTCTCACAACCCAAAGAACTGAGCTGAGTTACTATGTGATTGGCTGAGCCACTATATGCTTGGCTGAGATGTTATCTTTTTGTTGAAGCTGCTATCTCATTGGCTGCGTCACTACCTGATTGGCTGAGCTTTTATACGGATGTTTGGCTGAGCTGTTGTGTGATTGGCTGACCCATTATCTATTTGGCTGAGCTGCTATAGGATTGATACAATGGGTGCCACAAAGAACTATGAGAGCTTAAAGGAGTGAATTCATGAAAGGCTTTTTTTCCCTGGTTAGATACTTCAGCTTGATGATTGAGAACATCTTGTGGATGTTTATTTATTTATTTATTTATACTTTTCAAAGATGGTTCTAATGGTTCCAATGGGTTCCACTACTCTCAGAAGCCAAAGAACTGAGCTGAGTTACTATGCGATTGGCTGAGCCGTTATGCGATTGGCCGAGATGCTATCTCTTTGTCGAAGCTGCTGTGTGTTTGGCTGTGCCACTACCTGATTGGCTGAGCTCTTATACGTATGTTTGGCTGAGCTGTTATATGACTGGCTGGGCCACTCTCAATTTGGCTAAGCTGCTGTGGGATTGGCAGAGCTTGTGTGTGATTGGCTGAGCTGTTATGCAATTGGACATGATCTAATGTGATTGGACAAGATGTATTATGTTTGGCTGAGCTGTTTTGTGAGTCACTGGGTTACTATTTGTTTAGTTAAGCTGTTTGCGATTGGCTGAGCCACTATATGCATGTTTGACTGAGCTCTTACGGGATTGGTTATGCCACTGTCTGATTGGTTGGGCTGATATCTGTTTGACTGAGCGGATATGTGATTGACTGAGCTGGTGTGTGATTGGCTAAACTGGTGTGTGATTGGCTGAGCTGTTATATTGTTGGCTGAGCTGGTGTGTGATTGGCTAAGCTGGTGTGTTTGACTCAGCTGTTATATGATTGACTAAACCACTATCTGTTTGACTGAGCTGTTATGTGATTGGTAGTGCTGCTCTCTATTCGACTGAGCTGATATACGATTGGCTGAGCTGGTGTGTGATTGGCTGAGTTATTATGTGACTGGCTGAGCTGTTATGTGATTGGGTAAGTTGCTTTCTAGTTGGATAAGTTATGTGATTGGCTAAGCCACTATGTGTTTGGCCGAGATGTTATGTAATTGGCTGAACCACACCAGTTTGGTTAAACTGTCACATGATTGGTTGAGCGGCTATGTCACCTGCTTAGCAACTAGATGGTTGGCTGCGCGGTTATATGATTGGCTGAGCTGGGATGTGTTTGGCTGAACTGTTAGCTATTTGGTTAAACTGTTACATGATTGGCTGAGTCATTATCTATTTGGATGAAGTATTACATGACTGGACGAGCTATTATTGCAGAAACATCTATAGTGTCTATTTTAGCCTAGAAGTTAGTGTTTGAGAAATAGAGTGTGTTTATTCTAAAAATGTAGAGACCAAAAAATCACCAAAAAATCAAATTGTTTAATACTGGAGGCCAGCAGGGAGCAGGAATTACCATGACTACAGCACAAATATAACTGGTTTTATTTACTCTCCAAACCCACCAGTGTTTTTAAATTCGGTTTGATTTATTGATCCAGTTTATCACTTAAAGACACAGTTCTGGTACCCAGTGCTGAGCTCCTCCACACTTCAGAGAACAATGCAGCGCGATGAAATATTAATGCGGAAATCTTAAATAAAAAAATATACATTTGTTCGCCTGAAACAAAAGGAATGTGGCTTCTTGATCCTTTTACTCAGCCGGACGGCTTCAGTTCGGCCCAAACGGAGCCTCCACGTCTTAAGCATGGAAAGAGAAGAAGTTATTTCTGCAGAACTAATTGTCACTCTGGAGCCTCCCTGACGAACGCCGGCGATCCGGCCTGACTCATGTCGGAGACGGTGCTGTGGGGAGATGAATAAATGAATCATCAGGCTGGATGTGAGAGACACAGTGACTCAATGAGAGTCTTCAATTCTATCTGTACTGAGTGATGTATATGTGAATTAGTAATATTTATATTTAATACATTTGTCATTTTCTGGCTTAAATAGTGTGGCCTGGTTCTGATTCCATAAAGTCCGACATGCCTGATTCAGGGACTCCATGACTCAAAGCCAAACATGACTTACACAGGTACATAGTAATTACTATCAATAATGATTCACCTTGATTTATTTAGATATAGAAATATAAATGGCATATTCTGTTGAATATGTGCCATTTCTGTCCTCAGGAAATTACATGTATACATGTGCACGCAAAATAACTTTAAAATACATTTTATTATTACGCATAGTGTCTTGTGCATCGATCTAATGGCAAAAGTAAGATATGTAATTAAAAAAAAAAAATAGCATTTGTTCCCTGTTCCAACTCTCCTACTATAAACATGAACATAAACCATGAAAAATAATTAATAAAATACCTCAGAGATTTGTGCTCAGTGTCCACATGCTATTAGCATAGCCACCATTACGCTATTTTGTTATGCTTTTCATTTCTTTGACTCAAAACATAAAAAAAGTAACAGGAATGAATGCTAGTAACAGGAGTGTTTTTTTGTTGTTGTCATAAATACAAAAAAAAAGAGAAAATCAAAGGAATTAGTGGACTTGCTTGTAAACATGCTTTTTAAATGTCACATGTGAGTTTTGTAACCATCTTCTTCGGTTTAGAAACCTTCTAAAAAAAAGTTAAGCTGCCTGAGATTGACCAGTAAATGTTTTTAAATAGTTCAATATATGTTATTAGATTCAGAGTTGAAAAAATAAATAAATAAATTCGGAAGAGTTCCAACAATCAAATGGCACCCATTCTGTGGAATGGCCCATAAAAGGGTCTATGTGGTACAGTGGATTAAGATGCTGGCACAGGACCCAAGGATCAAATCCCAGTTCCGACTCCAGGTCATGCTGCTTCTCCATCAGCAGCCGGAGTCTGAGAGAGTATAGTTAATCATGCTGTTTCTTTGTAGGTGGGTACAGTAGGTAGGTGTCTCTCCCCACATCACTCCATTATGGACTCCATGCTGGACGGCACAGGCATCTGTTAGTTGATCTATTAGTATTGCGAAGTAGTGCTTTCTTCTGAGTACAGTGTGATGTTGTGTAGTGATGCTGCATTGATTGGTTGCAGTTGACAAAGAGGCGGAGTTCACATGTTCACAGGTTTCAGAAGCGGCGTGAACCAGTCGTCACCTTTTTTGTGTCATTGTCTGGGCATTACTAGTGATTTAAGGGGAATATATGATTAATGGATAACTGGTCTTTCAAAAAGCCAATGTTTGAAGTTTGAACACTAACCAACTGATTAAGCCAGTGGAGTAACCAATGGTTTTGCTCCCAAGGTTTTTCTCCCAAGATCCAGATCAAATCTGTAAAATGTATAGAAATGATTCGTATTGTTATATAATTCAAAGAAAAATAGATCAAAAAGATCAAAATGACTCTAAATGCAGGAAATGATTCTGCGTTTATCCTAAATCTATTTAAATTCATCCTCGCGCCCTGAAAACTCAGAACCAGGCGGTTGCAGTCTGCTCTGACTCTGATTCAACTCATGTTGATTCAATTATTGACAAAACTTTTTCAATTACGACTCCGAACATTAATCCACATTTGAATGTTCTTTGATCAGAACGCTTCCCCCCCATGCTGGCGAGAGAACACAGGCATTCGGCGCTCTTTCACCAAAACGAGAAGGTTCTGCTACGACTGTGTTCTGCGCTGAATAGCCGGGAAGAAAGAAGCTGAAAATATCAATAATACATGACAAGATCCAATCTGTGCGTATCATACTGCACGCTTTCTTCACTGAATAAAGAGAGAGACAGAGAGTGAGAGAGCGAGGGAGAGAAAGAGAGAGACATTTGGCCTTCATTTGGGTTCAGATCTATTCAGAGCGTGTTGCTAGCTTTTTTTTGTAAGTGTTTCCTCCACACAAAGGCGTCGCGTGAGGGACGGCAGGCTGGCACCACACGGGTAAATGTTTAGCTGTGATACGGCGCAGGAGAAGTGATATCATTGATAAGTGATAGCTGCAGACTGAAGCGCCGGCGTCACCCCTCTGAAAGGGCTGTGAGGGGGCGCTGAATGTGGCGGGTTGCTGTTTTAAATGTGCCGAGGGCTGAATGAAACATCCGAATGAAGGTCTGTGGAACTTAGTTATCTCTATTGAAGCGTTTCAAAAGAGCCCACTGAAGGGAGATGCCACTCATGTCCTCAACGCTCGCTGGAAAAAGGATGGAACACACGACTCCCGGAGAATGACAGAACACTATTTCACATCCCTCCATCTCTCTCTCTCTCTCTCTCTCTTTCTTTTACTCTCTCTCTCTCTTCATCTCTTTCTCTCTTTTTCTCTTACTCTCTCTTTTTTTTACCTCTTACTTTCTCTTTCTTTTACTCTCTTGCTATTGCTTTCTCTCTATCTCTTTCTTATCTTTTTCTCTCTTGCTCTCTTTTATTTGCTCTCTATATTATTCTCTCTTATTATACTCTCTTATTTGCTCTATACAGTCTTGTACTCTCTATTTTCTTTCTCTTTCTGTCTCTTTCTTTTGCTATCACTCTCTTATTTATTCTATCTGTTCATTCTTACTCTTTTCTCACTCTTTTTAGTATATTCTATCGTTTAATCTTTCACACTGTCTCTTTCTCTCTATATTATTCTCTTTCTTTCCTCCACTCTTTTTTATTTGATCTATACAGTATTTTACTTTTTTCTCTTTTCTTTCTGTGTCTTTCTTTTCCTCTCTCTCTTACTCTCTCTCTCTCCTTGTTTTTATGTGTTCTATATTTTAATCTTTCACACTGTCTCTTTCTCTATATATATTATTATCTTGCTTCATTTCTCTCTCTCTTCCTTTTTATTTGATCTATACAGTATTTTACTCTCTCTCTCTATTTCTTTTACTTTCTTCCTTTCTCTTTCTATCTTACTCTCTATTTCTTTTACTTTTTTCACTCTCTTTTATTTGTTCTATTTTTTATGCTCTTACACTTTTTATCTCAGTCTTTGTACTATATTCTTTCTCTTTCTATTACTCTCTTTTGCTTATTTTACTATCTCTCTCTCTCTTTCTTTCTTTTACTCTCTCTCATTACCTTTCCCTCTCTTTTTTCTTTTTTACTCTCTCCCTTTATTTGACCCTCTTCCTCTTTTACCTGAACCAGTAGTTCTACAGGCCTGGTGTCAGGGTGGGGTGGGGGCGGGTTTAGAGTTCAAATCAAATCAAACCAAATACATAGCATTACCTCCAATCACAGCATAGCAACTGCCGCTAACTACATCCTTAGTCATGCCTTTTATCATGCAGTTTAATCATGCAGTTCATGCAGATCATCAGAGATTGGTCTGTATTGATGCTGTCTAAAATAAACTTTAATATTTTTGACATTTTTCTTTATAGAAAATAAACAGAATTTTTGTATTTTATTTGCTTTATCTTGTACTCTCTCACGCTCTCTTTATCTCTTCCTCACTATATTATTCTCTCTTTCTTTTTCTGTCTTTTATTTGCTGTATATTTTAGACTCTCTCTCTCTGTTACTCTCTTTCTCTCTTTCTTTTACTCTTTTTATGTCTTTCTCTCTCTCTCTCTGTCTTTTTAGTCTCTCTCTTCATTTTACCCATTACCTCTTTTACTCTTTGTCTTTCTTTCTGTTCCCACAACCTTAAATAAACAGTATATTTGCATATTAACATTGCATGTTAATTGCTCAGTGGTGTTCAAATTTATATATAATATAACTGTACAATATATACAAAACTATAAAAAATCTAACGTTAGCTAAATTTAGGGCTGGGCTTTGGAGGTAGTACTGAAGTACTGACCAAAAAAAACTAACTTTTTTTCTGTGTGGTCTTTTTAAGAACTCTGATTATTATTAATAATCCAACTCATTTACAGATTATTTTATTACTGATGTCATTGCTATTACATACTGAGAACTTTGTTTCATGCAGATCATTAATGTGCCACTGATGATAAATGTGCCTCCAATTAATAAATGAACAATCTAATCTCTAATCTAATCTACAGTTTCCAAGGCAAATATGTACATTCAAACATGCTAACCATACTAACCATGCTAACAACACAACACAATGGGGCACCATCTGCACTGATGCTCTTTTTTCTGTCTTTCTTTTTTTTTTTCTTTTTAAAGGACTTGGCAACCTTCTGCTCTTCCATCCAGCACTTGGAGAACAATCAAAGAAGCTCGTCGATGGAAGCCATCGCCGGTTGGTGAAGTAGAGCACACAAGAATAGAAAAGCGAAGTGAAATCAAGCCAGATGACATTCCACAGAGGTTTAATGGGCAGTAAAATCAGAGGACGGGGGCTGGAGAGGGGGTTTCGGGCCTGTAAGAAGCAGACGTGCCTCGGGGCAGGGCTCTGACCTTTTCCCCCATCGCGTTCTGATCAATACGGCCTTTCAGCGCTGTATTCTTCCCATCAGCCACTCTGGGGTAACGGGGGAGCCATCCAGAACAGTCCGCCCTGGGCCATGCATCTGCTCTCGGGGAGAAACACCACCCACCCCTCCACAAAAAGCTCCATTGAGATGCTGAGGAATGTGTCCTGTGGCGATGGACGGTGGTGATGGGTCCAAATCTTCTGGGACATTCTTAAAAATAATGGATCTTCAGTTCCTCAGGTTCTTGGGTTGGTTGTATGGTGTACGGATGGTATAGGTTTCCTGAAAGCATCTCAGCATAAAGATGACTCTAAAATAGTTGAGCGAGCATCATGTTAGGTACTCTCTTTCTCTCTACCAATATAATTGAGCTTAAATTTAAGAAGAGACCAGCTTCATATTAATGCGTATTGGTTTAGAATGGAACATCATATAATAATACTTCTGCCTGTATAATGTAGCTGCAAAAGGTGACCATTTCTATATTAATGCTTATGGGATTAGAATGGAACATTATAAAAGCCTCTATAGGTGTAATGTGTAGGTGTCCTAATACTTTTGTCCATATACTGTAGTGTAGCTGCAAATGGGAACCAACTCCATAACAATGTCTATAGGTTTAGAATGGGACATCTTAAAAGATCCTGTCAGTGTCCCAATACTTTTGCCCATGTAGCGTAGCTTCAAAAGGTGACCAGTTCCATATTAATGTCTGTGGGTTTAGAATGGGATGTCATAAAAGCTCCTGTCGGTGTCCCAATACTTTTGCCCATGTAGTGTAGCTTCAAAAGGTAAGAAATTTCATATTAATGTCTAAGGGTTTAGAATGGGACGTCATAAAGATCATGTAGGCGGAACATACAGGTGTCCCAATACTTTTGTCTATATTGTAGCTTTATATTACAGCCTATGGGTTTAGAATTCGATGTTATAAAAGCTCCTGTCGGTGTCCCAATACTTTTGCCCATGTAGAGTTGCTGCAAAATGTGTCCAGTTCCATATTAATGCCTATGGGTTTAGAATGGAACATAATAAAAGCCCCTGTGGGTGTAATGTGTAGGTCTTGAAACCCTTTAGTTAATATAGTGTAGCTGCAAAGGTTTAGTATAGGATGCCATAAAAAGCCCCTTTAGGTGTCCCGATACTTTTTCCAATATACTGTATCTCCAAAGGTATAGTTATCTTAATACTTTTGTCCATACAGTGGAGCAGCTGTAACTCGAGTTGAGTTGACCCTTATTTAAGGTCGTAAAACAATGTTTGCAAAATATTCTCACAAATGAGCTGCGGTGTTTATAGAGGCACATGCACGTAAAGTCGGGAAAAGGCGTCAGCCACCCAGTTTGGGATAAATCCGTCGACATAATGAGCGCATCAGAGCGACCGGCGTTACTACCGGAGTGTTGCGGGTCTATTTTCTGTTTGTTTGGCTGGAAATAAATAAACAAACGGAATAACAGGGAGATGTGACTGTACCTTCGTTACTGTCGGCAGGAAGTGGGTAATAGACCGCGTTTCCACTCCCCACTCCGTATGTAGGCCACGCTAAACAGGCAGCCAGGTTTCTTTTTCCACTTCAGCTTGAGTCATTCTGTCCTGTTTTTCTCTTATTTTTTATTTCAAGATAGTCTTTAAAATAAGAGTGTTTTAAAAATGAAGATTCTCACTAACCATCATTATACTGTATATACAGCTCTGGAAAAAAATAACTAAATAAATAAGAGACCAATTCAGTTCCTGAATCAGTTTATCTGATTTTGCTATTTTAGATACATGTTTGAGTAAAATCAATATTGTTGTTTAATTCTATAAACTTTGGACAACATAATTCTGTGCATCATATACTGTAACCAAACCTAAGCTGATCTTATAAGAAGAGCTCGCTGCTCCTGTTCTGCCTTTTTAGTCTGAGAAGTTTCCACTGCTTTCTGTATTAATTACATAACACAATACTGTACTTTTACTTTCAGTATTTGAGTATTACATTTTACAATAAACTACTTGCAAAATTTAAGTACAAAAAGAGAGTGAACAGTGAGGTGATACAGCAGTGTTTAAGAACCCCAGCAGCACTGCTGCATCTTATCTCAATAATAGCAGCTCTGGGGTCCTGAGCAATGGATTAGGCTATACAGCTCTGGAAAAAAATAAGAGACCACTTCAGTTTCTGAATCAGTTTCTCGGATTTTGCTATTTTGCTATTTATAGGTATATGTTTGAGTAAAATGAACATTCTTGTTTTATTCTATAATCTGCAGACAACATTTCACCCAAATTCCAAATAAAAATATCGTCATTTAGAGCATTTATTTGCATAAAATGAGAAATGTCTGAAATAACAAAAAAGATGCAGAGCTTTCAGACCTCAAATAATGCAAAGAAGTTCTAAGTTCAAAAGTTTAAAAGTCAATATTTGGTGCAATAACCCTGGGTTTTAATCACAGTTTCCATGCATATTGGCATGTTCTCCTCCACCAGTCTTACACACTGCTTTTGGATAACTTTACTCCTTTACTACTTGTGCAAAAAATCAAGCAGTTTATCTTGGTTTGGTGGTCAGCTTGGTTGATCACACATCTTCCTCTTGATTATATTCCAGAGGTTTTCAATTTGGTAAAATTAAAGAAACTCATCATTTTTGAGTTTTAAGTATTTTTTATTCATAGCTGTACATGTACAAGAAACAAGGAGGTGGTTCTAATTTACACAGATTGTGCTTGATCTGTGTACGTATATAAAAATAGGCTGGGATTTAAATCAAGCTCCTTTTTTTTCTCTTCTTTATGTTCACTGCAAACTGCGCTCCATTGTAACGTTGTCATAAAAACACACAAAGCCTCCAACACCTCGGGCTACGCTGCGGCTCCGGCTCCAGCGCAGCTTCGCCGATGATTTAAAGGCATGTAGTTCCATCCAGACCTGCGAGAAAAGCTCGGGACACATCAATCACCTTTATTACGAGAGGTGAGCGCCGTCCTGTTATTAGTTATGGCGTGTAATCGTACAGCATATTCGCCACCAACAGTAATTGACCCGGCGCTGAGCTGCGTCTGTCTGAATGCGTGGGAAATGTGACAGCGCTGTAAGAAGCCTAGCCTCGGGAGAAGGACTACATTTGTTGTGATGTTTACACCATCAAAAACCGGGATGAAAAGCCTGTTCGTACCGCGTTCGTCGCTCGGAGATACGGCTATTACCAGAGCTGTTTCAGCGCCGAGAGAAGAGGAGCAGAAAGCGAAGGGGTGGGGAGGGTGGGGGGGTAGACACAGGCCGGATCAGCCAGATCAGCATTTTCCAGGAAGAAGCGTAAAAACGGGGGTTTATTAACTATAAGGCAAGTTATTGTCCTATTAAATGTAGTTTGAAATTGCTCGGGGGAGGAGGAGAGGTGGGACCTGCCAAGCTGATGAAAGGTGTTTGGAGGAAATGCGAAAGAAGGTCAGGCACGATGCCTCCAGGATCTAATTGGATTCGGCTTTCAATCAGCCATTTTCTTCTTTATGCTGCTTTTTTTTTTTTTTTTTTGTGTGTGTGTCAAGTGTAACAGCAATCCTTAATGCGATGGTTTGGCCACAAACAAATTCACACAGCCAAAAACCACCACCCCCCCACCCAGCCAACCAACCATCACCACCAGCACCACCTCCCACCACCACCAGCACCACCACCAGCAGCACCACCTCCCACCCTGTTACACGGCATGACTGTAGATGATCAGCCAAGAAGTGCTGGATGTGTTTGAGTTTGAAGTGATTGTGTTTTACAATACTGGTCTATGGAAGATATCTATGTCTACACTGTAAACCCGGAAAAAAACGGTTGCCTTAAAAAAGTTAAGTAAAGGGTAATAAAAACTTAAAAGTTAGGATAACTTAAAACATCAAGTTATTACAACTAAAGGGGAAGTTGATTTAACTTTTTAATTTTGTTATATTGTAAGACCGGATAAGTTGAGTTTACATAACTTTTTTAAGGCAGCTGGTTTGCTCATTTTCTTTTAATCAATGGGGAATGAGAACTTGAGTTAGCATACATTAAAACATCTAAAGGGAACTTGATTTATTTCTAAGTTAGCCCAGGGGGAATCACTACACACTGATGGTGAGTGTCAGAAACTGTTGGACACACCCAGTATGCAAATAGATTGTGACAGAAGCCAATGGAAAAGAAGCTGCCAATGACAACAGACTAAACTCAGTAAACTCAAAGATCCCAGTTTGAATGTATATATGTGCCCACAAATGTTCAACTAACTCAAAATAGTTGAGAATTGTTTAAAAATATCCAATTTTATGTAAAACAGACTTAAATCATTTGAGTTCAAACAACGTATGGGTTTACAGTGTATTGTCTATCTATTAGCTAGTTTTTAAGGACATTTCTAATGGGTGGATTATAAGAATTATATTTCAGCACAAGTTATAATATGTTATATTTCATATGTCGCTTGACGATAAATCAAAGTCACATAGCCCATAAGTTGGTTAGCTTCTTTAGTTCATCCTACTCACTCATTAAACATTAAACTTTAAAATGCATCAAACACATCACTGTAATGGATGTTATATATAGTGTGTTTTGTACATTTTATATCTGTAAAAGCATTTATTGACATTTTTCAAAATATTCAAGATAGATATCAAGATTTTAAACAACAGAATTAGCTTCAGGTCTAAGTTGTGTAACACGTTGGTACGCAACACATTCCAGCATTGTAGGGTTGTAGAGGTTCTTAATGGAGTCCTGTGATAATCTGTCGCATGCACACTGTAAACCCTAATAAGTTAAGTCTTTTCAAATAATTTGAGGTAATTCCTTGCCTCAATGAATGAATTGAGTTTTCAAAGCTCATTTTTTTTTTTGTTTTTTTTTTACTATACTGTATGGAGTTGAACTAATTCAAGTACTTGACACTCAAAAATGTGGTGTACCTGAAACAAAACTTTTTTTTTTTTTTAAGTTAAAGTAACTTTTGCACAACTGGTCTATCTTACTTGTTTAAGTTTATTGTAATGATTGCATTAAGTTGTTTTCACTCAACATATGCATGCTGTAGTTTCCAAATTAAAGGGGCTAAGCCACTGGACCGCAGAGTGAAGGCAAAGGGGCCAAGAAGTACTAAACACCTCTGGGAACTCCTTCCTTCAAGACTGTTGGAAAACCATTTTTAGGTGACCACCTCTTGAAGCTCATTGGGAGAATGATGCCAAGAGTGCGCAAAGCAGTAATCAGAGCAAAGGGTGGCTATTTTGAAGAAACTAGAATATAAAACATGTTTTCAGTTATTTTACCTTTTTTTGTTAAGTACATAAAACTCCACATGTGTTCATTCATAGTTTTGATGCCCTCAGTGAGAATCTACAATGTAAACAATCATGCAAATAAAGAAAACACATTGAAACAGAGAAGGTGTGTCCAAACTTTTGGCCTGTACTGTTTACGCACATTCTATGTTTTTTTATGTGGTTTTCTATAAATGGTGGGTGTTAGCTTGCACTCTAAATTGTCTTCTGTTAGCTACATTAGCATCATAGCTCCAGTATAGAAGTGGAGATGGATAAATAACACGGATTTGTCAAAAGATGTGCTGGTGGTTGGAGTGTAAATCTGTCTTTTCTGGTTTTTTTTTTACTTATGTATCATTTTCTCTCTCTCTCCCTCTCTCCCTCTCTCTCTCCCTCTCTCTCTCAGTTCTAATGCATGCTGGAAATGAAAACGGATATTTGTATGTGAGTGTGTGATGATGGGGGGATGTTACCAGGCAACAGAGGAAACCATTTCATCTATCGCTCCAACAACTCCGGCCGGCGCAAGGCAGCCAAATAAAATCACATCACCAAACTGAATACAAAAAAGCCCTTTTATGAGTGAACACACACACTAGCCGCCCCCCTCCTTTCCATCCCCATTTTCATAAAGCTTGGTGTGCTGCCGTCTAAATCCCCCCCTGCCACCCCCCCAAGCTCTGTACATTAGCCTCAGATCGCGTTTAAAACACTGACATCGATTTTACAGCCTGCATTCAAATTCAATAATGGAACGTTTCATCATCAAGCCTTCATAATGCAATGCACCTCTCTCGCCCTCTCTCTTTCTATCTGTCTTTCACTCACTTTCTCTCCCCCTCTCTCTCTTTCTTTCTTTCTTTCTCGCTCACACATCATCAAGGCTTCGTAATGTAATGCACCTCTCTCGCCCTCTCTCTCTCTTTCTCTCGCTCTCTCTCTCCGCAGGTCATACAAGTGGGCGGGCGAGTCACTTCAGGTGGCGCGAAAAAGCTTTGACCTTCTCAGCCGAGCTCTCCTCATCACGCCATTCATCATTCACTCTCTCCATACGCATCACTTCCTCCAACTTCCCTCTATCATCCCTGTTTCCCCCACCTTCTGCCCAGTGTCTTCCTTGGCGCCGCGGCGCTGGCGAGCGGGAAAGCCTGGCAGCGTGCATAAGCGGGATCTAATTCTGCCGGTTTTGTCCGTGCCGCGTGAGTCATTTCGACGTGCTGCGTCTCAAAATAGTGCCGCTCCCTTTTCCCCAGAAACGCCAATTTGGAGCTGATGGGCTGGAGCGATGCCAGCTCACACTCTCCAGGAAAGGCCTGAGATAAGAAACCCGCCGAAACCTGCCGTTCGATTACACGCAATTGGATGACATTCATAATGCATGTGTACGGCATGGACTGAGCGCATTATGAACGCGGCTTTCGCTACGCCAGCCTCACATCACCTGCGGTTAGCTCTGTTACTGACACTCTAACCAGTATGGATGGATATGTTCATTCTGAACCAGCAGGGAACTGTAGAATAGGCTTTACAGAGCTGTAGACATCTAAACTTAAACACAGTTAAAAAAAAAAGTCTCTGCTAGCTATAATGCTATGGTGTTTCTAATATTATGTTGGCACTAAGCTAGCTAGTCTTGACCTGCCATAGCATTTTTAACATTTTTATACTTGGGAGGGGCACTGGGTGATGTATGGGTTTAGAGGCAGGGCAGGAGGGAGAGCTGATTGGCTGAGCTGCAGCAGCAGTTTATTTTTATTTTTTTCTCTTTTCCCTTTCTTTTTTTCTATCACTTTCTATGTCTGTTGTTTTTTTTATATATGTGTGGTCCCTTAAGAATAATGCATTGCTGTAGAGTGATATAAAGTATTAGACCTCCAATATGGTGGTGGTGGCGGGCAAAAAAAAAAAAAAAAAAGAGTTGCAGCAGTGTGCCTCTGATAATGGTATTGACTGACTGATCTGCATATTGTGCATATTCACTTTGTTTCTTTTTCATGTTCCCACTCAGTTTTCCATTTTATTCTATTTTTTTCTATATACTAAACGTACAGAGAAGTGTGAGCAGTGACTGCAAGATGTGTCGGGTTAATGGCGGGCAGGGTTCTCGTCATCTGGTGCCACCCTGCCTGCATCCAAACAGGTGTTTCCCAGAGGCGAGGCTGGGCTGATGCTGCCCTTTCATATGACATTTACACAGAGGATATAACCGAGGCGGCAATGTATACAGCAGCTAGCGAACGCTGGGACTGCCAAACACAGCCCGGAGAAAAATGACGGAGAGCGCGGGTGAGAGGAAGAAAAGAAACAGAGTGAAGAGAGAGTTTAACACTGAGGGAAGTGTGAAAGGGCAAAGCGTCAGAGCAGCACTTCACCTTGAATGGCAACATAAATGCAACAGCTAATGGCTAATAATGGATCAAAATGAGCAGGTACTAGCCACCGCGCACTCGTTCAAGATGCTTTCAGATTGGACGCAGTGGACGCACCACTGTACCACTGTACGCTGAAATCAATTGGGTTCTATTGTTAACGCTGCCGAAACAGGTGACGTGAACTCATGCGACTACGGAACATTTACTCCAGTCTCCCTCTTCTTCTTCCTCACTGCTATCCTGTTCCTTCCTTAAACAAAGACAAGAAACATATATATTTTTTCCTGATGGTGAGAGATATACATGTCTACAGATGCTGTAGATGACACCAAACACCAAAATGTTGGTTTTATATGTAATGTGTTTTAGGCAAAAACACCTATTATCAGAAGATGACCAGCTGCACAAAGCAACAGTTGGCCAGAGTCAAGCAGAGCACCATACTGCTGGCAATGTGAAAGCCACGTCACCCAGCTCTACCAGACCATGTTAGCTTCTATACTATAAATACTATTTTATCTCAGCATTTTCCCTTGGCAATTGCATGACATGGATGAGGAAAAACAGAATAAGTTGAATGGGGTGGTTTATTTACCATATACTATGGTAATTATACAGGTTAAACAATGAAAACCCAATTAATAAAGTTCTATGCCACAGAAAATCAGGTTTGTAAAAGTAACAGGTAACAAGAATTAAAGTTTGTAAAGTTCCAGGTGAAAAGTATGGAGATTTGTAAACTTCCAGGCCACAGTAATAACAGGGTATTTTGAGTTTTATGCCACAGTAATTGATATTTGTAAAGATTTGGGTCATTGTAATAGGGGTTTAAAGAATTTGCCAACAGTATTACAATGTATAAAATGCCCAACAACAGTTAGGGAGGTTCTTGGATTGTAAAGTTCTATGCCAGAGTAATGGACATGTGAAGTGTGTAAAGTTCCAGACCACATTAATGGGGTTTGTAAAGTTCCATGCCACAGAATTTGGGGGTTGGAAAGTTTTGGGTCACAGTAATGTAGTGTTGTGAAGTTCTGTCTGAGCAAAATGAATGGGAATATGCAAAGTTCCGAGCCTTAGTAATGGGGTTTGTAAGGTTCCAAGCCTCAGTAATGGGCGTTTGTAAAGTTTTCAGCAAAAGTAATGCAGGGTTGTAAAGTTCCAAGCTACAGTAATTAAATTTGTAAAGATCAGGGCCGAAATAACAGAAGGTTTAAAGTTCTGAACTACAGTGATTGGGGTCTGTTAAGTTTTCTGCCACACAAAAATGCAATTTTTTAAGTTTTATGCCTAGTAAAGTAACATTGTAAAGTTCCAAGTCATTGTAATAGGGTGCATTGCGTTTCAGATCACTTCATCATTCTGGTGGTTGTAAAGTTTTAGGCCCCGGCAATAGGGTTCATATTGTTAGAGGCCACTGTGCTTAGGGGTTGTTAAGTTTTATTTAGGTATTTGGGCAACTTTAATGGAATTTGTAAAGTTTTAGGCCTTCATAAATGGGCTTGTAAACATTCTAGGCCAAAGAAAATGGGTTTGTAAAGTTGTAGGACATATTAAATGCATTTTAAAAGTTCTAGCCACAGCGTTAGGGTTTGTACAGTTCCAGGCCATCGTAGATGGGCTTGTAAATGTTCTAGGCCACAGTTTTAGAGTTTGTAAAATTCTAGGCCATCGTAGATGTGCTTGTAAAGTTTTAAGCCACAGTAATAATGTTTTGTAAAGTTCTAGGCCACAATAAAGGGGGGTTGAAACTTTCTAGGCCACAGTTTTAGAGTTTGTAAATTTCTAGGCCACAGTAAAGGGGGTTGAAACTTTTAAGGCCACAGTTTTAGGGTTTGTAAAGTTCTAGGCCATAATAAAGGGGTTTGAAACTTTTTAAGGCACAGTTATAGAGTTTGTAAATTTCTGGGCCACAATAAAGGGGTTTGAAACTTTCTTGGCCACAGTTTTAGAGTTTGGAAATTTCTAGGCCACAATAAAGGGGTTTGAAACTTTCTAGGCCACAGTTTTAGGGTTTGTGAAGTTCTAGGCCACAGAAATAGGGGTTTGTACTTAAAGCACAAGAGGATTCTCCCAGTTGATGAACAGCACAGCTCTGGTGGAAATCTAGCATGTCTAGTTAATGATTAATGGGTTAACAACTCTCGAAGAGCTGGGACTAGGGGTCAAGGTCAGGAATGGAGAATCGAGAATGAAAGGATTAGCAGTAACTTTGGTTTAGCGTTAGCTTTGGCATGTCTTGGTGGCTTAGTATTCCCATACACCTCAAATGAACTCGCACTATTGATCGGCCGCGATCGATTTAGCTGTAGGAAGGCACTACAGCTGCTTAGCATTTGTATCTCCCTGCAGTGAGCCAGGTCCACTCCCGGCTGCTGAGGCAGGGTTCGCTGTCACGCCGCGATTTATCTGCTCGGCCGGGTCGTCCCTTCACTTAAAGCCAGCTTGGCTTGGCTAATTACAGCTCAGCAACTAAAGCTTAGAGAAAGAATCACCTCCACTATTTCTGCTCCTGAAACTCTGTCTGCTTTAGCCGTGCACACTGCATTCGTCACAGGCTGTTACAGCGGGGTACTCTAATTATATATGAGTTATTACTGACTCGCAGTTTTACTGAATCGAGTGGAAAAACTGTGCGAAAGTACAGATCGTAAACTTTCCGTCTGTCCCACACCAGTGTCTTAAAGTTTATGTTTTGTATCATTTTATATTCTAGTTTATTAATTGTATAATAATTAGAATTGTATGGATCATTAAAAAAAAGTGTAAACCAAAGTCTCCACCAAGGTTACTGTGTCTGTTACATTGTATTCTGTACATTTAGTCCAGTTGGTTTTGGTTTCCCTGTGCAGTTTAATGACTGAGCACAATAAAAAAAAAATCTCCTATGTGGGTGGAGTCTCTTTATACTCAAAACTGATTGGTTGGTTGATCTCTGTGTCAGACTGCGGCATGTTAAAAGTTTGCTGAGTTGCCTTCTCTAGTGTTGTGCTGAATTCTGTATGTACTATTCAGAGTATTCTATAGGTTTTTCAATATTCACTGAGAGTATCCACTATGAATTATTTAGTCTCTACTATGAATTATTTAGTGCCTACTTAGATGAGTTGTGTACAGTACAGATTTTGTGTTTTTTTTTTTTTTTTTTTTTTTTGTAGAGTGAGTTGGCTTCCCAGGTGTTGTGCCAAATTCTGCCTCCCTGTCTAAAAAATATATATTCTGTATTGATGTATATTTTCTATGTAATGTAATTTTTTGAAACGCCAATAGAGTATAAAAAAAAAGGAAGGTGGAGCTACACATCATACTACAACCAGCCAGCAGAGGCGCTAGACCAGTGGCGGCTTCTCTCTTCAGAAATGTCATGTTGTCCATGTGTAAATGCCGTTATTGATCTGTCTGGAAGCATTACTAGTTTGCGTCAGCCACACTATGATACCTACATTCCCCAGTCATATCCATGCTGCTCATAATGATATTTTCTTCATTTATTCTTCCATTCTTCACCATTCATACCTCTTTCATTTGTTGCCTTTTTCATCTCAGAATCGCACACTTAAGAGTCCCATCCAACTCTGCAATTTCAAAGCAATAAAGAGAAATCATGGAAAAGATGAACACAGGATTGATCTGTATAGCTTAGCTGATTTAGATAAGAGAACTTAGCCCGTAAATGGAGTCTGAATGGAACTGGTTGTAAAAATCATGCGGGTGAAATGAGCTGGCCACTTCTGAACAGCTGCGGAGAGTTAAAATGTGTGGCTTCACATTTCAGTCACGTCCTCCGCGTCGTCCTCCCCGGCCCTGCGCTTTTCCACAGCGCTGCCGAGAAACGCTTGTTCGCTGGATCTGACGTCGGGCCGCTATTTGCGACTTCACTTGACAGCTGACACGCTGCGGCTGATATTGTGCTAATTGGCTCACTGTACAGCCGAGGATAATTAACCGATCTCCTGATTAGAGAGAGCTTTTCACACCAAATTACGCTTCTGAAATGACAAAGCTTTAACGTCAGCACGAGTACAGTGGCCGTCAGGAGGCTGGACGTGATTTCAGGCCTGAAAAATAAGGAAATAGAAAATATAACATAGATTGTTGTTTTTTTACTCAACTTGCTTAACTTATAGAGAAATGAATCAGCTTGTGTTGAGTAAACTAAAATCTTAGTTCAGTCCAACATCATTGTAACTCACATTAATTGACTGATGAGTGACTTCCAGAAGCCTCAGCTGTGCAGCTCGAGCAGCTCAAAGACTGGGAATGGACATCTGCAGCTGTGGGACTAGTTGGAAAATAATTCTTGAATATGCACCATGAATTAATTAGATAACATTCTGAACTTTTCTGTATAAAATCTGTATAGATTAATATTAATTTCTTAGTATTTACTATGACTTAAGTATTGTTTATGGATTGTTCAGTATTTACCATGAAATTGTTTTTTATGTACTATTCAGTTTCCTCTATTATTTATTCAGTATTTACTGCGAGTATCTAGTATGAATTTTAATGTGCCTACTAGGAAATATTCAGTAGCCACTATGATTTACTATTTTTTATCTACTTTTAATTAATTAGTGCCTACTTAGATGCAATGTGTACAGTACAGGTACACAAGTGTCCAGTACAAGTATACATGGGTGCATTACAGGTATACAGGTGTGCATTACAGGTATACAGGTGTGCATTACAGGTATACAGGTGTACAATTCATATATACAGGTGTACAATACAGTTGTGTTGAGCAAAGTACTGGTGTGTTGTTTAAGGTACAGATGTGTTGTGTACAACACAGTTATATAGGTGTACAGTACAGGTGTGTTGTATAAAGTACAGATGTGTTGTGTAAAGTACATGTATGTTTTGTACAGCAGAGTTATGCAGGTGTATAGCACAGGTATGTTGTGTAAGGTACAGGTGTGTTGTGTAAGGTACAGATGTGTTGTGTACAACACAGTTATACAGGTGTATAGCACAGGTATGTTGTATAAAGTACAGATGTGTTGTATAAAGTACAGATGTGTTGTATAAAGTACAGGTATGCTGTGTAAGGTACAGGTGTGTTGTGTAAAGTACAGGTATGATGTGTAAAGTACAGGTATGTTGTGTAAAGTACAGATGTGTTGTGTAAAGTACAGGTGTGTTGTGTAATGTACAGATGTATTGTGTAAAGTACAGGTATGTTGTGTACAGCAGAGTAACACAGGTGTATAGCACAGGTATGTTGGGTGAGGTACAGGTGTGTTGAGAAAAATAAAGATGTATTGTGTAAAGTACAGATGTGTTGTGCAAAGTACAGATGTGTTGTGTAAAGTACAGGTATGTTGTGTAAAGTACAGATGTGTTGTGCAAAGTACAGATGTGTTGTGTAAAGTACAGGTATGTTGTGTAAAGTACAGATGTGTTGTGCAAAGTACAGATGTGTTGTGTAAAGTACAGATGTGTTGTGTAAAGTACAGATGTGTTGTGTAAAGTACAGGTGTGTTGTGTAAAGTACAGATGTGTTGTGTAAAGTACAGGTGTGTTGTGTAAAGTACAGATGTGTTGTGTAAAGTACAGGTGTGTTGTGTAAAGTACAGATGTGTTGTGTAAACTACAGATGTGTTGTGTAAAGTACAGATGTGTTGTGTAAACTACAGATGTGTTGTGTAAACTACAGGTGTGTTGTGCAAAGAACAGATATGTTGTGTAAAGTACAGGTGTGTTGTGTACAGCAGAGTTATACAGGTGTACAGCACAGGTGTGTTGTGCAGGGTACAGATGTGTTGCATAAAGTACAGATGTGTTGTGTACAGAATATTTATACAGGTGTACAGTACAGATGTGCTGTGTAAGGTGCAGATGTGTTGGGTGCAGCACAGCTATACAGGTGTAGAGCACAGGTGTGTTGTTTACGGCACTGATGTGCTGTGTACACTACAGGTATACAAGTGTACAGTACAGTTGTGTTGTGCAAGATACAGGTGTGTTGTGTAAAGTACTGATGTGCTGTGTACACTACAGGTATACAGGTGTACAGCGCAGGTATACAAGTGTGCAGTGCAGGTATACAAGTGTACATGTATTCAGTGCAAGCCTGTTGTGTACTATACAGGTAGACAAGTGTGCAGTGCAGATGTGCATGTATACAATACAAGTGTGTAGTGTAAACTACAGGTAGACAGGTCTAGATTACAGGTGTGAAGAATAGACGGAGAAAAGATGGAGGTCAGAGTGGATGATATCACTGCACTTAGTCTTGTATTGCAGTGACATAAACGCTAGCATATAGTCTGTAAGCAATGGGTGACTATGTGAACTGGGCATAGAGTATATGTGTTTGTGAGTGTGTGTTTATATGTGTGTGTGTGTGTGTGTGTGTGTGTGTATATACAGGCTGATGGACAGGCTGTGAGAGGTAGAGAGATAAGCGCTGGGTGGTATCGGCCCGGGGCAGCAGGCTGTGGGGGTGGTTTGGGGGGGGTGTTGACGGGGCATGAGCCTGAGGACCAAACCCACAGCCGAGTGCATCTCGCCACCCAGGCCAGAGCTGATATCAGCACACACACAGGAGGGCAGGACAGGGTACAGGTCAGCGACACCATGCAAAACAACCTGCGGAGACAGGTTTGTGTGTGTGTGTGTGGTTGGGGACAAAACTCAGCTCTCGGGACTCTGAGTTCCACTGTTCTGTTTAGTATGTATACATTTATTGCTTTTTTTTTTTTATTAAAATGTATTAAAAGAGTTTATCCTGCTTTTGTTGGAGTAACTGTCTCTAGTGTCCAGTTCCACTGCTGCACAGCTGAATACTGGGGGCTTTATACCCCTCTAGCCCACACCTTGCATTAGTTTAAGCATAGTGCCAGTGGCTGTTGTTTTTTTTTTTTTTTGTACTTGATCTAGTCCAGGATAGAGTCCTATTCTTCTGGCAATACTTTCTACTCTTTTAGAGTGACAATGACTAGACAAGCTGTGTGTATGTGCATTTGCACATCTATGTCAGCAATGTGTATAACATAAAGTAGCTGAATATTTTAAACTTTAATTAAAGAGGGTGTCCACAAATAGCTCTACCAGTGAAGTCCCGATCAATAGAAGAGCTCAATTAGCTGCAGCAGGTGGGGCAGTTAGGGTGTATGTGTGTGTGTGGGCGGGGGCACAGCAGGGCAGCAGGAGTCCCGTAAGCCCACCCTTTACTCTCCTGCCGTTTACATCAAGCTGGATAAGACAGGGAAACCCCCCCAGATACCCCTCAACCACCAACACATCAACCCCCCCCACCACACACTCTGATCCATCACAACACATGCAAATCACAGTTCACTCGCTCCCCCTGAATTAAACATCACCCAGCATTAGAGCGAGTCCCCGCCCGCCGGGACACACCCGGGCACTTTATGTCACACGGCATGGAGATGACACAGCGACGGTGATGCCACATACGCCCTGGCATCCTAAAAGAGAGAGAGAAAGAAAGAGAGAGAGAGAGAGAGAGAGAGCAAATGCAGAGAACAAAATAAAATATTGAAATGAGAGAAATACAGAAAGATGGGGAAGACCGAAGCTGGGAAGAGAGAAAGAGAGAGTGAACAAGAAAATAAAATATGGTGGAAAACAGAGTAAGAGTGAAAGAAACAGGCAGAACAAAAGAGAGGAGAAAGAAGAAAAATATAAAAAAAGAAAGAAGGCAACGCAGGAAAGAAAGAAAAAAGATGGCAACAGAAATAAAGGGAGAGAGGAAGGGAGAGGGAGATTGAGGTAAATTATTTAAAATGGGTAAGAGACAGAAGGATTTTTTTGGAAAAGAGGAATAGAGGTAGAGAGAGAAAAAACAGGAAGGGAAAGAAAGAGAGAAAGAGGCAAGAGAGAAAGATTATAAAGACAGTAAGTCTTTCAAAGAGGTGGTCAGTAAGAATGTGAGAGAGAAACTCTGCCTCCCTCTCTCTTCCCTCCTCTATTTCTCTCTTGCTCTCTCCATCTTTCTCCCACCCTCTGTCCTTCCCCCTCTTTCTCTTTTTCCCCCTCTTTCTCTCTCTCCCTCTCACTCTCTCCATCTCTCTCCCACCCTCTTTCTCTTTCTCTCTCTCTCTCTCCCTTTTGCTCTCTCCATCTCTCTCCCACCCTCTCTTTTTCCTCTTTCTCTTTCTCTCTCGCTCTCTCTCTCCTTTTTACTCTCTCCATCTCTATCCACTCTCTCTCTTACCTTCCTTTTTCTCTTTCTCCCCTCTGTCTCTCTCTCTCTCTCTCTCTCTCTCTCTCTCTCTATCTCTCTCTGTAAGGTAAAGTGTACAGTAGTAGTTTGTGGTGATTTGGGGTGTGTTGGTGAGTAAGTCACACTGCTGGTGATCAGGATGTGTTTGGGTGTGTTTGGGTACTGTAAGTGGTTGGGGGGTTGTCAGGCTGTGTTTGGGTGGAGAGCATGGTGGTGGATGGGGGCAATCAGGCCGAGACTCAAAGGGAGGGTTATAAAGCGAGCAGTGAGAAACTGTACCAGAGAGAGTGTGCGAGGAGGGCGAGCGAAGTGCACGAAGAGGGCGAGCGAACGATGAACTTTATCTATTAATATGTATGAATGACGTGCCGGGAAAGCGCGTTCTCTCAGAGAGGCTAAGAGCATTATTACGCTTAAATCTTTAATCCGTGACCAGTTTTCTGGACAAAGATTAAGCTTATGGAGGATTTGGACACAAAAGCATCATTAACAGAGTAAATTAGTCTATGAATCTTATGACTGAACTTAATCTGCGTTCATAAATCCCTGCCGACAACGCCAACACCAGCCTGGCACATAATCAGGGGTGAGGAGTGTGACTAGTTAGTGCGCACTTAAGTCATATATTTTTTTTAACTCCGGCTCCAGTTTTCCAGAGATATTGGGGTACTTTTCCCCACTTTAGCTCTCCCTAATTCCTCGTTTGGGTTTAATTTAATTCTGTCATGGTGGTTTGGCTCTGAAAGGTCGTATTCCAGGAACTTCCGGTCTTTAATCCTGAATTAATATCCGTTAGATCCATACACTAAAAAATCTTCTAAAATATAATCTTAATCTTTTATAATTTACTGCTGATCAAAAGATTCAAAATCATGGCTTTCAATTCATTTTCAATTAACTAGTAACAGCCATTAGCGACATTAGATTAACACTGCTGTAGAACATGTAGAAAACATAATGCACATGCACATGCAGCTAATTGAGCTCTCCTATTGGTTGGGACTTCAGTGGTAGAACTGAAGACTGTGTCCAAATATTTGTGGACACTCTCTTTTATAAAAGCTGACACAGATGAGCAAATGCACACATGCAGCCTGAAAGCATGAAGTTACTGGCACCATGCATAAAGTGAACTCTGGAACTGTGAATGATGAAACCCAATACTTCAATACTTCAATAATTGGAGTTTGGGATTTAGGAATGAGGTGGGGTGGTGATTATCCAACATGATTATCCATCCTGACCTTCTTAACTAGAGCTCTTGTCACAGAACGCAATCAAATCCTTACTGTAATGTACAGGGGTTGGACAATGAAACTGAAACACCTGGTTTTAGATCACAATAATTTATTCTCCAGACGGACAGTTCTGATGGAAACAGGAGAGTTGAGATGCACATTGAATTCTGCCGTGATTTGGGCAGCCGTGGTTTTACGCGTTTTGGATACAATTCGGGTTAGCACCCAAACCTCCCTTTCAGACAGCTTCCTCTTACAGCATCCACTGTTAATCCTGTTGGATGTGGTTCGTCCTTCTTGGTGCTATGCTGACATTATCCTGGATACCATGGCTTTTGATACATCACAAAGACTTGCCATCTTGGTCACAGATGCGCCAGCAAGACGTGCACCAACAATTTGTCTTTTTTTGAACTCTGGTATGTCACCCATAATGTTGTGTGCATTGCAATATTTTGAGCTAAACTGTGCTCTTACCCTGCTAATTACACCTATACACTCTGCTCTTACTGGTGCAATGTGTGATTAATGATGATTGGCCACCAGGCTGCTCCAGTTTAGCCATGAAACCTCCCACACTAAATGGCAGGTGTTTCAGTTTTATTGTACAACCCCAAGTCCAAAATTTAGCAGAAAGTCGTTTCTGGACAGTAGAGACAGCTACTCAAACAAAAGCAGGATAAACACTTTTCATATCCTTGATTTCAGACAGAACTATGAATAAACATCTGTCCCAATACTTTTATCCATACAGCTTAAGTTACCATCACTTTGGACCTGATCTTAGTAGAGTGGTTCTGATCCGCTGTCAAATCATTTGTGCAACTTTGAACAATGATGGGAGAGTCCAGTATACTTATTACTCTCTCTCTCTCTCTCTCTCTCTCTCTCTCTCTCTCTCTCTCTCTTTCTCTCACTCTCTCTGTGGGATAATGAAGTGTTATGTTGGTCACAAATCCAGGGATCCAGCTGTGCTCTAGTGTGTGTGTGTGTGTGGTGTTAGAGCTGAAGGTTCACACACTCCAGCAGATGAAGAGGAGTCTCCAGCCGGGTGTTTCAGATGTTCCACATGAAAGCCGGGTTTGGGGTGCCCAGCGCAGACGAGCGCCCGTCCCGATGCCAACGCTCCACTTGCTCCGGCACAGCCAGCGTTCCTGCAGATCCAGCGACTCCACAGCCCGACTCTGCACCCGCCCCCAGCCACGCCAGCGCTCCCCTGATTATTGCACTGATCATCTCATTATTATGATAGCGATGCAGAATTGATCGCTCTGTTTATAAGAATGCTTTTTGAAATGCACACGCGGAAAAAGCCCCCGGCGTGCCACCCCTGCACCGCCCAGCTGCCAATACAATCAACTTTATCCAGCATCCCGCCATCCGTATTCCTCTCACGTTGCGACACTAAATGCGGAACTGCTGTTTGATGTTGCCTTTGTTTTCGGGTTTTACCGTGGTCCAACAAATTATTGGGTTGTGTGTTTGTTACATTGTATACTATTTATTTATTTACTTTACTTTATTTTTCCAATTTTTCCCCATCCCCATCCCCATCAATCACAAGTAATGCCACAACACAAGGAGGTGGAAGACTAGCACGTGCCTCCTCCAAAACATGTGAAATCAGCCACCACCTCTTTTCAAACTGCTGCTGATGAAGCATTGCAGAGTAGCATCACAGCGCACTCGGAGGAAAGCGCAGCGACTTGGTTCCAATACATCAGCTCACAGACGCCTTGTGCTGATTGACATCACCCTTTAGAGTGATGAGAGGAAAGAGTGCCATCTACCCACCCAGAGAGAGAGCAAGGCTAATTGTGCTCTCTCAGGGCTCCGGCAGCTGATGGGAAGCTGCATGACTGCGATTTGAACCTGCAATCCCCCGCTTTTGTCTATTTTCACAACACATTTTAGTGACTGAGTGGACTAAATAACTTTACTACATCCTGTCATCATCACCTACGTGGGTGGAGTCTTTGCATCAGACTGCGATGTGTTTTATTTATTTTTTTTGTCGAGTTGCCTTTCTGGGTGTTGTGCCAAATTGTGCCTCCTTGCCACAATCTGTCTCCCTGCAAATGTTGGTGCATTTTGTAACAGAATGAGCAGAGTGTAACAGATTCCCCTTTGGATTCCTTTTATTTCTGTTTATAAATAAGCTTTAATCTACAGTTACAGTAGATACAGGATTTACCAGCATATTCTGTTGTACCCCTATTGCTTTACAATGATGTTTCAAGGCGTTTACGGGGCCCGAAGCAAATGAGACCACCACATTGTTCCAGACATATATGCCTAAATTTTGCAATGTAAATTATCACTTACCACTGTGATGTGTTCTCTTTTCTTCCACTTTCTTTCTCTCCTTATTTTTCTGGCTTCCTGATGGATGACTCCACTTCATGATTGCTGAAGTTTCATATTTTGCCGGCTGCGGGAATGAAGACCCTTGCTGGATGTCTACTGTCAGCAACTAGTGGGAGGGGCTCCGTTGAGAGGGATTCTGACACAATGTGTCATTGTACTTTCCTGCAATGACCATCACATAATTTAAAGGGGTGCCAGGCCAGTAAGGGACCCTAGGCAATTGATTTCTTTTCTGCCGCATGACAACTGGAGGGAGATTTTCTCTTTTTTCACCACTTCTTTTTCTTCTTCTACCATTTAATGGTTGACAATAGCTTGCCTAATTCCTGCAATAGGTATAAAAGTCTAAGCCATGTATTTTTTTTGCCTTTTTTTTTTTTTTTACAATGCACCAGAACCAGATAATGTTTCAGTGGTTCTGAACCGAGAATACCTCTGTTGGCTGGATCAAATTTTGGTCCTTTGTTCCAGACTTTGGTTCTAGCCACCTTTCATATTTCATATCCACATGCTTCTTTTATTTTGCAGTGATGCTTCTGTATTTCTCAGCTTGTCCAGAAATGCATGTGTAAAGCATGTCCTTTATAGGTGGCTTAAAGCGCAAATTATACTTCTCAACACTAGCAAGAAATATAATTTCAATACCAGAAATCAATTTTAAGGCTTAATCTCAAAGAAGGAGGGGCTTCATCTAGGAATTAAGTGTCGTACATGAACTGTACTTTTACTTTTGGGACATTAGACTTGCTGAATAAACCAGGAATTCAGGGAAACATTTGCTCTTATTTAGGTTTCTGATTCTTTAAGCTGCACTGTAAACTCAATGAAGGCGGTTTGAGATATGATTGTTCTGAGAGAAGAGGAGGGTTTTTATTATGAATCAGAAGTAAGTGAATCTAGATCTGCCTCTAATCTCCACTGTGCAAATTGTCTCTACTGGTTGCAAATTCTATACTACAATGGACGGGAACGGAAGCACAACATCCATGTCTTCTTGTTTCGTAACTGAATTTAAAGGGTTAATCCTGATCTATGTTTTTCAGCAGCTCCTAAACTCTGGAATAAACTCCCTCAGAGCCTCCGAAACATCTCAGCCTACAAACCCCAGCGCTGAACCCACCTCCTCGCTCGTTCCCGCTCAGCTGCTGCGGTTTTGTTTGAGACGACCTCATGGCTTTGCTCTGCACTGAATGCGGCTCTTTGTTTGCTTTGTTTTCTGAACACTTGTTGCTGTTTGTTTTGTATGTTCATTTTGTTCCCTCTTCTTCTTTTATTGTCGTTTCTGTAAGAAACAAAAACACAAACACAGACTCAACATTGTTCCAAATCAAGCTTTAACAATGAATTTTTGACATTTTAAGTTCGTAAAGTTCATTGTGTTACTGGAAACCTTCAGGAATATATATATATATATATATATATATATATATATACAATATCCTTTCAACAAATGTAGTATACAAACATTTAATTGTTTCATTGGATTGTTTCATTGGTGGGTAAGGTGGTTTGGCCTCATTGTAACTTTCTCATTGGTCAAACCAAGCACTTTCAGAGACTTTGGGTAGATAAAAATGGATAATTGGGATTTAAAATATCTCCCACAACAGTACAGGACCCATTTTCTTGGAAAATCTCTTAAGAGTCATCTACCAGAGGATTTTCTTGTATTTACTGAATAATTTTAGCAATCAAGTTTTATTGTTGGACACATTTTGTATACCATTAACAAAGCCTTAATTAGAGTACACGATTCTTGTACTACAAGAAAAAAAATCCTAACAGAGGCTCAAAAATGGTTTTATATAGTATCAACAATGCCATCATTGTTATGAATAAACAACATAAGGAACTGTTTTTAATTGTTAATTATTACCAGGTAACACAAAATACAAAATCTTCAAAAGAACATACAGCTATCCAGCTGCTATGCTGTTGCTATTTGGTTGCAATGATATCCTGGGTGGTTGCTGTGGTGTTCCAAAGTGGTTGTAATGGTATCCCAGTTGGTTTATGTGGTGTTTCTAAGCAGTTGCTATGGTATCCCAGTTGTTTTTGTGCTGTTCCTAAGTGCTTGCTGAGTGTTTGCTGATTGGTTGCTTTGGTATCCCAGGTAGTTGCTATGGTGCTAGATGGATGCTAGATAGAGGGTGAGACAGTGTTGGAAGGTGGTTGCTATGGAGGTATTTATTGACTAAGTTTGGGAACATATAATGAAAGAACCCAAATCATTTGTCTAAGAGGCCAACAGTCTGGTGATTTTAATGTGATAAGTTTATTAATAGATGTATGTTTCAAACTGGACTTTATATATTAAACTGTGAGCAGGATTTTGCTGCTGAACACAGTTTTGTGTCTAGACGAAGCTGACAGTGAGCTGCATTTATGGCTTGTTAAACACAAACACAGCTCCTGCTTTTTCACACATGCAGGGATAATTATCAGACATTTCTCCAAATCGCTGTGAGAACACAAGTCAGGCTGTTAATACTGCATTCTCCTGTTTTACTGCATTATTAGACATTAGAAATGACTCCAAGTGGCGCCAAGTGGTCTATCGGTCTAAATCTCTGCCACTAAGATTGGGAGATTGCTGGTTTGAATCCCGCAATTTGTGCTCCAGTCTGCACAAGAAAATCTATAAAGAAGCTAATTATATTTGCGCGCTACGCGTGAGGTAATCATCACTGAAAGCTTTTTAAAAGCAACAAAAAGCAGAAGTTTCCAGAAGAAATCAAATGCAAAGAGAAGCGCTAGCAGACACGACGCTGGCGGACCCGGGCAGGGAAATATTCCGGAGGCATATGAAGGTCTAAAAATACCCCATGTTGTTTATGAACTGGTGCTCGCCTTGAGACCGCTTCTAACAAGCGCCAGACCGGACCGGGGAAGTGCGAGAATGAAAGGAAGCTGAGAGACGGTATCAGCAGAGTGAGAACCGCTGGGCAGCGGGACATCGCCGCCTGGGTCCTAATGGGAATATGGCGTTGAGTCCTGAAAACACGGACCTGGACCTGTTTTATAACATGGGGCGAAGAACTTCCACTGCCCACTGATTAAAGATTAATAAACCTGACCCTCTGGCGCTACTCCACCACCAACAACACCACCATTTCCTCTTACTGCCCAAAATAAAATGACCAACTGTGTGGAGAGTGTCCCTTTTCTCCCTAAACTCATCCTCCAGTGAGAGTGTTGTTCCTGCGGTGAAATAATGACCACAGTGAAAAATAAAAAAATACAAAAAAAAATTATCCCTGCCCTCCAGAACAAAAGAAGCAGCTAAAAAAAAATACTTGCACCAATTACCCAAAAACAAAGGATTCTGGGAGCATATTAATATATGCATGTGTGCGAGTGTGTGTGTGTGTGTCTACAGTATGTGGCTATGATGCATAATAATAGGAATGGTTGCAAAGTTAAAAGTGGTCCTCATTGTAAGGCGTTTGCTATCCGTTTACTATGCAGGTTCAATAGTCCCAGATCCAGATGGTTGTATATGGTGTTACTATCTGATTGATATGGTGATGGTCGTTGGTTACTGCACTTTGGTATTGGAAGGGGGTTGCTGTGGTATCAAATGTGGTTCCTCTTGTATTCTCCTCAATGGATGCTATGGTCTTCCAGGTGGTTATAATACTGTTGCTAAACAGACGCAAGATGATTTTTCAGTTCTGAAATTATAGTCAGGTTCTGTGGTGTTGCTAAACTGGCTGCTATGATATTGTTCCATTTAACCAACCCTTGGTTACTATGGTGTTGCAAGGTGGATGCTGTGGTGCTTCTAATTGGTTTGCTATGGTATCTAAGATGTTTGTTATGTTGATGGTGAAGTGTACAGTAGATGGGTTCCACAGTTTTTTTATGGTATTGTCTTATGGTATTTATGGTACTTATCTATGGTTCCTATAGTATTTTAGATGGTTGCTGTGGTGTTTCTTAGTGGTTAACTATGGTTATAAACCTGACAGTTACAATGGTATTGCCAAGTTAACAATAGATGGCAACACAGAGTGGCAAGGTAATTGGTTGTTATGGTGGTTTTAGTTGTTGTATCTGCAACAGCTATTGCATCACAAATTGTTCGTTAAATTATTGATATACAGCTCTGAAAAAAAAAAAAAATATATATATATATATAAATAAGAGACCAACTAAAAATAATGTGTGTCTTTGATTTTACCAAATTGAAAACCTCTGGAATATAATAAAGAGGAAGATTGATGATCACAAGTAATTCAACCAAACTGAACTGCTTGAATTTTTGCACCAGGAGTGGCATACAGTTATCCAAAAGCAGTGTGTAAGACTGTTGGAGGAGAACATGCCAAGATGCATGAAAAATGTGAAAACCAGGCTTATTCCACCAAATATTGATTTCTGAACTCTTAAAACTTTATGAATATAAACCTGTTTTCTTTGCATTCTTTGAGGTCATCTTTTTTGTTATTTCAGCCATTTCTCATTTTCTGCAAATAAAAGCTCTAAATGACAATATTTTATTTGGAATTTGGGAGATTATATTATCTAAAATTATAAAAAAATTATTAGTATTAATGATCAGTTAATATCAGCTGTTATCATGGCGATGGAGAAGTGCAGGCAGGCAGTGCTGTTAATTAATGTCTTATTTCTGATGGTGAGGTAATCAGAGTGTAGAGTGTGAGATGGTGGTCAGTGTGGTGGCAGTGCCGGGTAGTGCCGGGCAGGCTGGTATAAATATGGAGATTGTGCCAGCTGCTCTGTGGCCTCGTCTCCGTCTCTCTGTGCTCCAGCCAGGCTAACGCGCCCCCCATCGCATAACATTAACATACCCCCCAACCCCCCCCCAACATCATTAATAAACATTATCAGATGGTGCTTAATTTCTCTCTACAGGGGGAAGTCAGCCAGCGAGTGACGACCTCGGCCTTAAGCTGGTTTCACATCACACACACCCCCCACCCAGCCCTTTCAACCACTTCTAATCACCGCCCGTATCAATCAATACCACCCGCACACCGTCCACACACACACACACACACACACACACCGTCCTCTCACATACCCCACACGTTCACCTGCAACGGTTCTAAAGCAATTCTGAAGTATACAGAGCATAGTGAGTCTATAATGCGTACATAGTATGTATAGTGTATATAGTGCATAGAGTGCGTACAGTGTATATAGTGAGTAAGTGTATATAGTAAGTACAGTGTGTACAGTGTTTATAGTGTGTATAGTGTATATAGAGAGCATAGTGTATAAGTATAGTATATATAGAGTTTAGTGTATATAGAACGTATAGTGAGTATAGTGTACATAGTGAGTAAGTGTATATAGTAAGGACAGTGTGTATAGTGTTTATAGTGTGTATAGTGCATATAGCGAACATAGGGTATAAGTATAGTGTATATAGAGTATAGTGTACATAGAAAGTATAGTGTATATAGAACGTATAGTGAGTATAGTGTACATAGTGAGTAAGTGTATATAGTAAGTACAGTGTGTATAGTGTTTATGGTGTGTATAGTGCATATAGAGAGCATAGTGTATATAGAGCGCATAACAAATATAGAGTATAGTGTATATAGAGAGTATAGTGTATATATTATATAGAGACAGCATAGCAAATATAGAGTATAGTGTATATAGAGAGTATAGTGTATATAGAGAGTATAGTGTGTAAAGTGTATATAGAGAGCATAGCAAATATAGAGTATAGTGTATATATGCAAAGTATAGTGTATATAGAAAGTATAGTTTGTATAGTATTTATGGCAGTAAGTATAATGCACAAGGAGAGTATAGTGAATATGTAGATGGTACAGTCTGTATAGTATATATCGAGATTGCAGTGTGTACGGTGTATATAGAGAGTATAGTGTAAATTGAGAGTATAATGTGTATAGTGTTTAGTGAGTACAGTGTATATAGTGACTATTAATGTATATAGAAAATATAGTGTGTATAGTATTTATAGTGAGTTATTTATGCATTGTATTATGTATTTATGTTATTTATTCAATAGTATTACCAGTATGTGTTACATTCTGTCTGGATACATATTAGCTTTAATAGTCCAATGTAGTCTGGCAGCTTATGATTCAAATACATGCTTTATATACAAACTGGCACAAATCAAACTTACATAGTGCAAAAATGTAGAAATAAATATTATTATTATTTCACTTGTTATTTACCATAAAAATACTAAACGGAACTGATACATATTGTCACCTTTAATGTTTACATCCTCCAGCATATTTCTGTAGTGTTTCCTGTGTCAGGCTGAACACTAAAGCAGGACTTTCATTTATCTCGTTTATAAAAATAGTATGTTTGTGTTTTTATAGTTGAAAAAAAAAATGCCACATAAAACAGACTCGGCTATAAACGGACGATCAAGCTGTATTAAACTCTCAGGCGCCGGGCGATTAGCGCCAGCTGACAGCGGCGACGACACACTTCACACACACACACAGAGCAGCCGTAAATAACGAGACATCAGTACAGATCATACCGATCTCTAAACTGACTCATCAAACTGACTCATCACACACTGAATCACATTTAATTCACACTGATTTAAACTGAAATACACTTAAATCAAACTGAAATGCACTGATTTTTACCAAATCACACTGGATCATCTTGAATCACACTGATTCAAACTAGATCACACTGAATCACACTAACACATGCTGAGTCACCCTTAAATCACACGCTGACCTGCACTGATTCACACAAAATCACACTGACACAGACTGAATGACTCTGATACTTAAATCACACTAAGTCATGCTGAATTACACTGAATCACACTGGATAATACTGAATTACACTGAATCATGCTGAATTACACTGAATCGTGCTGAATTACACTCAATCATGCTTAATTACACTGAATCACACTAAATTACACTGAATCATGCTGAATTACACTGAATCATGCTGAATTACACTGAATCATGCTGAATTACACTGAATCATGCTGAATTACACTGAATCACTGTGTTCCATCCCATTTGTTTTTCTGGGCTGGTTTCTTGTTCTAGCTACGATCACAGATCCGCCGGTGCTCCCGACACGCGGCTGCAGCCCTTACTGGTTAGGCGAGTGCATCAGTCACTTTGAAGGACAGCCGAATTAGCCTCTCATCTCCCGATCAATGGCATTGATTTCCACATTTCTTTAGTGCCTATGACATTTCGCAGTAAGATGTTGGTTGTTGGGTGATTAGGGCGGCCCTCCCTGGCTGCAGCCGCGCAGATATGGAGAATCGATCATCATCCCTCGCTTCCACTCCCGCACTTCTCCTTCTACTCACACGCCGGGACACTGTTGGGTAACCCAGTATTTTAAGGTCTGGTGCCTCAGCGTCTGTTTAACCTAGTGAGCTCTAATGTGAACTAATGGGAATGTAAATTCAGCTATTAAACCAAACGCAGAAACTATTATTAGAGTGCTATGTGTTTGTGAGTCCCTCAGGGCTCTATTCCGAGGTCTATAAAACTTTAAATTGTGACAATACTGCTGTAATTTGTATGGAAAACTAAAGTATTGGCCTACGTTCAAGGATTAAAGGGTTAAATATTAGAAAATTTAAGATTTCAGACTTTAAGTTTTAGAATATCTTGGTCGTAGAGAAACAGTCAGATCTTATAGTGAAGGTGTTGTATGTGGATGTGGAGAACCAGGCAGAGTAAAGACCTGGGACACTGTATCGTCCTGATTGCTTCATAAGCATCACTTTATGTTTTATCTACTTACAAAACTAACTTCATGCAGTGTAGAGAATCCAGAGTCTAGGGAGAGTCCAGAACTCGTATGAGAATAAAATCTTACCTCATACACTCCTTTAACACTACCACCTCAATACAGCCCTTCATTTAGCCATCATTCCCAATACATCACATTCACAACATCATCAGCCCACACCCATCACCACTGCTTATGGGTGTTTTGACAAGTGTGTGTGTGTGTGTCAGAGAGAGAGAGAAACAAGGGAAAGAGAGAGAGGGAGAGAGAGAGAGAAAGAGAGAGAGACATCAATTTATTGACATCAATTTATTGTCTCATATCACAACTTCAGAAAAATGTGGTTTCTATCAAACTGGCCAGTGAAGTAAAACAAGCAGATACTTCCAATAAAGTCACCAGGTTTTGGCATATGCTGTCTTGGTTTGGAGAAGAGTTTGTTTAGCAGGGGTCGGCAATTAAGTTTTCCAAGCCATTCTGTGGCAGGCCACAAAAAAAATCTGTTTTGGAAAATGTATGAAAGTGTAATGGGATGGAGTGCTACAGACTAGGAGCTCTCCAGCCCAGAAGGTTGTTGAACCCAATAGCAGAACAGTTGATCTCAAGCAGGTAAAACCAAGATGTACCAGAACAAACACCTTCCAAAAAGTTCCACTTTTGTTTTGTCAGTCCAAAGAATATTTACCCAAAGGAAAATGTGATACAGGCCGTTGTGTTATTTCAGTTTTTGCCTTGTGACTCTTTCATAGATACCATTTTCACCCAGTCTCTTTTTTATTATTCAAACAATAACTCTGACCTTAACTCAGGCAAGTAAGACCTGCAGTGTTTTAGATGTTGTTTTGGGTTCTTTTGTGACCTCCCGAATGAGTTGTCCATGCCCTTTTTGAGTAATTCCATTAGATCGATCACTCATGGAAAGGTTTATCAGTGTTCCATGTTTTCTCCATTTGTGAATAATAGCTTCTTACTGTGGTTCGCTGGAGTCCCAAAGCTTTAGAAATGACTTTTGTTAGATTGGAGCATAATGTGGTGCTTTTTGAGATCATCTGTCTGATATTAAAGTTTGTTAGATATTCTGAAAAAATTATATAAAAGCAATAACATAAGTGGGCAAGTACTTTTTCACTCCAATGTATATAGCGTGCATAGTGTATATAGTGTGTATATTGAGTACAGTGATTGTGGTGTATACAGCTCTGGAAAAAATAAGAAACCACTTAAAAATACTGAGTTTCTTTGAATTTACCAAATTGAAAACCTCTGGAATATAATCAAGAGCAAGATAGATGATCACAAGCCATCAAACCAAGCTGACATTTTGCACCAGGAGTGGCATAAAGTTATCCAAAAGCAGTGTGTAAGACTGGTGGAGGAGAACATGCCAAGGTACATGAAAACTGTGATTAAAAACCAGGGTTAATCCAACAAATATTGATTTCTGAACTCTTAAAATTAGATATATATATTTTTTTTTTACAATGTTAAAGGTCTGAAAGCTCTGCATCTTTTTTGTTTTTTTTCAGCCATTTCTCATTTTCTGCAAATAAATGCTCTAAAACAACAATGTTCATTTTACCTAAACATATAGCTATAAATAGCAAAATCAGGGAAACTTATTCAGAAACTGAAGTGATCTCTTATTTTTTTCCAGCGCTGTGTAGTATATATAGTGAGTATAGTGTGTATATAGTGTGTATAATGAGTATTGTGTAAATAGAGTGTATAGTTCGTCTAATGTATACAGTGAGTATAGTATGTATAATTTATATAGTGTATCTGTACTAGTGCCAATTTGTTAGGCATAATTGTGTGCATTAATGAGCGCGGCCCTTGCCGTGATTGGTCGGTGTGATGGTGCTGAGCTGAAAGGTTAAAACCGTGGAGAGTCTCTGTTCCTGACTGACATTCTGCTCATCGATCCGCCCCTGTTAAAGATACCATCTGGTATTTAAGCCCACTGAAATGAATCCAGCAGCAGCACGCCGCCGCCGCCGACCGGGGAACACTTCACACACACACACACACACACACACACACACACTTTAACAAAGCCGTGGAACAGCATGAGAAGCTTCAGAGCTGACCCGCCGTTTGAAGCTCTATCACACTTTATGAACCCACAGAATTCACTTTTATCAGAAACTGAATCACAATCTGATTTCATCTGAACTAATCCTGATTCATGACCCAATCAGGAGGAGATGCAGTGTGAAAGTGGTGCAGAGTGTAAAAGTCCATACCATCATGCCTCAGTAGAGGAGGAGAGATTTATTCTGATTTAAATCTAAACAAAAATTTACTGATTTAAACAGAAATAAATAAAAAAAACGGTATAAAATTGATTTAGCTATTTTTAAACACTGAGAACTGGTGAAGCTGCTAACTTAAACCCATCTACTTGGAGTATACTGGAAGGCAAGTGTAAATACATGTACTTTAATGTAAATTAATTGTAAAAAATATATTGAAGAATAAATGTTAATATTTAAGCACAAAGGTTTCTGTATCAGCCACAACAGTGCAGTAATTACTGGTTATATTGGTCATAGTTCCATTAAGCAAGAGAGAGAGAGAGAGAGAGAGAGAGAGAGAGACAGTGAGGGACCACCAAACAAGCAGTAGTTGTGTCCACCAGTGGAGACCCTTGTCCACCATGTAACCCAACACCAGGAGGCTGAACAGCGCTCCACCAGCAGAATCACCTCAGATAAAGTGCAGTAATAAAGTCATTGCGAAGATGAGAAAATTAAAATCAGCCTGTCCAGGACTGGCGCTATACTACTAAAAAAGGGGTCTTCGATTTTTAGTGTAGAAATCTAATGCATTTATGAATTAGTTTCCTACTAATTAATTTGCCACTTCCCCATTGGAAACTTGTATTTACTTGTATTTAAATCTAACACCACATGAACACAATTTTAATTTGAAAGAATTATAGTTCAATGCCAGTAATGAGATGACCTTGGGGATAAATCACACTAGATACAGCAATATATCTTCGCTGTCCAATAAAAAACAAGATTTTTTATGTTTGTGGATTTGTAGTTTTCTACATAATTTAACCAGACAAACTGTCTCTTACACTGTGCTAAAATTTCTTGATAAACGGACCAATAGAAATACTTAAAAATGACCTGAAATTAATTCGGTAACACTTCCTATGAACCCTGTATTCATAATGTATTATGAATGCATTTATAATGCATTATATGACATGCATTATACTTACAGCGGCATTCATAACACATTTATAAACTATAAGTATAAGGGTTTATAAAGAAAGGGCTCATAACGCCTTATAATATCTGTTCATAAGAACATTGTACAATGCAGTATTGTAATACACAGATTAGGTATATTTTGGTATAATGCATTATAATATGCAGCTATGATTTCGCGTGACACATTATAAAGCCATTACTGTCAAGACATTATAGTGAGGCACAATAAAATTTACTTCATGTTTAAGAAGCATATGAAAATTCACTTCATTTAAAGTCAGTAATGACTGTATATAAGACTTTATATATAAAGTGTTACGCACTTCTATAAAAGCTTAAATTGAGAAATCATAGCTGCATATTATAATGCATTATACCAATATATACTAATTCTGTGTTATAGTGCATTACAACACTACAATGTACAATGTTCTTATGAACAGATATTATAAGGCATTACAAGCCCTTTCTTTATGAACCCTTACATGTGTAGTTTATAATGTGTTATGAATGTCGCTTTAAGTCCTTATGAGTTATTATACAGACTTATTACAGTCATTACAAGGTATTATGCACTTCTTATATATGCATTATAAATGCATTTATAATATATTATGAATAAAGTGTTGATAGGAAGTGTTACCATAAACTCCTTTTACATTTAATTCCATTGGAAGTTTTTTTCTCTTCTAAAGTTGCTGTTTTGGAGATTCTTGATTTTCATTGTACAGCAATTATATTAATTGATTATTATATTATTATCAATTATATTATCGATTATTGTTGACCAAAAAAACAAAAAAATCCACATTGGTGTTTCAGTTGACTGTTCTTACATTTTAAAAAATGTTAAATTAATCAGAAAACACCCAGAAGAGCAAATCCCAGATCTGTCCATACAGAAAAAATAATATAATGTAAATTTAATTGTCTACATAACCATGTAATTAATTATGCAGTTATGTAAATACACGGATAAATGACTGTATCTGGAGCTCTAAGGGTTAATCAGTCTGATTATTCACGCTGTAATCTGACTGTAGGTGTAACAGGACGAGGTTAATGAAAATAAAGTCGTTCATCACTCAATTAAAAGCACATTATTATTATAATTATTATACACAGCGGGGCGGCTGGTGTTGATGTGCGCGTGTGGTTTAATATCCTCTGTCTGAAAGACAATATAAGTGCTCACACTTCGTAAACACCGGGACGACTTGACCTCTGACCGGTAATATTTGACACACTGACGCTGCACTGCGCTAATTCTTCATTTTGCAAAGAAAACAGGAAATTAAGAAGAAGAGTAATCAGGAAAAAGCCCGAGCAGCTGCACCGCCATGTTTTATTCATCACAGCGCTGAGAGACGGAGGAATTTAGCGGCGAATCTGCTTCATCTGGAGTGGAATTATTCAGGGGTCAGTTATTCGGCGTGACCCCGCCTCCTCAGCCCTCTCTAAAACCCATCAGGAATAAATCTGAGTATAAAGTAAAGGTGTACAAACACTTTCCCTCTCCTGAAGGATCCTGCAGAACATCAGCTTATCAGATTATGAGATCTTTACACAGGAACATCAGCTAAAATAAACAGCGCACCCCTTTCTACCACAACCTCACAGTGAAGACGCGTTTCACCGCAAAGACAATCAAATACATCCAGGCGAGTTCTAAGTCCCAGTGTCTTCATTGTGATTTCACAACACACATAAACAAACAAAGAAAAGCACATGTGCAGGGTGTACAGTAATGTGTCAGTAGTGTTCACTAGTGCAAATGTACAGATTGTATGGTAAAGTAATAAAAGATCATCACACCACTATCCCTCAATCAATCCTTTATCATCAACACTGGAGCACTACTGGACAAAATAACAGAATCAATTCATACATGTAGACATCATCCACCACAAATACAATGAACATCAAGGTTATACATAACTCATTATGTAATTGTAACTGTATTATGATTGCAGTAGCATAAATTATACAAATACAGCTCCCACAGCTGGCCCAGAATGCAGCAGAACATGCCATCCATCCCTCAGGATGCATGAAAGCCAAACATCTAGATTTTTAAAAACTGAAAAAAAAAAAAAAAAAACTATTACAGATTTTTTTGTCAGACTAGGGCTATGCATACGATTAATTTGAACTACAGTACAATTAACCCTCCTGTTCTGTCCATTTGTCAGGAACAGCAATGGTGTTCCTGGGTCAGTTTGACCCAGTGCATGTTTAATTATCCAAAAGATCTCTGAAACCAAAATAAATCCTAACAAGCAGCCTATTAATATTTAGTGCAATGCTGTTCCTTACCTCTAACAAGTAAAAGTACAATTAGGATAATTCACTTGTTTTTCATTAAAAAAATACATGTTCAAACTTTTTATTACTATTAAACGCCCAACATTGAAACACAATATGAAAAATTGCAATTTTGTTTTAGTCTTAGTTTTTCATGGGGTCGGTTGCAAATATTTGAGATTAACCATTTTCATATTATATGTTGACTACACTTAATAAGGCAAGTATAATATGTTTCATAAAAAGATGAAAAACAAGATCCCAAAAAATGTTTGATCAGTCTTACCAACAATCCATTCAAAAAAGAGGGAAAAAAAATGGTCCAAGCAAGGTGTTGCAGCAATTTCTGGGTAGACCCATTTTCCCAAGATTTCCCAAGTTCAAAAAAACTCCTCCTAAATAAAACATTTAAGCCATTCTTTAACACATTTTCCCAGCATAATGCAGATCACAACACAGCATGTTATCTTAGCCTAGCATATAATCATAACATATTGGCATAAGACATTAACATAAGACATTGGTATAGGTTATAACAATAGGCAATTTGCATAGAACATTAGCTTAGAATGTTAGCTTAGCACATTAGCATAAAACACCAACATAGCATAGGTCACTAGCATAGCATGTTAGCATAGCACATTAGCTTAAGTCTCTAACATAGATCGCTAGCATAGCACATTAGCCTAGCATTCATATAGTGAACAGGATTTTTCTATGGTGTTTAAGACCATGTCTGTTACAACGTAATGACTTGCAAAATATCAAAATTAATTGCAGACCCATGTTATACACTGTTCTTAAGGTCATTTTCAAATGAGACGTAAAAGATATGAACGAACACCGCAGTAAATAGTGTGCTACCAGCTCACTGCTTTAATTTAAATCAATAAATCTAATTTATTTATTAATTAAAGTGAAGGGCCAGTCCACATCAAACGTCTGTTCAGAGAGCAGAGTTAGGACTTCCTGCAGTTGATTTGAGTTCTCGTGTAAAGGCGTTCCAGGGTTCCGATCCTGGTTGTGGAGTGGACGTCTTGTTTGCGAAACAGAGTTTTTATTCTATCAGATGCTAAACGCTTTCTTTCATTTCTGGTGCTTGTTGTCAGCCCACCCACGTCGGGAGGAAGCACGTAGTCTAAACTCTAATGAACACCTACCAAAAACCTTCCTGCACTAATGAGCCTCAGCACCGCCGCCTCCCTGGAGCTGCTTTAGGCATCATTGTAAAATCAATGGAAAATCATGGAATAGAAAATTACCTACATCTCCGTAACAACTTCCCGCACGCGGCTAGCGCTCGGCGCTGAGAGGCCATTAGTAGCCTCCAGCTGCGGCGGGGGGAAGCCGGAGTTAAGGCGGAGAGTTAACACGCCGGCGTTTAACTGGAGTAATAACTCTGCTTCAGGATTTACACCCATAATACTTCAGTTCTTGGAGATTCAAGTATCTGGACACCTGCTCTTCACATATTTTCCTCTGGGGTTTTATCCTTTTTAATGCAGTCACTGCCTCTACTGTTCTGGAAGAACTTTACAGTAGATTCTGGAACATTGCTGTGAGAAGGAGCTGATGGAATTCAGCCACATAAGAGTGATGGATGATAGTATGTAAAGTATAAACAACTATGAGTCCTTCCAAGACACAGCATCATTTATTTTTATGTGTTGTTCAAATATGACAAAATATTACATCTTTAGGAGTAACATACAATGTTTAGACAGACAGACAGACAGACAGACAGATAGATAGATAGACAACATTGTTATTTTCTGTGTTAACCAATATAGAGACAGAAAAGAGAAAAGAGAAAAAAAAGAAAAAAACAGAGCTAAGGAAATAAAATCAAAGCTAATTTATGGGAGAGGACAAGTCATTAATAAGAGAGGATTAAAAAATAAATAAATAAACAATAGTTGAGAAAATCTATAAATGCATAAATAAACCCAAATTGGTGAGTTTGAGTGTGTGTGTGTGTGAAAATAGAATAAAAAACAAAATGAAAGAAAACAACCATAAAATTAAGAAAATAAGATCATTTAGTAATTAATGGAGAGGATGAAAATAAATAATTAATTTCACGACGGTTAAGGAAATTAATAAATACATGAATAAAACCTAATTTTGCTTTGATATCTTAGTTTTTTAGGTATTGGTGAGTTGGTGAGTTGGTGTGTGTTTGTGTATGTGTGTGTGTGTGTGTGTGTTTGGGTGTTTGTGTGTGTTTGTTCATTCAGCAACATATGCAATAATTAGTCAGGATGTTGGATATATGATTACCACCCACCTCGTTGCACATATATGTCAGCAATAGGTAAAACTTGAACAGTGAATAACAGTGAACAGTGGTGTCCACAATTATTGGTGTGTATGATTTTACCAAATTGAAAACCTCTGGAATATAATGAAGAGGAAATGGACATGCACTACACATCCCATACCTGCACTGCTGCTACACTCACACTGCATTACTCACTTTAACTTCCCATAAACTGTGAACTTTAAGAACTTTATGCACTCATTCCCTTTACTAGCCTTAGTTATTCAAAAACAGTGTGTAAGACTGGTGGAGGAGAAAATGCCAAGATGCATGAAAACTGTGATTATAAAACAGGGTTCTTCTACCAAATATTGATTTCTGAACCCTTAAAACTTTATTAATATGAACTTGTTTTCTTTGCATTATTTGAGGTCTGAAAGCTCTGCATCTTTTTTTTTTTTTTTTTTTTTTTAGTTATTTCTCATTTTCTGCAAATGAATGTTTTAAATGACAATATTTTTATTGGAATTTGGGAGAAATGTGGTTTGTAGTTTATAGAATAAAACAGCAATGTTCATTGTACTGAAACATAAACCTATAAATAGCTAAATCAGAGGGCTGTAAGTGTGTGTGATGATTCAGGTATTAGAGAGAGTTATGATGTAGCGTTGTGTTTTAACGAGGGTCATTAATGAAGGTGGTTAATTGGGTGGGCAGCGAGTCGGGGATGAAGACTGAGCGGAGGGGCCGGACGCTCCTCACCGGCGGACTGGAGGTGCAGCACTGCCCCCATTACCTGCTCATTAACTAACACTGGGGACGCTCCAGCTAACAGGCCCGGGATCAGTGCAACCCTCCACACACACACTCACACACTTACACACACTCAAACACTCTCACACACTATACATACACACACACTCTCTCTCTCTAACTAAAAGCTTGTGCTCTTAGAAGGCATGTTGCTGTAATTGGCAGGTTGGGACTCTGGAATAGCGACAGCGGCATTTCTCGCAGAAGGGGTCCGAGACCCTCGCGGCCTTCGCAAGAAAATACCAGACTGAAAAAGGACGAGGATGAGTGTGTGGAACATTGTCACAGCCGAGCTAAAGGACTGATTTCTGTAAAAAGCACATGCACCTGCACCTGCACACATTGCACACTTATTTATAACGATGTACAGAAATATTGGTACCACTTTAAAAAAAGACTACCTTTATAAAGGGTATATAAATGGTTAATTACAATTAGTTTATTAATGGTTACTAATTAGGTTGTAAATGTCTTAAAAATCATTAATAATCAGTTATAACACATATGTAAAAAGGGCAACAATGACCTGTTGTTTGCCAAATAGTGAACCCACAGCCATCTATATTGTTGCCCTTTCTACGTATGTGTTATAACTGATTATTAATGATTTTAAGGCATTTACAACCTAATTAGTAACCATTAATAAACTAATTGTAAACTATTTATAAACCCTTTATAAAGGTAGTCTTATTTTAAAGTGGTACCGAAATATTGATAATGCATCGTAACACGATTTGTTACTTTGTCATACTGTATCGATTTTAAGAAACACAGTGTTGCTGATTAATTATTAGTTTAGATAAATGTGAAAATTTGGTGTCGGACTGGTTTCATTTAGTGTTGTGTTTATGGCAGTTTTTTGCAAAAATCTGATTTTTAAAAAAATGCAGTGAATTGCTTTGGTTAAAACATCGCAATATATCTGTGTATATTGAACCGTAAGCCCTGTATGCCCTATGATACGGATACCATAACTTCCTGCCAATACACATCCATACACATATATTTCTCACACAATCACACACTAATTATTGCCAGAACACCAGAAATACTTCTGATCAGAGTAACCAATAACTGCTCAGAACCTTTAATAGCATATCATGCAATGTAAAATCTGAATATCTAACTATACTTACCATGCAAACCACCTTAAACAAGCACAGAACGTTTTAAGAATGTTTGGCAACCTTTTGAAAAGGTTCCAGGAAATTAAGCTCCTGTCATTAGAGAAATAATGTTGCAGAAATGCTCTAAAAACATGTGAAATAATAAATTTGTATCACATGGTTATTAGAACATTTCTCGAATAGCGGTCCTAACTAGATTAATTTTGACATTATGGAAATGTTCAAAGTAACATTCCCAAAACTAGTGACGTTGCAGCGATATTACGAAGACTTAACAGACTGAACATTCTAAGAATAAGATATACGATATGTGTCTCTAATAAGTGTGTAGATTCACATTGACAATATATGTAATAACAGTGTAAATACTGGTGAAGTATGCATTGTTACACATTTATTACAATGGTAAAGGTTAGCAATGCCTTAGCAACCACCGAGCAACTGCTTAGCAACATCATAGCAACCACTACGGATACCATAGCAATGCCTTAGCATACACCTAGCAACACTTTAGCAACCACCTAGCAACTGCTTGTAGACATCATAGCAACACTTTAGCAACCACCTAGCAACTGCTTATTGATATCATAGCAACCACCACAGACACCATAGCAACACCTTAGCAGCCACCTAGCAACACCTTAGCAGCCACCTAGCAACTGCTTAGCAAAATCATAGCAACCACCATGGATACCTTAGCAACACCTAAGCAACCACCTAGCAACACCTTAGCAACCACCTAGCAACACCTTAGCAACCACCTAGCAACTGCTTAGCAACATCATAGCAAACACTACAGATACCATAGCAATGCCTTAGCAACCACCTAGCAACTACTTAGCAACACCTTAGCAACCACCCCATACACCATAGCAACACCACAGCAACCACCTAGTAACCAGCTAGCAACACCTTAGCTACAACTAGAACAAATACCGGGAGCCATTTTAGCTGTGCAACCATCCTGCATTTTCTTCAGAAAAATGCACTTTTCTAGTTTTACTCTAATATTTATTTAAATACTATGGAAAAAAATGTTCTAATGTATTAACCAATGCTTGTTACGCATCATTTATTTACACTTATGTTTAATGAAGCACTGAGACCAGGCAATCAACTATTACATATGACATACATTTATACCTAAAAGAATGTAGACTATAGGGAATGACTACACACTGATGGTGAGTGTCAGGCTGAGGGGGATACACCCAGTGTGCAAATAGATGTATATTAATCTGGTCTGTTAGTGTGAGCAAAAGAACAACCAACATCTTCTATGACAGTAATCTGAATATTATTTAGCTAGTAAGCTATCTGACAGCTTAACCACAACTACAGCTCACCTACTCCATGTAATACAGATGACCAGTCGGTTCCAGCTAAGGTGGCCTGTCAATCACGTCATTCCTAAGTGAGGCCCCGCCTACAATATAGCAAATTAAGGTTTAACTTTAAATAAAAATGTGATCATAGAAACACAATGAAAACTTTGTGTTGGATTTTTTTGTAAAATGGGTGGGGCTGTTTTAAAAAGAAAGACTGAGAGAAAGCAAAAAGGAAAAGTGTGTGTTTGTGTGTTTGTGAGAGAGTGTGTGTGTGTGTGTGTGTGTGTGTGTGTGTGTGTTGGACCGCTGCTGCTGTCAGTCTGGGTTAAGCTGGCTGTCTGTAGCTGCTTCCCCCTCGTTCTTGCGCCGCTCTACAGAGAACGCTGTGACAACTCTTTGCTCATCCGTGGAAAATTCCATTACCTTGCTGTTGCGGAATGACTAATGATAGTGCCCTCTCTTCAGCACCGCCAAACACCCAAACAGACACGCCAACACATTCTCATACAGCCAGTCCTGCCCAGCGTCCAACAGCAGAGAGTAAAAAATCCTGTCCAGGCAACCCAACACACTCAACAAGTTTAAAACAGCATGTAGAGGCAACCCAGCCCAAACTAACTTAATAATTCCAGCATGCCTACATTTAATAACTATAGTCCAGACACAGCCCAAAACAACCCAACACGTCGCTAAAGTACTAGAAAGGCAAAAAACGACTATACTGGCAACCCAAATCAGCTATGTTTAAAGTGAGCGTTGCTGCCCAACACATTGTACAAGTTATTATTATTATTATTGTACTACTATTGACAATACAACACTTTTACATACTTTTTAAAAACACTCTCATGGCAACCCAAATCAGCTATGTTTAAAATGAATGTTGTTGCCCAACACTTTGTATATATATTTTTAAATTATATTTACATGTATATATATATATATATATATATATATATATATATATATATATATATATATATATATATAAAGCATTGCCATGGCAACCTAAATCAGCTTAAATCAAATCAGTTTAAAACAAAAGTTGTTGCCCAACACATTGTATGGGCAATTATTGAGAATCCAACACTCTCATACTTTAAAAAAAAACACTGTCATGGCAACCCAAATCAAATTAGCTATGTTTAAACACATTGCACTGGAATTTACTGACAACCCAACACTCCAAAAACACTGTTCACTGTCATGGCAACCCCAATCAAAGCAGCTATGTCAACCCAAATCAGATGTTTTAAAAGTCTTCACATGGCAACCCAACACATTCATGCTTAATATCTCAAATCCATTCAAACCAGCACAGCTTTAATTAATATGTCTAATTCAAACAACTCAACACAATCATGTTTAATACATCCAGGTTAGTTTATACTAACTAGTGTTTGAGTATGTAGTGTGTAGTATAAATTAAAGTGGGAAAGTTGAGTATACTCAAATATCCATCATACATGGCCAGAATTGGAGAACACATGGTGAACATATGGAGAACATATGACGATGTGCATTAGCATAGCAACACTATCACTTAGTATATTTATATTTAATTAATAATTAATATTAATTAACACAATAAAGGTTAGTATAGAGTCTATACCTTATAGTATTAATGTGTAATGCACAACTGTAGTGTATCCAGTTTGTACTTTTCTGTCTATAAGAAGTAATGCTAACTATTTGTGTTGTACACTTAGTGCTATTTTCTGTCTCTGTTTACTGATGCTCTCTTTTTCCTACATTTTCTGATATGACTAAGAAATGGGATTAAAATTGCACATAAGCACGTATTGTACTGTTATATTTAGAAAGTAATAATGAGCTGCACTGCTACATTATTTACTGCATCATTGCTAAGCGAACTGGTCAGTTGGCTATAAATGTGAGCGTGATGGAGATGGAGAATATGCACGAGGATAATATTTTCATGAAGGATCATTATGAATCATTAAAATATGTCAGGGTGATGTCTGACACAGATGGATTTGAATTTCCCTCCAGGGGTCTGAGGGGGGAATGACGGCTAATGATGGGTAATGATGGGTAATGATGTCCCCACGCCTGAGACACTGGTCTGTTGTTGTCACTTAGTGAAATCATGGCGGGACTTTGCTCTAACTCTCAGGATTAGTTCAGATTGGCTTTACTTTCTAATCGCTGTCTCAGAGAGCCTGATTCTCAGAGTGTAAACACTGTATAATCACTGTGCATTCTGAATATTAAAGTATTTGTTTTGTCTATTCTAGTCTCTTCTAATTCTTTTAATGAAAGAAATATGTCTAAAATCAACTGATCCTTACATTCACAATTCTATGATGGCGGATTAATGACTGAACGAGTTGGTATCTTATTAGCTCCACTGATCATATAGGATTTTGTAGTTCTATAATTACAGATTGTAGTCCTTTATCTGTTTCTCTGCTTACTTTATTATAATCCCCTTTACACCCTGTTCTTTAAAACTCATGATGACTCTACAGCAGAGACCACCCCAAATCAGCTGTTATTATTTGGGTGGTGGTTCATAATCTTCTAAGCACTCAAGTGACACTGATTAGCATGGTGGTGGTGTATGATGTGTTAATAGTGTGTGTAGAGCTGGTTGGTATCAGTGAATCAGACACAGCAGTGCTGCTGGAGTTTTTAAACACTATGTCCTTCACTCTATTAAACACTCCTACCTACTGAAGCTGCTCCACTTTGTAGATAAAGTAAAGTCAAAGAATGTGACTTTGAATGTGTTGCTGCACATTTTGTGTAAGTCATTCTCTAGTCCTGAACTATGTTGTTACAAGATGTTGAAAAATGCCCTTTAACATCCTTTAACATTAACCTTTGGTTGAAAGAGAATGGTGGAAAATACATATTTTTCTTCAAGTGGTTGAAAAGATGTTCAGAAGTACTAAAAGAACTATGGATGTATTTTCATACACAAACATTTACCACATTCAACCAAAATGGAATGGAATTTCAATGAAAAGAAATTACAAAATAATTTAAAATCGACAAAAATAACGATCAGTTTTTTCTTTGGATGGTGACGCCAAATGTATCATGAGACATGCTACTGTGTTCTATCTCTTTCTCTACCTCTCTCTCTATCCATCTGTCTTTTTGTACCTCTCTCTACCTCACTTTCTCTACTGTTCTCTCTATCCATGTCTCATTCTCTACCTCTCTCTATCCATCTCTCTTTCTCTACTGTTCTCTCTATCCATGTCTCATTCTCTACCTCTCTCTGTCCGTCTCTCTTTTTCTACCTCTCTCTCCCTATCTCTCTTTCTCTACTGTTCTCTCTATCCATGTCTCATTCTCTACCTCTCTCTCTATCCATCTCTCTTTTTCTACCTCTCTCTATCCATCTCTCTTTTTCTATCTCTCTCTCTACCTCTCTCTGCCTTTTTCTATCCATCTCAATTTTTCTACCTCTCTCTCTCTATCCATCACTTTCTCTACTGTTCTCTCTATCCATGTCTAATTCTCTACATCTCTCTCTCTATCATCTCTCTTTTTCCGTATTTCTACCTGAACCTGGTTGTATTTCAGAGGCCACATTTGTGTGTGTGTGTTGTGATGTTATGAGTGCATCAGACACAGCAGTGCTGCTGGAGTTTTTAAACACTGTGCGCTTTACTCGTTGTGCTCCACTCTATTAGAATCTCCTACCTACTGTAGCTGCTCCACCTTGTAGATAAAGTAAAGTCAGACAAAGAAGCTCTAAATCTGTTGATGCACAGTTTGTGTTGGTCATCCTCTAGCCCTTCTTTAGTGCCCACAGGACACTACCCACAAGACACTGCCTACAGGATGCCACTGGTGGACTATTATCAATCCAGCATCAACTCTAAATGGACAAGTGTTTAAAAACTCAAGCAGCACTGCTGTGTTTGATCCACCCTTCCTGATCATTGATGAACAGGGTGAAAGGAGAATAGAAAAACAGTGTGAAAGAAGACTAGGATGACTGAGGTCCAGAAAGATAGAAAAGTTATAGAACCAGAATGTTTGAGACTCACAAAATATCTTCAAAATTAACTGTCATTATTTTTATGCGGCTTTATCTTTGGAAGTCCGGCTAGAGCCGGTGCCGTGGTGTTACTCAACACTGCTGGAGATAAAAGACATGTGGGAGCTTCTCTGGAATTTGACGGGACCTTTGATTCTGCCTGTTTTTGAGATGATAAAAGTCTGTTTTGGTGACGGGTTTAATGAGGTCGGTGAAGGTAAGATCAGAGCCTATTTGAACACCAAGGTATCAGACCTGATCTGTAGAGGTAAGAGCTCTGGAATGAAGATGAGCAGAAATATTGAGTCATTATACGCTTCACTGCCAAACACAGTCATTTCTATTTTTCTATTTCTAATGTAATTAGAGGATATTTTGCTTCATGTGATACATATTGACACGGCAAGCCTACAGAACAGTAATCATCTGGTCAAAGAGTCTGATCTATTAGTGTGTCATCTGAAGAACTGTGATAAGGCATGCTGTTCTGTTATTGTAGGATTTGGCCTAAAGGAAGATGATATTAATTGAACAGTAGAAGGCCAAACATCGATTCCTGGGGGACGCCACATGTCATAGCTGTACTATAGGATCAATAACTGCTACCTAAGTAGGGTTACAAAGGAATTCCTCAGTAGTACAGTCCTTCCACAGCAAATAAGACGAGAGCCAGGTTCTGCTTCTTCGGACGCTGTTGGTAAGGGAAAAAAAAATTACCCACCCTGTTAGAAGATGTTGAAAAAAACAGCCTTTTTTAAAGAGAATAGTGGAAAATACATATTTTTCTTCAAGTGGTTGAAAAGATGTTCATGAGTATTTTCACACACGTGGAAATGTTTATCACTTTCAATCAAAATTGAATGGAATTTCAATTTGAAGAATTGAACATAACTTAAAATCAACTAAAATGAAGATCTGTATCTGGTTGGATGGAGATTACATGTTTATCATTATCTTTTTATTATCTTGTGTTCTACCTCTCTCTCTCTCTGTGTACTCTCTCACTTTTTCTTACTCTCCCTCTTTCTCTCAATCTACTCTATCTCACTTTCTCTACCCCTCTCTCTCTCTACTCTATCTTGATTACTCTACATCTCTCTCTCTCCACTCTATCTATCTTGCTTTCTCCTCCTCTCTCTATCTCTTTCGCTATCTCTATTTTTCTACCTAGCTCTCTTTCTCTTTTTCTCTTACTCTCTTTATATATCTACAGTTCTCTCTTTCTCTATCTAACTCTCTCTCTACCTATCTATCTCTCTATCTACTATATCTATCTTGTTTTGTCTACCCCTCTCACTGTCTCTCTCTCTCTTTCTCTCTCTCTACTCTCACTTTTTCTACTTCTCCCTCTCTCTTAATCTACTCTGTCTTGCTTTCTTTACCTCGCTCTCTCACTCTCTCTCTCTCTACTCTATCTCACATTCTGTACCTCTTTCTATCTCCTTCTCTATCTCTCTTTTTCTACCTCCTCTCTCTACTCTATCTATCTTGCTTTCTGTACATCTATCTATCTCTTTCTCTAACTTTTTTTTTCTCTTACTCTCTTTATATATCTTCAACCCTCTCTCCCTCTCTCTCATTCTCTCTCTCTCTTTCTTTCTCTTTCTCTACCTGAACCTGGTTGTATGTCAGAGGCTACATTTTTTTCCTCCTTTTCTCTTTTTCTCCAGCGTTTGATTTCACTGAAACAATTGATTAAAGTGATGAAGAGCGTTAATTCAGGATGAAGGCCCGGCTCCGTTTGCTTACGATTCTCTTTGAAGTCCTTTTTACCCAACCCAATTACTTCCTGCAGTCGTGTATCGTCTCTCGCTCGGTTTAGGCTTTACTTCTCTCCGCTCGCTCATTTCCATACTCACTCAGCCTTCATAATTCTGACAATTTATTTTAGTTGCTGTCACGAAAATAAGAGTAGTCAGAATCAAACGGGGGGAAATGTTATTGCTTGATCTGATTTCTTCCTGCTCTGTTGTTCTATCTCAGCTTCTGCTTCATCTGCTTTCAAAAGAGAGAAGAAACAGACATTTCTTCTCGTCTCTGTTCACAAACTCCTTTCATGTGGTGTAATCTGGCATAATGTGCCGCCGAGACAGAGCCGCGGCGAGAGAGGACGAACGCAGACCATAATTTCTGATCGCTCTGACCGCTCTGCAGTTTTCGTACGCACTGAATAGAGGTTAAATTAATCAGTGCGATTCTGTTGGCCTGATGCTGCTGGAGCTCAGCTGACCTTCTGATCTGTTTGTGTGACGATCCAATCATGTGTTTAACATCTGACTCTCAGATCTGACTGACAGAGAGAGAGAGAGAGAGAGAGAGAGAGAGTCAGGTGGGCGAGAGAGAAAACAGACGGGAATAAAATACAGAACAAGAAAACGAGAGAAATAGATCAATCCACTGTAAACTCCACCCCCTTGTCTGGGTTTGAATACTTTCAGTTCAACATTTTCTGCTTAAGCCCCGCCCCCTATTGCTTCCAGATGGACCACCTGCTACATGTAGCCCATGCAGATCATGCGCTGCCCTCAGAGCAGCAGATCTCTAATGGAGAAAATAATACCTACAATTAAAAACACTGATTCACTTTAAGGTATGCCACCTAAACCTACGGCATTGCTTTAAATCCCTATTACAATAGGTAAATATATTTCTCTAAAAATTTTATTATCATTGAAAAGTTACTACATTTCAGTGATTCAGTTCAAAATGTGAAACTCATATATTATATAGATGTATTAAACACAGAATGATCTATTGTAAGCGTCTTTCTTTTCTTTTACTGTTGATGATTATGGCTTACAGCCAATGAAAACCCTTAAGTCAGTGTCTTAGAAAATTAGAACATTAAATAAGACAAACTGGTACTTTTGGCAGTGTGGGCAGTGTGCCAAGTCCTGCTGGAAAATGAAATCCACATCTCCATAAAAGGTGTCAGCAGAGGGAAGCATGATGCGCTGTAAGATTTTGTAGGGAAAACAAAACTGCACTGACTTTGGACTTGATAATAAAACACAGTGGATCAACACCAGCAGATGACATGTCTCTTCAAACCATCACTGACTGTGGAAACTTGAACTGTGTCTCTCCACTCTTCCTCCAGACTCTGGTCCCTTAATTTCAAAATTAAATGTAAAATTACTGATATATTTACTTATATTTATATTTATATTATATCGTCATATATATTAATCAAAATTTCCGAGATGCCGATTTTTGAGTTTTCATTGGCTGTAAGCCAAAATCATCAACGATAAAAGAAATAAACGCTTAAAAATCACTCTGTGTGTAATTTGTCTATATAATATATGAGTTTTACATTTTCAAGTGAATTACTGAAATTAAGTAAATTTTCAATGATATTCATTTTTTTTTTTAGATGCACTAGAATATACAATATGTACTAATAAGCCAAAACATTAAAACCACTGGCAGAGAGAAAGGAGAGAGAGAGAGAGAGGGAGTGAGAGTGTATTGGTGTTCCCCCATTGTTCTCCCTCTTATCCCCAGTCATCCTCTCCAGCTTGACGTGTTGCCTGGTAACAACAGACCAGCATCAAAGTGGCGTCTGCTATCTGTGTCAATCACACACACACAGGCATGCGGCTTCAGAATATAATACAACTGTTGCAGACTGCACACACAATTGTCCAAATATTTGTGAATTTCTCCTCTAATAAAGGATATTTTCATCACAACCTTCACAGTGTTTTATTTTCAATGGGCCACAAAAGACACTTTCATGTTAAGAAATGAATAATATTAATTTCACTTACAGGTTAAAAGAGGTAAAGCTTAAGCTGCCCACTCTGTCTCAGTAAAATAATCACAGTAGTTAAAATCATTTTATAAAATCTAAATGTATCTTTAAAACAGATCAGGAACAGTAACCATGAACAATTCAACATATCTGCAGCTCTAGCTCAACCTCGTTTACATCAAATGCTGATTTTCACTAAATTGTCCCCCCTTATTGCGCAGCTTTCTGTAACAGGGTGGAGGCACATATAAGAGGAAATTAATTTTGTTTAGGGTGGGAAATATGGTTTCTGAGTGGTCTGAAGTCTTATATTAATATGTTAAATATTGATTTTTTTTTTTTTATCCTCGACATCAACCTAGCCAACAGCGAGTGTGTGACAGAGAGAGATAGAGAGAAAAAGAGATATGTTTTTTATTAATTTTATTTAATTTAATTATTTAATGAAAACATATTTACTTACTGTATGTTTTATTTTAATGTGTTTCCTGTAAATTGTCAATAAACACTAAATTATTCCAGACTATGAAGAAACATGTACATAAGGATTCATGTAGTAACTTAAACAAACCAAAATGCTCTGAGAAGCATTTAGTCACTCTTATCTGGGGTGCTGTTAACTTACGGTTTCTAAGGCTGGTAACACTAAAGATTAATTTTTCTTGTGCAACAGAAGTAACTCTTGGTCTTTCTTTCCTGTGGCAGTCCACATCATACAATTTGATAGTCTTTTGCAACTGCACTGGAGGATACTTTCAATTTTTTTTTTTTTTCTTAAAGTATTTTCTCTTTAGTTAGCTGAGTAGTTCTTGCTATAATATGGATCAGAACGTTACTCAAATAGAGCTATTCATTGTATACCAACTCTACCACTTCACAACTTCACAACTGATGCTCTCACTTTACCTGGAGTTAAATTTCGTTCTTCAAACCATCCCAGGCAAAAAAAAAAGAACAAACTGCACATTGTACAAACATATTTCCAGACCTACATTAACATTAGTTATAGTACATGAAATAATGTTGTGTCCCATGACTTCTGCCATGTCCCATAAAAGCTGAAGAATGCTTCACTGGCCTTTGGAATATGTGGGTGCAGTCTCCCTGCATTGAACGTGGAAGTCACTTGTTGCTACTCACTATTCACATGGACCACTCTTACCAGACACCTCCGGTCACCATCATTAACCCTCCCCAACTGCACTGTCCACTATGGGTGGTAAAATTTGTCTTCTATGGCTTATTCCCTGTACACATGCAACACTGTGGATGGAGGGATGCTAAATACCTGCACTTTTACTTCAGAATTGGAAACAGTAGGTCAGTATCTACCAAACATGTCCAAGGAAGGACAACTGGTGAACCAGCAACAGGGTTATGGGTGCCCAATGCTCATCAATCAATCAACTTTTATTTTGACTCAGGTGTACATTGAGGGCAACCCTCATTTTCAATGTAGCTGAGCATTTACAGAAACAGGGATTGCCATGACAGAGACAATAATAACTAAATTTAATTATTTTAAAATGACAGTGAATAAAATAAAAAAATAATAATTATGATAAAGCTTGGTTTAATTGATAAAAAATTAAGATAAGAAAAATAAGATTAATACAACAAAAATAGTTAAAATTAAAATGAAACTAACTTTTGCATAATACAAAAAAATACAAATAAACAAATGAACTAAAAAAATAAAATAAAAGCAATAAATAGAAATAAAATAGAAAGGAAATAAAAAACTAAAAGAAGAACTAAAATAAAAATAGAAAGTTAAGAATTAATAAGATTAAATAAAACAGGTACAGGCTGTCTGAGGGTGGTTAGATATTAAATATTTAAAATGGTGATTGATGCTCATGGAGGCTCCACCCACCTCACAAAATACCTTAAGATCTTAAGGTCCCTCAGAGTTCATGCCTTACAGTTTCAAATTAATGTTATGGCTGATTATGAAGTTATAGTCAGTTCATAAGTGCCATAAGTTGAAAAGTGAGGTTTGAACCAGGCCCTTCTGGTTTTAAGCTCCATAGGTCTTTTAGTCTCCATACCTCAATCAAGTGATATTTGGCATGTGGTCTTAATGTTATGGCTGATTGGTTAGATGGTTAGATGTATACCAGCAGTGTCATGCCTCGTTCCTCCGGTGGGATTTGAACCAGAACCTATCGGTTTCCACCTTCATAGCCCAATATGGATGGCAGGCCTGCAGTTACATTCTGAATGCATTTGTTTTGTTTGTTTTTTCCTGAAGCGGTATCATTATGAAACACATTTTTCTCTCATAAAAAATCATAACGACGTTATCTGCTCGACGCTCAGGGCCACGGCCTCACGCCTGCAGCCCCGCAATGTATGATGGAGAACACAGAAGCTGCGACGTTCATGCAACGGTGCACACACTTTTAATTACGATTTCTGTGGCGCGTAAGCTCCGAGATGGGGCGTGAGTGTGGCAGGGCACTAATGAAATTATGATTTATCTCTGCAGTTTTCTGTTTTTGCAAGAGGGTAGAGTGGGGAAGAGAGAGGGGCATGGGGTTTTTTGGAGGGTGGGGAGGGTGGGGACGGACGCCTTCATGCTATATTTACACGCTGCGCTAATGGCATGCTAATTAACGTCAAAACTCCAAAGATCAATGGCCTCCATCAGTCGCCCTACGCTTCAGTCGCCGACTGCTCTTTCCCGAGCACCGAGAAAAGTTTCTTCTCGGTAGAAAAAGAGAAACAGGGAGTCTTTTAGTTAATGATCACATCTGCATCGCATTTTTCATATTTCGGGGCTAACGACGCTCTGGCTCGGACAGTATCACAGCTTGATCAACAGGGCGTATATGAAAAATAAGCCTCTGGAAAAGTTTCAAGGCAAATCAGCTCTATATGAACATTGCAGAGCACTATAGAGCATCCCTTACACTTCCTGTAGCGTATTATGACATGTCAGAGTGAGTATGTGGATCATATGAACATTATAGAGCATTATAGAGCATCCCCTATACTTCCTGTAGTGTATTACAGTCTGTCAGAAGGAGTATGTGGATCATATGTACATTATAGGGCATTATAGCGTGCTCCTAGACTTCCTGTAATGTATTACAGTCTGTCAGAAGGAGTATGAGGATCACATGAACATTATAGAGCATCCCCTATACTTCCTGTAGTGTTTTACAGTCTGTCAGAAGGAGTATGTGGATCATATGTACATTATAGAGCATTATAGAGTGTTCCTACACTTCCTGTAGTGTATTACAGTCTGTCAGAAGGAGTAATAGGATCACATGAACATTATAGAGCATTATAGAGCATCCCCTATACTTCCTGTAGTGTATTACAGTCTATCAGAAGGAGTATGAGGATCATATGAACATTATAGAGCATTATAGAGCTTCCCCTACACTTCCTGTGGTGTATTACAGTCTGTCAGATTGAGTATGTGAATCATATGAACCCTGTCTTCATAATGCATTATAAATGCATTCATAATGCGTTATACGGCATGCACAATACCTTATAATGACTGTAATGAGGCTGTATAATAACTCATAAGTACTTACAGCGACATTTAAAACACATTATAAACTACAAGTGCAAGGGTTTATAAAAAATAATGCCTAATAATATCTGTTCGTAAGAACATTGTACAATGCAGTGTTCTAACGCACTATAACACAGATTTGGTATATTTTGGTATAATGCATTATAATATGCAGCTATGATTTCTCAAATTAAGCTTTTTTAAGTGCGTAACACGTTATAAAGCCTTATGTACACTCATTACTGACTTTAATTGAAGTGAGTTTTCATATGCTTCTTAAACATGAAGTAAATTTTATTGTGTTTATAATTTTCTTTATAAACCATTATACTTGTATTTTATAATGTGTTATGAATGTCACAGTAAGGCTTATTACAGTCATTTTAAGGTATTATGCATGTCATATAATGCACTATGAATGCATTCATAAGGCATTATGAATACAGGGTTCACAGGAAGTGTTACCAAAAAGTCTTTTTGGCTAATGAACGCATCTGCATTGAGTTTTTCCCACACAGGCCAGTGATAAGATGTGCTAAGGAAGCTCCAGCTCGGACACTACCACCATCTGATAAAAAGGGTATAGGAAAAAAGACCCTCGAGAGGAAATGAAGACAAAGCAGCTTCTTTTTTCCTCCCTGTCACTGTCTGTTTTTGTTTTCCCTGTCAATTTTTCTTGGGCCGCTCCAGAAAGCGTACTTTTCTTCATGTAACGAGCTGCAGAGCGCTACGCTCCGGACAGGCCCCTGCAGGCAGACACGGTTCTGCCTGTTTCTCGCTTTTTCACCCATTCATCAACTCGCTGACCCTGTTACTCTGGCAAGCAGGCAGTTACTGTTTCTCTCTTCACTTATCTGACTTCTTGTCCATTTCCTCCTCCGCTGGGTCCAGAGGCCGAGCAGAGGTCACCCGTCCATCCTTCCGCAATCACACTGCATTCTGATGAATTTATTCCTCTACAAGACTGTTCTGCTCTGCGTTCTCTGTTCCACCGCATGGTGGGCGATACTTTAGATGTGCCAATCTGTCATATTTTAGAATATTGTAGAGCATTTTAGAGCATCATAGAGTACCCCTACTTTTCCTGTAGTGTATTACGGTCTGCAGAGCATTATAAAGTTCCTATGAAGTTCCTATCCTTACTATAGTGTATAACAATGTCAGTATGAGCATGTGGATCATAAGATCTTAACAGGACATTAAAGAGTACACCTTTATTTGTGTATTAAAATCTGTCAGAATGAGTGTTATAATATATTATAGACCATTGCAGAGCATTATAGAGCATTATAGAGTACCCATTCAGAATGACCGTGTGGATCATATCAACATTATAGAGCATTTAAGAGCATTCATTTCTTTCCTGTAGTGTATTACAGAATGTCAGAATGAGTGTGTGGATCATATCAACATTATAGAGCATTATAGTGCACCTATTTGTTTCCTGTAGTTTATTACAGTCGGTCAGAATGCATTTGTGGATCATATGAATATTATACACCATTGTAGAGCGTTATAGAGCAATATAGAGTACACCTTTGTTTCCTGTAGAGTATTACATGCTGTCAGAATGAGTGTGTGGATCATATTAGCATTTTAGTGTGTTATACAGCATTATATCACACCCTTTTGTTTCCTGAAGTGTATTTCAGTTTGTCAGAATGAGCATGTGAATCATATGAATGTTACAGAGTATTATAGATTGCCCCTTTGTTTCCTGTAGTTTATTACGGTCTGTCAGAATGCGTTTGTGGATCATACGAACATTATAGACCATTGTAGAGCATTATAGAGCATTATAGAGTACACCTTTGTTTCATGTAGTTTATTACAGTCTGTCAGAATGGGTGTGTGCATTTTTGCAGCCTTTTTTGTGAAAGCAAAGCATGAACATTTTAAAACATTATACAACATTATAGAGCACCCTTTGTTTCCTGTAGATTATTACAGTCTGCCAAAATGAGCATGTGGCTCATATATACGTTATTGAGCATTATAGAGCATTATAGAGTGCCCCTTTGTTTCCTGTAGAGTATTACAGTCTACCAGAATGAGCATGTGGCTCATATGAATGTCATTGAGCATTATAGAGCATTATAGAGTGCCCGCTTTGATTCCTGTAGAATAATACAGTCTGTCAAAAGGAACATGTGGATCTTATGAACGTATTATAGAGTGCCCCTTTGTTTCCTCTAGTTTATAACAGTCTGCCAGAATTAACATATGGATCGAAAGATAGGTATACAGCATTATAGAGCACCCCTTTGTTTCCTGTAGAGTATTACAGTCTGCCAGAATGAGCATGTGGCTCATATGAACGTTATTGAGCATTATAGAGCATTATAGAGTGCCCGCTTTGATTCCTATAGATTAATACAGTCTGTCAAAAGGAACATGTGGATCATATGGACATTACAGGGTATTATAGAGTGCCCCTTTGTTTCCTGTAGTTTATAACACTCTATCAGAATAAGCAATGTGGACAATATGAACATTATAGAGCATTATAGAGCACCCCTTTGGTTCATGTAGAGCATTACAGCATTATTGTTATTTAGTGATATAGCACACCATTGCTTTATTTATTTATATACTGAAATGTACGCTCTCTGTCTGTCTGTCTATAATTAAAAATACCCATTATTATAAAGCTTAGAGTTTAATCATATGAGCTTTTTTATTGATTGACAAAACCAATCACAATATTTTGAGGCATTTTCTTGATGCACAGTATACCATAAAGCAGAGAATAAAACACACTGACATATTTTGATGTATAACACTGACCTTTTCGCAGTCTTTTTTTTTAAGCTCTTTCAAGTTCTCCAGACCTCGTTTAAGGGGAGCAGGTGTTCTCCTCCAAAACCTCGGGAAGCCTCGGTGTGCCAGGCTGCCAGGCTGCCAGGCGCCACTCATTTAGCCTTTTGCCTGAAGGGCCATAGACACAGCAGGTAACCTGCCATAGACCTGGGATTAAACCCTGCTGTCCAACACATCACCAGTACTGCTGCAGACACAAACCAGAACCACACACACACTGCAAAACACACACACACACCGAGCACTGCCATCAGATCCTGTTAGGCAGGCATATTGTATTACTGTGAGTGGCACCGAGATGAGATTACTCCTCCACTGATCCATTTATATCTGTCTATATCTGTATGTATGTGAGTGTGTGTATGTGTGTGTGTGTGTGTGTGTGTGTTCCCATAACCTGGGCAGCTTGTTGCTAATTCAAAGCTCCAGGAAGCAAATCCAATCACAAAGGAAATTCTGTTAGCGTTCAAAGTTCAGAGCGCTCGTTCCGAAAGGTTGCGGTTTTGAAGACGCTCTGCTGGCCTTCAGGATCTAACCATGCTTTATTCCACCGCAAAAGTTCAATAATCAGCTCACAATAGCCAATGAGTAGCCATTATTCCATACAATACCCGTCCTAATGATGTCAATCAGCAGCTTAACATGAGCTTTATAGCAGTTTTTTTGCAGTTGCCAAGACACAAACTGCTACTTGTAGCACAATTTCGAAAATTACTAACTCAAATAGTCTTTCTATTAATCTGATACAAACTAAAAGCTCGTGCTCTACCTTAGACTCCTAGACACACTTTCTCACCACATTCCCCAGCACTTTCCACAACATACTGTACCATTTCCCGTCACCAAGAGAGGTTTGTTGCCATGTAGTACAACATAAATTCCTATATAAAAGCTATTTCACTGAACGTTGCTTCATGACCCTGATAAGAAGTTAATTTTATCATGGAAGTGAAAGATCAAGCATCCCCTAAGCATCCTGTGGTGTATTAAAGTCTGTCAAAATCAGCGTGTGGATTATATGAGCATTATAGAGCACCCTCTACACTTCCTGTGGTGTATTACAGTCTGTCAGAATGAGCTTGTGGATCATACAAGCATTAAAGCGCATTATAGAGCACTCTCTACACTTCCTGTAGTGTATTACAGTCTGTCAGAATGAGCGTGTGGATTATACGAGCATTATAGAGCATTATAGAGCACCCTCTACACTTCCTGTAGTGTATTACAGTCTGTCATAATGAGCTTGTGGATTATACAAGCATTATAGAGCATTATAGAGCACTCTCTACACTTTCTGTGGTGTATTACAGTCTGACAGAATGAGCTTGTGGATTATACAAGCATTATAGAGCATTTTAGAGCACCTCCTACACTTTCTGTAGTGTATTACAGTCTGTCAGAATGAGCGTGTGGATTATACAAGCATTATAGAGCATTCTAGAGCACCCTCTACACTTCCTGTGATGTTTTACAGTCTGTCAGAATGAGCTTGTGGATCATACAAGCATTATAGAGCATTATAGAGCACTCTCTACACTTCCTGTGGTGTATTACAGTCTGACAGAATGAGCTTGTTGATTAGAGCACCCTCTACACTTCCTGTGGTATATTACAGTCTGTCAGAATGAGCGTGTGAACATTATTATGAACATTATAGAACATCTTATGAACATTATAGAGCATTGTAGAGCATCTCCTACGCTTTCTGTAGTGCATTATGGCATGTATCTTATGAAGATTATAGAGTATTATAGGGAAAACTGACTCTCTGGAGCAAATAAGCTTCTTATAAATCCTTGACATTTTTAGCTTTGTGTACATTTTGTTTTTTTTTTGTGTTGACAGACAAATAAATAAATAAAATCCCCATCACATATAGGTTCTGAGAGCAGTATAGATTTTTTTTCTGTAATGAGAAATAAATAAATGAATAAATAAGTGCAGATCCAGCACGGCTGTGTTTCTGAACGTGGAGAGGCAGCATTAGGAAATGGGAATAAATGAGGATAACTTGCCCGCGGTGACGGAGGCGGGACGTCTACGGGCAAATTCACTCAGATTGATTTCACATGTCAGGAGGACGCTGTCTCAGCGGAGCCCGGCCTCAGCAACCAGAGCCAGAGCCCTGCAGCCTTACTGCACACACACACACACACACACACACACACATACTTTCATACTTTGTGAGGACAAAGAATCATATATACAACTGTATAAAAATATACATACACATAATATACAGCTTTGGAAAAAAAAAAAAACACTCACAAATAAAGGATTTTACCAAATTGAAAATATTGGTATATAATTAAGAGGAAGATGAATGAAGCCATCAAACCAAACTGAACTGCTAGAATTTTTGCACCAAGAGTGGCATAAAGGTATTCAAAAGCAGTGTGCAAGACTGGTGGAGGAGAACATGCCAAGATGCATGAAAACTGTGATTAAAAACCAGGGTTATTCCACCAAATATTCTGAACTATTACAACTTTATGAGTATGAAATTGTTTCTTTGCATTATTTGAGGTCTGAAAGCTCTGCACCTTTTTATTTTTATTTTTTTCTGTTATTTCAGCCATTTCTCATTAGCTGCAAATAAATGCTCTAAATGACAATATTATATATATATATATATATATATATATATATATATATATATATCGTCGCTGTCCGATGAAAAACACGTATCTCCAGTTTTTGCGTTTTTTACTTTTTTTCATGTGTTGAATGTGGGAATGCATCTCTACCTATCCATACAAGTGAAGATGAAAATGACCAATCAAAAGTCTGAAAAATCGCTCATCTGTTTTCCGCGTATCTCCATTGGCTGCTAGACCTGTCTGTCAAACCGCGTATCTCCTCCTCCCAACCCCCGCCACCTCTCTCTGTGGACGTGAAGAAAGTTGTTCTCCGGCAGCGTAGCTCAAACACTCAAGGTAAGAATTAAACTGTATCTGTTTTAACTAGTCGCTAACACGTGTAAATATGTGTCACAGTTCTATGTTACTTCATTTGAGCAGTGTTTATTACAGATTTTCGTTCGTAATAAGGTTAACTTGCTTAAAGGCTAGTCAGCTAAGTTAACTAGCTAGCTAGCTAGTTGTCTAAAACACACATTAGCTAGCTAGCTAACTAGTAGAGGGTCAGGCAGTTAACGTTATGTTTTGTGTGAAATCTGTCTCTTTCAGACCAGAAATGTCTCTCTCATTGAAAGAGCTATGTGCACTGGTAAATGTACCGTATGATAGGACACTGGAGGAAAAGGTGTTTAGTGAGGAAGATGAGGAAGACGAGGAAGAGGGTGAGGCTGTAAGGCAAGAAGAAGTCGTGTTAGGATGCATTGAGTCCTCTTGTGAGGAGCAAGGTTTATGGAAAATGTGTATTAACATTAAGTCAGACAGAGTAAAGATTTCAGAATTTAAGTTTTTACTCTTCAAAACAAAGCCTGAATTCGGTCAACTAGTGCAGGCACTGTTACAATATTTTCTTTTCTTTTTATTGAAGATGCACTTTGCCCCAGAAATATCTCTGGACAAGAACAGGCCACTGAGGATGTGCAAGATCAGGTGGAACATAATGAATCCGAAAAAGACGGTATGTGTCTGAAAAACACACAGAGGGAGAGAAGTGTGGGTGTGAGAGAGAAAGAGAGACTATTTAACCCATAAAAGTTTAGACCCAGTTTTGAATATTGATACAAAATCCCTAAGATACTTTACCTGAGATATTTACCTGTTTATTTCTTATTACATGAGAAAGGGGGTACATAACTTAATATTTTAAGGTTAAAATTCCAATGTAACATAAATGATAAGAATAATTTAGTAATTTGAATTTTAACATTTTGTTCTAGAAATAATTTCAGAGCTAGTTATATGAAAAGTAAAGGGTTTAGGACACGTAATTATGAGATCTATTGGGCTGAGCACTGGAAATGCAAGAAAGCAAATAGCAAATTTTTCTGTTGTTTTTTTATTAAAGATGCACATTGTTCAAAAAATATCTCTGGACAAGAGGATGCTGCTGATGGACAAGATCAAATGGCACACAATGGATCTGAACTAGTGGGTATGTGTGTGTCTCTCTCTCTCTCTCCCTTTTTCTCTCTCTCACACACACACACACACACACACACACACACGGATGGACTTGTTATCCCATAAGAGCTCAGACCCGGTTCTGAATATTGATACAAAATCCCTGAGATACTTACCTGAGATACTTACCTGAGATACTTACCTGAGATACTTACCTGAGATACTTACCTGAGATACTTACCTGTTTAAGGTTAAAATTCCAATGTAACATAAATGACAAGACTAATTTCATAACTTGAATTTTAACATTTTGTTCTAGAAATAATTTCAGAGCTAGTTATATGAAAAGTAACACATTTTAAAGGGTTTGGGACACGTAATTATGAGATCTATTGGGCTGAGCACTGGAAATGCAAGAAAGCAAATAACAAATTTTTCTGTTGTTTTTTTATTAAAGATGCACATTGTTCAAGAAATATCTCTGGACAAGAGGATGCTGCTGATGGACAAGGTCAAATGGCACACAATGGATCTGAACTAGTGGGTATGTGTGTGTCTCTCTCTCTCTTTCTCTCTCTCTCTCTCACACACACACACACACACGGATGTACTTGTTATCCCATAAGAGCTCAGACCCGGTTCTGAATATTGATACAAAATCCCTGAGATACTTACCTGAGATACTTACCTGTTTAAGGTTAAAATTCCAATGTAACATAAATGACAAGACTAATTTCATAACTTGAATTTTAACATTTTGTTCTAGAAATAATTTCAGAGCTAGTTATATGAAAAGTAACACTTTACACTTTAGCGTTTGGGACACTCGTTGTGTTTTTTTTATTTTTATTAAACACTTGAAATGAAGTAAGAATGTTTGTTTGTTTTTTTCCTTCAAGAGGGCAATAAAGAAAATGATGTAGCTGAGGAGGCTTTAGGTGGAGAGTCTCGCATGGGAAGACCAAAAAGGCGGACAAACACAGAGACCTGGAAAGTCAACACTCAGAAAAGGAGAAGAATGATGGGTCAGTCATATCTTGGAAGAAGGCAAAATGAGGAAGTGACGAGGGAAGAAAGAAAAATGGGTAGGCCATGCCAGTCTGTATTTTGTAGGAAATCGAAAAAGCTGCACTGTGAAGCAATACAGGAAGCGGACAGGGAGGCAATTTTTAAATACTTCTGGGAAAAATTAGACTGGAGGGAGAGGAAAATTTATGTTGTGTCACTGGTAGATGTAGGCCCTGTGAGAAGACGACGGACAGGAGAAGAACAGTCAAGGAGGTCAGCATCCATTCTGTGTCACCTTAAAGTGGATGGCAAAAGGACCAGGGTATGTCAGAGCATGTTTCTTTCAACACTAGGGATCAAGCAGTGGTGCTTTCTAAGTTGGGTTGGCCGGAGAGAGCCTGAAAAGATAAAGAAAACCAGCATCAGGAATGAAGAGGTTGAGTTCCTTCAGCAGTTTCTAAAGGACCTTCCTAAGGTTCCATCTCATTACTGCAGATCTTCCTCTACAAAAATGTACTTGGAACCTCTTTTTAAATCCATCAGCCATCTTCATTCTGAATACACCCATGCTTGTGCAGAAAATAATGTCCAGTCTCTTTCAAGACAAGTATTCAGTAGCATTTTTAACCAATTAAATCTCTCGCTGTTTCACCCCAAGAAAGATCAGTGCAATACGTGCTGTTCATATAAAGTTGGAAACATAGATGCTGGCACATGGGAAGAACATTGCAGGAAGAAGGAGTCAGCAAGAGTGAGCAAGCAGGAAGATAAAAACAATGCAACTGAGAAAACAATGGTGGTGTGTATGGATCTGCAGGGTTTACTTCTTTGCCCCAAACTTCAAGCCTCAGCACTCTACTATAAAACCAAGCTTGGTGTCCACAACTTCACAATGTACAACATGGCAACCCATGATGCTACTAATTATTTGTGGCATGAAGGGGAAGGTGGACTCACAGCTAATGAATTTGCTTCATGTATCATCCACTTCCTTGAGGAACACAGCATGCATGATGAATACATCTTATGGAGTGATGGATGCAGCTATCAAAATCGCAACATAGTTTTAAGCAATGCTCTGCTGAAGTTTGCAACTGAGAAGCAAAAGGTCGTTACCCAGAAGTACTTGGAAAAAGGGCATACACAAATGGAATGCGACTCCGTGCACAGCGTGATAGAGAGAAGACTGAGAGACAGAGACATCCATGTTCCAGCCGAGTATGCCACGGTGATCAGAGCAGCACGGTCCAATCCCAGGCCATACAATGTGCAATATGTCAACCACAGTTTCTTCCAGGACTACAGCAAGCTGAAGCTTTGTAAGTCCATCCGTCCTGGCAAAAACCCTGGAGAATCAACTGTGTTTGACCTCCGGGCTATCAGGTATGCTCCATGACATAGATTCTCATCTGTCTCACTCTAGTACGCTCAATTATGTCTCATTGAGTTGCACAAACATAAATAAAAAATTAACAAAACAGACATTCGCGATTAAGATAATGGCAGTTCTTATCACCACCCGACTGATATATCCCTGGTATCATTACTGGTTATATTAAACTGTTGTTATACTTACCTTAGCACTTTGAATGACCGTTGTGTATGAAAGGTGCTATATAAATAAACTTGCCTTGCCTTAGATGCTTACCTGTTATACTTACCATAGATGCTTACCTGTTATACTTACCTGTTAAACTTACCATAGATGCTTACCTGTTATACTTACCATAGATGCTTACCTGTTATACGTACCTGTTATACTTACCTTAGATGCTTACCTGTTATACTTACCTGTTATAAATTTGCACACTTTTTGTGTTTTTTACCATTTGCTCTCTTCCCTCTGTTTTCCTTTGATCTCCTGGCCCCTTTCCCATTCTTACTTTTCACCCTCTTTTTCTCAGGTACAACGTGGATGGTACCATGGACTACAAAACTGTCCATGCAGATGACTGGACACCTTACCTCTCACCCACTCTTAGGAAGAGGAACAGTGACACCACAGTGCTACCACTGTACACATCCAGCCTGAGAATCAAGGCGCTGAAATACAAGCACCTCCAAGAACTTAAGAATTTCATTCCCAAGGACTTTCATGGATTTTATGATTCACTTAACTATGAGTGATATGCATCACCAGTCTGCAGGTTCACTGTTTAATGTGGAGTTGGCTCACGTGTGTACATAAAAAAAAAAAAGCCACAGACCATTTTCTTGAGTCTGACTGTGAGTCTCAAAACATGATTTATGTGTTTTCCTAATGATTTCCCACAAGTAATTCAGATTTGTATCCAATATCTACATGGAATTTAGTTATTTATCAAAAAGAGATATAACATTTTATTAGTAGTTGATACAGGTTATTCTATTGAAATGTTTGTTGGTTCGTATGTTTTTTCTTGTACATATCTGAAATTTATATGAGGTTTTTATTAAATGATTGACGTTTCCTCGTACAGTAAATAATAACTTGATTTATAAATTACATTGTCTGTAACTTTTAAATTTGTATTAGTTGAAAGGTATCTAAGTGACATAGTAAAACATTTCTTAATAAATCTATAAATATCTGTCATGTTGTGTTCTTGATGCAGAATAGATTAAAATATAACAAATATTTTACAATGCAGTATTTCTGAATTATATTTCTGAATTATTCAGATTTTAGTGTTAAGAATTGTTCAGTAGGAATTTCCTAGCTAGTTATCTGGCTAAACTGATTTGTGAAAGATGTATGCATTGGTTGATTCCAAAAGGTGGGAGCAGAGGACACCAGGAGCATGCATCCTGCCTCTTTAAAAGGCAGTAAGGTATTGTGCAAAACAATATGTAAACAGTCCAGGTCTTGCTAATATAATCAACTGTTTAAATATGCTGTGTTGGGGAAAACCCGTTTTGTAGAAAAATATTTTCGTAGTTTTTTTTAATGTAATGTTTGGTCTCTTTTGGGGTATGAGGATCAGCTGATCGCGCATTTCCGCGCGTCAGATATTAAACCAGCATGGAAACAATAAGTCACACTAAGGATTCAGTGTGATTTTTAGTCAATAACTGTAATACTAGACTCTGCTCCCGTTAAAACATGATTTATACCGGTAGAGTGTAAGGAGAGCGTTCAAACTGCGCAGCTTGGTGGACGTGACTCTTTGGAATTCACTGTAACGCCCGCGTATGGAACACCCGCGTATGTCCTTTTTGCCGTGTACAAAGCACGTAAGTCCATTTAACATATAAAACTATATAACTTAAGAAATCAAAATAATATATATGAATTTTAGAACTAAATTATATGTAAACAGCGTTATCTGTTGTTTATTTTACCCAATATTATTTAATTAAAAACGTTTTTTGCTTTTCCTGAAAAGTCCGGTTTTTGGAGATACGTGCTTTTCATCGGACAGCGACGATATATATATATATATATATATATATGTTTTTTAATTGGTTCCATTTATCGTGTGATATGAGCATATTATTAGATTTTTAGTTATTAGGTGATTACTTGTTTATATTCTTGCCACTTGATCTATTGGGTGAGTTATATTTATTTATAGTTGACTATAATTTATAGTGCCTGTGATATCTATTCATCTGTCCTTACTATAAGCACACTGACCAAGATAACACCTCATAACATATACAGGTATACAAGCAAACCATCCCCTGAGGAGCAAACACAGCTCTGTTCTCTTGGCATCTTGGTTATAGACCTTGTAGACTACTTAAAATGTATGTAAACACTCAGACACACACACACACACACACACACTCCCGCACTAGGGGTGTCAGGGCGGGTACAGTGTGAGATGTTGTGAGTGAATGTTAAATGGGGAGAGCCGCGGGGGCGAGCGTCATTATTTCAGAAGTAATTAGAGCTGCTTTTTTCCTCCTGTTTGTGACCCAAATGGACTCGGTTCTGAGGGGTTAGAACAGTCTTGGATGTAATTGCTTTGGACTGTTGGGGCGCGTGAGACAGCACCGCACTGTCAAACCAGAACCAGCAGAGTCAGATCAAACCCAGTCCAGAGAAACCAGTGCAAGAAAAACAGCACAGCACATTAAAATACATTACAAATAATTAAAACACATACACACACATGCAAGCACACAAACATATGCACACACACACACACACACATTCTCTGTGAAGCATTTAGGTGGATCTTATCTGAGGTTGCTCTTAATTTGCAGTTTCTGAGTCTGGTAACTCTGATGAACTTATCCTGTGCAACAGAAGAAACTCTTGCTCTTCCTTTCCTCAAGCAGTCCTGATGAGAGCCAGTTTCATCATAACGTTTTTACACTGAAAAAAACTTTCAAAGTTTTTGCAGAAAAGATTGCCTACATTTCTTAAAACGTATTTTTTTACTTAGTTGAGTACCGTATTTTTCTCACTATGAGGCGTCATTCAATGAACGTCTATTTTCTGGTCTATTTTCATACATAAGGCGCACCGGATTATAAGGCGTATTTTAAGAGACACTATAACGAACTTCTAATTCAGCAGGTCTCGCTGCTGGGTGGTGGTTGTTGAGGGGGGTAAATAACTAAGTTAAGTAAAACCAAGCTAAGTAAAAGTGCAAAACTGTAATTAAAAAAGATTTATTTTAAAGTATGTTTAATTACGAGCACTGGATGTAAATCTACACAGATTTCTGTTCTGAAAACTTAGTTTATTTGGTTGAGTAAAGGGCTTCTGTTTATTTGTAGTAAGCTTAGATTATTGAATTTCTGCAGCACTAAGGCCGGAGCATTAGCATTAGCGGCTAACCGCTAGTGGCTAAAGAGGCTAGCTCTTAGTGCGGTTAGCGGGTAATACTAATGCTGCTTCAGCAATGCTAGCCGGGGTTAGCAGCAGGCTACAGGCCGATAATATTCATCTCTGAATGGGGAAATAGAAGAAGAATCTGTAGTAAAAACTAAATAATTTATAGTTGATACATAATAATGCAAGGTAAAAATCATAGTGGATACTAAATTGTTCATCATAGACAAAGTGGATACTAAATTATTTATAGTACACATAAAATAAATCAAAGTGTGTACTGCCAGTCCACACAAAATACTTAATATTCACTAAATAAATCATTGTAGTTTCTGAATAATTCATAGTGAATACACACTAATTCATTAAGAAAACAGAGCACTTCATAATGGATATTGGATAATTCATAGTGGATACTGAACAATTTGTAGGGATCTCTTGATAAGTCACTGTTATTTCTGAATAATTTATAAAGGATACTAAACAATGTATAGTGATCTCTTGATACATTATTGTAGTTTCTGAATAATTCATTAAGGATACTACACAATTTATAGAGATCTCTTGATCAATTATTGTAGTTTCTGAATAATTCATAGTGGATTCTGAACAATTTGTAGGGATCTCTTGATAAGGCATTGTTGTTTTTTAATAATTTATAAAGGATACTAAACTATTCATAGTGATCTCTTAATGGATCATTGTAGTTTCTGAATAATTCATAAAGGATACTAAACAATTTATAGGGATCTCTTTATAAAGTATTGTAGTTTCTGAATAATTCATAGTGGATACTGAACAATTCATAGTAATGTCCTGATAAATCATTGTAGTTTCTGAATAATTCATAGGGGATACTAAACAATTTATAGTAGCTTCTGAATAATTCATAATGTATACTCAACAATTGATAGTGAAGTTGATAATCATTGTAGTTTCTGAATAATTCATAGAGGATAGTAAACAATTTATAGTAGCTTCTGAATAATTCATAATGTATACTCAACAATTGATAGTGAAGTTGATAATCATTGTAGTTTCTGAATAATTCATAGAGGATAGTAAACAATTTATAGTAGCTTCTGAATAATTCATAATGTATACTTAGCAATTGATAGTGAAGTCGATAATCATTGTAGTGTCTGAATAATTCATAGTGGATACAGAACAGTTTATAGTGATCTCTGGATAGATCATTGTAGTTTCTGAATAATTTATAGTGTATACTCAACCATTGATAGTGAAGTCGATAAATCATTGTAGTGTCTGAATAATTCATAGTGGATACATAATGTATGAAGTATTAAGGTTAATAACTGATTAATACGGCTCTGATTTGAGGGATTAATGTCTTTTTGATTTATTAGAGATCACAGAGGACGTAACGGTGGCTCGTTTCCTGCGCTTTGACCCGCTGTAATCTGCCCCGACCTCTGCAGTGTAATTGTGCGTTTTGTCAGGCTGCCATGTTTCGGACTGACCCCTCATTATTGCAGCCACCCTGAAAGCTCACCTGAACCCCCCCCCCCCCGCTGTTTGATCTGATCCAGAGAGCGACTCCTCCGCAAAGGGGCGGGGCTCTAATCCCCTCAGCCCAGGCTTTAATTCGCTCTTTCCCATGTAGAGTGGGTTTATCTTCTTCAGCAGATGAGGCATTCTGCTTCTCAGTGATCAGATTTGTACTTGGTTTGAAAGCGTCTCAGACCACCTTCTGAAGTGATTTGAGTGATCGCAAATGTATCTGTTGTAAATAAGAATTAAGACCACCTTCTGGAAGCAGTTTAAGGGATTTGGATTTTATGTGGTATATATGCATCTCAGACCACATTCTGAAGTGATTTGAGTGATCGCAAATGTATCTGTTGTAAATAAGAATTAAGACCACCTTCTGGAAGCAGTTTAAGGGATTTGGATTTTATGTGGTATATATGCATCTCAGACCACATTCTGAAGTGATTTGAAGGATTAGATTTTTCTTAGGTGTAAATGTGAACTAAGATCACCTTCTGAAGTGGTTTGAATGATTGGAATTTGTACCTGGTTTAAATGCATCTCAGACCACTTTCTAAAGTCATTTGAGGGATTGGATTTGTATGTTGGTTAAATGCATCACAGCCGACCTTCTGAAGTGATTTGAGTGACTTGCTTTCTCTTAGGTTTAAAGGAGTTTCAGACCACCACCTGAACCAGTTTAAGTGATCTGTTAAGTATCTGTTTTAAATGAGAATCAAGACCACTTCCAGAAGGGGTTTAAGAGATTGGGATTTTTATGTTGTTTAAATGCACCTCAGACCGCCTTCTAAACTGATTTGAGGGATTAGATTTTTCATAGGTTTAAATGTGAACTAAGATCACCTTCTGAAGTGGTTTGAGTGATTGAGATGTGTACCTGGTTTAAATGCATCTCAGCCAACCTCCTGAAGTGGTTTGAGTTATTAGATTTCTCTTAGGTTTAAGTGTGAATTAAGACCGCCTTCTGAAGTGGTTTGAGTGTTAGGGATTTGTAACTGGTTTAAATGCACCTCACACCAACTTCTAAAGTGGTTTGAGGGATTAGATTTGTATTTGGTTTAAAGGCGTCTCAGACCACCACCTGAACTGGTTTGAGTGATTGAAATTGCATCTCTTGTAAATGAGAATTAAGATCACCTCCTAAAGTGGCTTGAGAGTGTTAGAATTGTACCTGGTTTAAATGTATCTCAGGTCACCTTCTGAAATGATTTGAGTAATTGGGATTTCTATGTGGTTTGGTCTTATCCAGATATAATTCTGATATAAAAGGATAAAAAATATAAAGCCATCACTTTTTGCTTTTATTAATAACCCTAAAGAACCATTTTAAGGGTGTGTTTTTTTAGAGTGGGTTGATCCTCATCAGCAGACAGGAAGGTTGCAGTTCTTCCACTGAAACCCAACAACTGTCCTCCCAACCAGAACACCCACATGAATCACCAGCACTGACCTTTTAACAGAGTAAACACACAGTGGATGATCTTTCAGAGCAGGGTCTACACTGACTGATGGCTTCAATGTTTCCTCATTTTCTCCTTTTCTCCTTAAAAATAACTGAATGAGCTGAAAAGGTTCTGATGGAGCGATTCACCTTATGTTGTGTTTTTTAGGTCAGATTTCACCCTTTTCAGGTTTCTGTTTTTCTACACTTGATGACTTCTTTGACAGTGATGATACAGTATGAACCGTAAAAGAAAAATGAGTAAGAGAGATTTTGGTTGTACTGAAGTGGTTTTAGTAAATGGATCTGTATCTGTATGGTTTAAATGAGTTTTCGGAGTGTTCACACCTGTATTTTTATGTGGTTTGTTCTCATCCAGATACAAAGCAACCAGGTGTAAACGGGGCTGAGAACATTCAATCATGTAAAGCTCCCACTATGTTTTAAAAGCTAACGTATGTGTTTTAAAATATTTCACTAGAAATCTGTAGGATTGAATGTTTAATCTAAAAAAAAAAAAAAACAGTTTCCATCAGAACCTAGAGATTCATGGTCAAGTTTATAGCAAAATCCCAAGATCTCTAAGGACCTGTTTGAGAGGTGGAACAGAATGTTGAAGAAAAAAGGATTGAGGAAGCTTTATTCTGAAGTGCTGGTTTGGGTTCTGGCTCTGCTGGCTTTTCTTTTCAAACCCCAGAAACAGTAAAGAAAGCAACGGGAACGTGTGGAGGTTCTGGAAGCAGGTGGGCTTCTGCAGTGAATGCACCCGGGCGCTTTCGTCCAAACCGTTATATACAGCTGTAAAAACTGATAACGTTTGCTGAGGGGGAGAAGCTACACAGCGCTTTGAGAGCTGAAATTAAGAGAGTAAACAGAGAAGTGTTACAGAAACAGACGTCTCAGGGAACTCCGGCATAAATGTGAGAGAGAAATTATGAAATTCTGAATGAATGTGAAAAAGAAAAGCTCTAAAAACCTCAGAGTCTGTGATTTATCACCTCAAACAACTTGGGAAAGACAGAAAAGAATGAAAAAAACAACTCTGCCGTAGACTCTGCACAGACCCCAGCAAGGACCACCTGGTCCTAGTCTACCACACTGAAAAAAATGATGAGTAAAATTTACTTTAAAAAAGTTTCGCAACTTTTTGCTTTTGCTTTTTTTAAATAAATTTAATTTTTAGATGAATTTAAGTAACTTCAACTCGGTTTCAAGACTTATATGAGTAACATTGAGCAAATAAATGAATTGAACTTCTGTCAATCCTTTCTTTTAGTAACCTTTACTTCTTCTGAATCTGAATCTGCTGAATCAATCATTTCATGGCATGCAATAAGTTCTTTTTAGTATACTACATTAGTGTACTACAGGGGTTGGACAATGAAACTGAAACACCTGTCATTTTAGTGTGGGAGGTTTCATGGTTAAATTGGACCAGTATGGTGGCCAATCTTCATTAACTGCACATTGCACCAGTAAGAGCAGAGTGTTAAGGTTCAATTAGCAGGGTAAGAGCACAGTTCTGCTCAAAATATTGCAATGCACACAACATTATGGGTCACATCCCAGAGTTCAAAAGAGGACAAATTGTTGGTGCACGTCTTGCTGGTACATCTGTGACCAAGACAACAAGTCTTTGTGATGCATCAAGAGCCACGGTATCCAGGATAATGTCAGCATACTACCAAGAAGGACCAACCACATCCAACAGGACTAACTGTGGACGCAAGAGGAAGATGTCTGAAAGGGATGTTTGGGTGCTAACCCGGATTGTATCCAAAAAACATAAAACCACGGCTGCCCAAATCACGGCAGAATTCAATGTGTACCTCAACTCCCCTGTTTCCACCAGAACTGTCCGTCGGGACAATTATCAATAAATCAATAAATTATTGTGGTCTAAAACCAGGTTTCAGTTTCATTGTCCAACCCCTGTATATTATAATATGATATGTATCATAAGTTATTTGAGTAATATTGCATAAATTAAGTAATTGTAATTAGGTAATACTGTATGCAGAAATTAAGTAAAGGTTACTAAAAGAAAGGATTGACTGAAGTTCAGTTCATTTATTTACTCTATGTAACATTTAAGTCTTGAAACCGAGTTAAAGTCACTTAAATTTATCTGAAATTAAGTTTACTTAAAAAAAGCAAATGCAGAATGTTTTTTTTTTTTTTTTCAGTACACTGCTTTGTGCCTATCTATGAAAAACTCATACACAAGGTGCGCTAAAAATGCTAGGGGGCAGTGAGACCTATACAAGACATGTATGCACTGTATGACTGCTGTTCATGAGCGGCGCTTCACATGAAGATTTGGTTTCATTCAGGCTCACTGTAAAACAGCAGATTATACAGCCACGCCCACTTCTTTGGTTTGTGTCCTCTGTTTTTTTAACTATGTTTTTAAGCTGTTTATTGGCCTTTTGACCATGTTTGTTCAGTAGAAACACTAAGAAGTTGTGACACAAGCTTTGTAATACTATTGGAACAGACAGTCCAAATATTTTTTAAACTCCCACCACTGAACCCCTCCCTCACTGCTTTCCTCCATTTCTCCACTAACATAAAGTGTGAAAGCATGGATTCTGATCTGGATGTCCAGGTTGAGCTGCACTGCAGTGAATCAGATACTTATCGAATTTTAAAACCACATATTGAAGTGGCCCAATTCGGATTAAAAAGGTCAGATTCAGTGTGGTTTTGTCATTAACACTGGCACAAAAAATGTCATAAACTTTATATAGAACGCTAATAACTTCCATAACCAGTTAGTACTTCTTAACAGTGAGAAACTGTACTTTTGGGTTCTTCAGTCCCTTTTTCCGCAGACTGTCTGGACCCCATACTGTGAATGAAAATTGTACATTAACTCAGTATTATTTAAAGTTTGATTTCAGAAAGATTTTTTTTTTTTAAACAGCTGGTCTGTGCTGGCTCCTCGCTCTCTTTTAACAATTCATTTCATGTTCTGAGGCGTTTAATGATCAATAAATGCTGTTTTGCTTTAGCAATTTAAGAAAAGCCTATTGTTTGAAAATTGGAATAGGGCAGAAGATGCTTTTTGAAGTTTGAAGTTTGAATTGATGTAAAATGTTGCCTTTGATCACCAGGCTATTTATTTTAATTGGTTACTTTTATTATAGTATACTAAATACATAAATAAAACCATATAAAACAAAGTATAAAACATGAAATCTTTTACTGAAGTCTGTTAGTGACTGGTAATAGTCATATAACTGTGAAACAAGCAGCAACAAATGATTCACTGTCAATGAACAGTTTATTCAGTGACACTTAACCTTCATAAGTGATATTGAGTGAACTCATATCTTCATACTAACTATCCATTATTATTCAGTTCATTCACAATGTGACAGAACATGTGTAGTATACACACTACTACTAATACTTATGCATCTACTACTACTTATACTACTATTACTTATACTACTATTACTTACACTTATATACGTATACGTATATACTTATATATTACTTATATAATATTACTGCTATTATTACGACTGCTCCTGCTTCTATTATATCTACTACTACTATTACTACTACTACTGCTACTACTTATACTACTACTTATACTACTACTACTACTACTATTACTACTATTACTATTACTACTACTATTACTACTACTACTACTACTACTATTACTACTACTACTACTATTACTACTATTACTATTACTACTACTATTACTACTACTACTACTACTACTACTACTACTATTACTACTATTACTATTACTACTACTATTACTACTACTACTACTACTACTATTACTACTATTACTACTATTACTACTACTATTACCACTACTACTACTACTACTATTACTACTACTACTGCTACTACTTATACTACTACTTATACTACTATTACTACTACTACTACTACTATTACTACTATTACTACTATTACTACTACTATTACCACTACTACTACTACTACTACTATTACTACTACTACTGCTACTACTTATACTACTACTTATACTACTACTACTACTACTATTACTACTATTACTACTACTATTACTACTACTACTGCTACTACTTATACTACTAATTATACTACTACTACTACTACTACTACTATTACTACTATTACTACTACTATTACCACTACTACTACTACTACTATTACTACTACTACTTATACTACTACTTATACTACTACTACTACTACTACTATTACTACTATTACTACTACTATTACCACTACTACTACTACTATTACTACTACTACTACTACTACTATTACTACTATTACTATTACTACTACTATTACTACTACTACTGCTACTACTTATACTACTACTTATACTACTACTACTATTACTACTATTACTATTACTACTACTACTACTACTATTACTACTACTATTACTACTACTACTGCTACTACTTATACTACTACTTATACTATTACTACTACTACTACTACTACTACTACTACTACAACTACTATTACTACTATGACCACTACTACAACCAGTAGTAATATTACTGTTTTAAAACCTTATTATGTATATTGGTACTATTACAAAACCTACTATTTATAATACTAATCCTACTGCTATTACAACTATTGTTACTACTTCTACTACCAACACTAGTACTACTACATCTGCTACTATTATTACTACTACTACCACTACTACTGTTTCTACTACTACTACTACTACTACTACTAGGAGTAATAGTATTGTTATCACTACTACTATTACTATTGCTACTTAGTTAATACTACTACAACTACTAGAACTACAACAATTACTACTACTACTACTACCACCACCACTACTACTACTACTACTACTTTTATTATTATTATTACAATTATTACCATTGCTACTACCAATACTATTACTATTTATACCACTACTACTACTACTACTACTACTACTACTACTACAGATATTACCAGTGCTATTAATATTACAATTATCACAAGTGCTACTACCAATAATATTACTACTTCTACTACTACTACTACTACATCTATTACTACTTCTATTACTAATTCTATTACTACTGCTACTACTAATACTACTGCTGTTAATACTGTTTATAATTAATACAATAGCTCCTGCTACTCCTACTACTGCTGCTAATACTCTGATTAATATTACTACTGGAAATACTGCGATTATTCTGCTACCACCACCACTAATACTACTACTGTCACCACTACTACTAATACTATGAATGCAATCACTACCTCTGCTGCTACTAAAACCTGCTACAGCTACTACTGTTGCTGCAACTATTACTAGTAGTAATAGTACTATAATAATACTAATAAAACTATTTATAGTGCTGCTGCTCCCACTACTGCTTCTTTAACTAATACTACTACTACTTCTACTAAGTCTACAATTTATATTAACAATATGCTGTGCTAGTTTTTACTTTAGTTCTCATGAGTAATAGTAATAATACACGACTGGTGTAGCTGCTACTACTATCATTATTAAAGACTGGTGTCTGGGAAGCCTGAGCTGGAGGAGAGCAGTGTGGGGGGTGGTGTTCTCTCTTCCGTCGCTCGGCTGATGGAGGGGAATGTGGATGTGCCAAATGAACAGACTGGGATTGGGTCGGGTGACGACAGGTAGGCTGATTAGCTTGGACAGAACGGTCAGTCGGAGGACGGGTTAGAGGACTTTAACAGAGCCGCAGACAGCCTTTAGTGGAAGTGACGCTTCCGAGCCGTCTCCCGGCGATTGATGGTTTCGGACTGGAGGAGCTCTGAGAGGTGAAGTCCGGGGAGGAACGGCCCAGAGATTGAACCTGAAGATTGAACGGTCATTCCAGCCTCGGCGCGACTGGATCTCAGAACCGGACAGCACTGATCAAAGACCCGACAGGCCAGCTGAGGACTTCTCTAACAATGACAGGGGCACGGAGGCCGAGAATGAGCAGAACCTGCAGAGAACAACGGACTCCAGCACCGGCGTAGCGTGCAGTAGTTGGGGGATGTTTCAAAGTACAGCCCACTGTATTCACACAATGTTCTACAGTCAGTTACACTCTTATTATAGTGAAAAAAAGAAACTTTATATAGTAGTTCTTTATTGGAGAAGACATGTAGACCACCAAGAGCACCATAAGATCCAGCTGGAGAACCTAAATAAAGAATATAATATTCTACTTCAATTAGAAGTATGTGTACTAAGTGAAAATAATTCACACTTTATGAGGAGCTTTACACAGATCTCTTCAATAAACTTAATTCCCTCAGAGTTCCATCACTTACAGAACTGTTTAGGCACCATTTACAGGGGTTGGACAGTGAAACTGAAACACCTGTCATTTTAGTGTACCAGGTTTCATGGATGAATTTGACCAGCCTCGTGGCCAATCTTCATTAATTGCACATTGCACCAGTAAGAGCAGAGTGTGAAGGTTCAATTAGCAGGGTAAGATCACAGTTTTGCTCAAAATATTGCAATGCGCACAACATTATGGGTGACATACCAGAGTTCAAAAGAGGACAAATTGTTGGTGCACGTCTTGCTGGTGCATCTGTGACCAAGACAGCAAGTCTTTGTGATGTATCAACAAGAGCCACGATATCCAGGGTAATGTCAGCATACCACCAAGAAGCACGAACCACATCCAACAGGATTAACTGTGGATGAAAGAGGAAGCTGTCTGAATGGGATGTTCGGGTGCTAACCCGGATTGTATCCAAAAAACATAAAACCACGGCTGCCCAAATCCCGGCAGAATTCATTGTGCACCTCAACTCTCAATGTGCACCTCAACTGTCTGTCGGGACGATAAATTATTGTGGTCTAAAACCAGGTGTTTCAGTTTCATTGTCCAACCCCTATATCTCCTGCACTTTTGGAAATAACGGTGCAGTATGTTTATTTATTTATTTATTTATTTATTTATTATCAGTCCTTTAGAACACCCTTAATAATTTTTCTAAGTTGCCAGATCGATTGGAGAAGACATATGCACTGTCACAGATTACTGTGGTACAATTTTAGAACCTCAGCTCTAAAGAACCATGTTTTTAAAGGGCTCCACATGGACTGTGTGTGTTTTAGGTACACTGCTAACAGCCAGGTTTGCCAGAATTAGAGCCATGATGCCAACAGACATAGCATCAAGTCTAGGAAGGGTAGTTTAGCTAAACTGCTTACAGCTGGCCTCAACAGGGTTGAAGCCACTATGCTAACAGGCTTAGCAGCAGAATTTGACAGGTTTGGGACAGGTTAGCTGCAATGCTAACAGAGACAGAAGCTGGGTTCAGCAAGGTAGGCTGATGCAAACAGGAAGAGTGAGGCATGGCTGAATATAAGGGACTTGAGCCGGTGCTCTAGTGAGGCAATTACTGGTTGAAAAACGCATAGTGTTTGTGTAGGATGTCATACAAACAACCCTTTATGGTGCATATACTTTTTGTATTACTGTACAATCGTATTTAGTGCCCAAATTTTGTTGGGCATTGACACAATGATACTTTCAGATGATATAAAAATGATTTAAAACAGCCATAAGTTTTGTGCAATAATCTTCTGATATTAATAAAATAACTAAAATGATCAATATTAGATGTATTTTCTGGATTTCTCTCACTGAGATCTCTTCCTGGGATATGATTTTTTAAACATGTTTTAGTTCTTTATGGCCAAATTCATTAAAGTGAGGCCCAAAAGTTCCTGGACAGCAGCAGAACCCGACACCCAAGGTCCTTCAGAGATCACATCCCTCATCTCTCTCTCTCTCTCTCTCTCTCTTTGCAGAGGAGGATGAGATCAGGGCCAGGTGAAGAGTGCCAGAAGAGACAGCTGTGAAGAGAGAGAGAGAGAAAGAGAGAGAGTGAAGGAAAAAGAGAGAGAGAGAATGATCAAAGTGGAGCTGGCCAAGCCGTAGGAGATCCGCGGCTGGAGAAGATTAAATGGCTCTGGCCAGATCAGAGTTTACTCACGGAAGAACCACCGAACGAGTGCAGAGAGAGAGAGAGAGAGAGAGAGAGAATATAGAGGGAGAGAGAATGAAACAAAGGTGGGACTGCAGAAAGAGTCAGACAGTCAGAAAAAATAAAAAAGAGAAAAAGTATGATGATAAAAAAATAACTGAGATAGGGAGAGCGAAGAAAAGAAGAGTGACAAACAGATAATGAGACAGTAATGGAGAGATTTATTTATGCTGCATTCCATTCACAATTCAATTAAAAAAACACTTTGGTAAAACTTTGAAGTTTAACACAACTTGTCTAATGATCATTTATTAATATTCTATGGAGAATCTAATCTAAAAATACTGTATATCAAACCTTTTTTTCATCTCAGAAGTTGGCATTGTTACCATTAAACCAAATTAGCATTGTTAGCACTGTGCCAGCTTAGCATTATTAGCAATAGCAGTTGATAAAAATGTATTATGCAGTATTTTGAATATCCAAACCCATGGAATCATGTCCACAGATAGAGATGGGACAGTATTTTCTTAAGGACTGATTTATTAGACAATAATAGATAATAAACTGTATAATAATACTGCTTTTACTGCTGTTAATGTGAGGAGTGGCCATTTTGGATTCTGATTTCTGGGTTGGTGAGGATCTCCCAACTTTCCCAGTAGAAAATCCAACGTGTTTACTACTTGGAAATGCCAACATCAGAGTTCAAATGGAACTGAGAGAGAGAGAGAGAGAGAGAGAGAGAGAGAGAGAAAGAGAGAGAGGTTGGAGGGGGTGGTGAGATGACACTCAGCAGCTGGTTTGGGCGTCGTGTGGTTCTGGTCACACTGAGTGTTTGATGAAGAGCCAGGAGTGGACACTGCTCCCCCTGACCCGGCCTGTCTACGTCCGTCTGGACAGAGTACTGTGAGAGAGAGAGAGAGAGAGAGAGAGAGAGAGAGAGGGAGAGCTATATGCAGAAAATTATATTTTAGTTATATTAACTGTAAAAACCAATAGGAGTCGAAAGTGTCTAAGGCACGCAGTTTTTGTAATAATAAATAAATATACATATATATATACGTATATATATATATATACATATATATATATACGTATATATATATATATATATATATATATATATATATATATATATACATATATATATATATATACATATATATATATATATGTATACTATGGATAATACACTGTAAAAGATAACTTAGTAACATATCCTCAAATAATTTTAGGGAACTTCACTTACCATATTTTTTATTCTATAAGGTATGGGTACAGCGTTATAAGGGAGTTTCAGTGAAGTATCTCCAGCACCAAGGCTGGAGCAGTGATAGCATTAACCGCTAACCGCAGTGCTAGCGCTTTCGCCGTTTAGAGGTGAGTATATTGTCCTGTAGCACCCTTAGACCAAATACTGGAATTCTAAGCTTACTGTAAATAAAAAGAAGCATTTCCCTTGTGCACTTAAAGTATGCATTCCTACTAGTGTTGCTTAATGCACCTTATAATTCAATGTGCTTTATGTATAAAAATAGACAAGAAAATAGACGTTCATTGATATTGCTTCTTATAATCTGGTGTGTCTTATAGCCTGAAAAATACTATATGTTATCGATATTAGTTATCTAACTGTAAACTACACGCCACCCTTTCAAGTGCTAATTTAAATAATGTAGTAACATATTAATCAATTAATTTCCCCTTTTGTTGCCTGGCATCATTTGTTTGCAAAATGGCTGTGTCTCTTACCACTAACTCACCATTAATGTGTAGTCTTGTCCACCATAGCTACCTTTCCTTGGGTATTTAGTTATATTGTATATAATGGTTGATTTTCTGGCCACAGTGATGTAGGTGTAAGTGTGACTCATGCTGGATATAGAACTCTGAGCTGGATTAATTGTCTCATGTAATAGAAAAATCATCTGGCAGAAAAAATGCAGGGCTGTTTCATTGTGTATTAAGAGACAAAACACTCAAGTTAATCTTGAATATACAGTAGTTAGGCATATTAAGGGGCTGATATAAATGTGATTTTATCATGCTATTGTGTGGGTCATTGTTTCTTGATTGGGAACATCTGTGAAAATATGTTCTTGCACAACAGCCTCTGAAGCGTTTTTTTTTTTTTTTTTTAGAAAGTGACAATAGAAAGTCTGGCTCTAGAGATCAGTGCAAGAAAATCTGTTTATTAATTTGCCACAATGCAAAACCTTACCTTTAAAAGTAAAGATTCACTCAAATTCAACATTCCCAAGACCTAAACCACAGCCATGCTTGAATCTAGAATCTAGTAGAAAGTCTTCCAGTGACTCCATCAGAAGCTCCATCCTTTTTTTTTAGAAAAAAACATGAATAACCAGATTTCTCAATACTTTTTTTCAAAGTGTTGATGAACCATGGCTATTTTTGATATGTTAACCTGCTGAAACATTGTAACTGTCCCTCAGTGAGAGGAAATAAATAAACCGCACACAGGAAGTGGTGGTCAGAGTCCCGATTAAAGGCCACGTCCTGCAGGCGGTTTTGGTATTCAGCGGTCCGGCTCCAGAGTGCGTTCTTTAAACAGCGCCCTGGGTGGCCTGTCGGATTGTGTTGGGTTCTGTCGGGTCCTGGAGACGTGTGTCTGCTCCGCTGATTAAATCAGGTCTGGTTTTGAGGAGACTACTGGTCCAGTCTGCAGTAGAGCGATGGTACAGGGGTGATACTGGAGGGCAGCAGGAGCAGACAGGTGGCCTAGTTCTCTTTCAGTTTGCTTCAGCGTCATGACAGCATGGCGCCTGGCATAGCCTGGACCTCGGCACACTTCCATCACCGGCCTTCAGAGGAAGGGGAGCCGGACGGTGCCTGGGGACAACTTTACGGATACTCCGGTTTCCCCGTGACCTCACAGACTGATTCAGAATCAGCGCAGAGCTTCCAGTGGACTGACGTGACCCGTGGACGTGAGGGAAGAGACCTTAGGGCAGACTTTATAGTGCTGTGAAGCAGTATTGCCAGTCAGGAACCAACAATAGAGCCTTTTTTTCTACTGCAGAACCAAATGGCTGCTAATGATTGAGACTTATTATAGTGGTTATAGTTTCTTTACCATTTCTTTAACTTGACACAACACCGGTTCCCCCGAGCCGCACACACAGACCCCAGGCTGCACAGCTGATTCACACAGCATCTCTCCCACTAACCGTAATAAACACTGCATGGAAAAGTTTAGCTGCGCTGCCATGGAGAACAAAACAAATTTTTTTTTTAATTCAGAGAATACGTTTTTTTTTCCCCAGCATTTCATTTGTTACTCAGTAACGGGGAGTTTTCAAATTAGCAAAGTAAATTACTTGCGTCAAAATCAACTTGAGTAAAAGTAAAATGACTTATTTTAAAAACTACTTAAAAAATGACAAATTACTAATAAAATACACTTAATTACAGTAATATGAGTAAATGTAATTCATTACTTTCCACCTGATCTGATCATAAGTGTGAACAGAATACAATGCATCCTAATCCAACGTCATCCCATCAATCAAATCGTTCACATTCAGAGAAGATCGGAGATCCATGTGACCACAGTTTTATTGTAGTGTGAACTCCAAATCATCTCAACATGTCCCTGACAGCAAAGCTGGCCAACACCAGGCTAACCTTGTCTTTACCCCTGTAGGAACCTATTGAATGTAATAATAGCAATACCACACCGTCCACACGGGTTAGCTGAGCACTCTATAATAACAAGCCAGAGAATAATGGTGATACTCGTGACTGCAGCACAAGCCACACTAGCTGCTCACCAATAATTGAGCTGAGAAAAATGTGAGACTCTTTTACTTACTGTAAAAGGCCCCACCTCTACTCCCACCTCCAGTCCTGCCTCCAGCGGAAATGATGTGAGAATTTCCACCAAAAGCGAGAATCTAATCACAGGAGATGGATTCCAAATGAGTCATCAAGACCTTAGAGGTTTTTGGACTGCTCTTGCTAAGTATTCCCTATGTGTAAGGCAGTACAGACCTACTATGCCCAAGTATGGTTAGCTTACCATGCTAAAAAAAAAAAAAAAAAAAGGGGTCAGCCCAGTTTGTAAGCATTGTTTCATTTTGAAAGACTATTTGACCATGACTATTTATCCATGATTTATCTATGTTTTTTCCATGATTCCTTATTCACCAGCTAGCTTTGTTAGTCACGTGACTGTAATATGCTACACTGATGAACTGTCACGCCTAATACAGACTCTGTTGTCCAAAACCCGGACTTTTCCATTTCTGTCAATGGACAGTTTTCACCTCAGGACTCCAACCCCCCCAAAAATCTATCAACCCCCCAATCAATGTCTCTCTCATTATCGCAAGAATTCTGAGATTGTTTTCAGCTGTGTGTGATTCATTTGGGGTGTATAAGCCATATTTCATATGTTTTCCGCAAAGTATTGTCGCTGTTATCCAGCGACATACCGAGCGTTTTTTCTTTGTTTGTATTTCCGTGTTTAGTTCTCTTTTTTGACTCCATTTTTGTTTCACCATTTCTGGTTTGTTAACTTAGTGCTATTCCGGTTTTCCGACTCAATATTTTGCCTCAGGATTACTCTTTTTTCTAGCAATTTGTCTCTAAAGTATTGTTTTTTTGTTTCTCTGATTCTGACCCTCGCCTGTATTATGACTTCACTCTCTGATTTTTTCCTTGATATTAAAGCCTTTTTTAGTTTTTACCGCGTGCATCTGACTCCAGTCTATCAACTAACAGTATTTAATAGCCTGATGATCTGTCTGGTTTCCATATTTAGCTACTTTATGATCACTGTTGATGTCTACAGCAGTAGCTACTTCAGAGACTGCATTCACTTTAAATACAATACAACCATATTCCATCTAATGAGAAGTTACTGGATATTTTAAATTTTTTAAGATGGATTTCTAATGTTCTCACAGATTATCCAATCTGCTATTTAGCTGTATATCCTCCATCACTAGTGATGCCACGACACAAGGAGCGTGAAGACTAGCACATGCCTCCTCCGATACATGTGAAGTCAGCCACCACTTCTTTTCAAACTGCTGCTGATGCATCAAGCGCAGCAACTCAGTTCCGATACATCAGCTCACAGAGGCCTTGTGCTAATCGGCATCACCCTTTGAAGTCATGAGAGGAAAGAGCACCATCTACCCACCCAGAGAGAGCAAGACCTGTTGTGCTCTCTCTGGGCTCCAGCAGCTGTTGGTAAGCTGCATGACCAGGATTCTAACCAGCAATCTCCCGATCATAGTGACAGATATTATACTGACTGTACATAATGACCTGATATTATAACAAATGTGGAAGAAACAACTCTTGAAACTGACTGTGGCAGAATAATGTGGATACGTGTGATGAGATTGTTAGCAGTGTGTTAGCCTAGCATCTCCTGTTGTAACTAAATCAGCTCACATCTAATAAAACAAGAAACACGACTCAACTTAAAGACTGAATCTGGGCTCAGTGATCTGATCGGTAATGATGCTTTGATTTTGGCTTTAGGTGTAAACCTCACAACAGTAGCACAGATCTTTTTGTTCTGACCTGAAGCTCTGGTGGATCAATTCCAAGCAGAACGTGTGGAGTTTGTGGATCTTAGAGTGGCGTAATTCATTTCGGAGTGCTGGGAAACGGAGCTGTAGAAATTCTTCTGAAGCAAACGGTGAACCATTAACACCAATGAACCGCTCATGTTTTATTCCCCCCGAAAGCCTCACGCAGCCGAGCGCTGCCTCCGGGGAGCCGTGTTAAGTTGTTAATGTTGGGCTGAGGAGCTCTTTTACTTTGGCGAGAGCTGTGAGCGTCTTTAAGGGGGAAAAGTCGTCCGCATTAAGAGAGTAGTGAGCGCAGCGAGACGGCAGCCTTTAATACATCCTGAAGCCACATCAGAGTGTCACGGCTAATGTGTGTAAACTGCAAACCGCGCTCTGATATTCAGTTTACAGCTGCTGTTAGGATCTAATATATTCTGCATATAACATGAAACTGTGCCAGTTTCTTGGATTTGCTTCTAAATATTATAAATAACGAATAAAATCCATAAACTTTTAATCTTATTTAGTACATGCTAAATCTGACAGTGTGTTAAAAACTGCAACAAAAACATAGGAGGCACTCTATAATGCTATACAGTATCATTCTAATATAATATAATAATGTACATATGTTCAAAAACCCTTTCTGAAAGATTGTAATACACTACAGAAACTGTGAATGATGCTCCATAATGCTCTATAATGTTTATGTGATCCACCTGCTCATTCTCAAAGGCTGTAATACGCTACAGGAACTGAAATCAGTGCTCTATATTGCTATATAATGTTCATATAATTCACCTGCTCATTCTGAAAGACTGTAATACACTACAGGAACTAAAAATTATGCTCTATAATGCTTTATAATGTTCATATAATCCATCTGCTCATTCTCAAAGACTGAAATACACTATAGGAACTGAAAATGATGCTCTTTAATGCTTTATACTGTATAAATAATCCACCTTCCTATCTTTCTATAAGACTGTAATACACCACATGAACTGGAAACAATGCTCTATAATGCTCTATAATGTTCATATGATCCTCCTGCTCATTCTGAAAGACTGTAATACACCACATGAACTGGAAACAATGCTTTATAATGCTCTATACTGTATAAATGATCCACCTGCTCTTTCTATAAGACTAAAATACACTACAGGAACTGAAAACTATGCTATATAATGTTCATATGATCCTCCTGCTCATTCTGAAAGACTTATGAACTACAGGAACTGGAAATGATGCTCTATAATGCTCTATAATGTTCATATAACCCACCTGCTCTTTCTATTAGACTATAATACACTACAGGAACTGAAAACGATGCTCTATAATGTTCATATGATCCTCCTGCTCATTCTGAAAGACTGTAATACACCACAGGAACTGGAAACCATGCTCTATAATGCCCTATAATGTTTATAATGTTCATATGATCCTCCTTCTCATTCTGAAAGACTGTAATACACTACTAGAACTGAAAATGAGGCTCTATAATGCTCTATAATGTTCATATAATCCACCTGCTCATTCTGAAAGACTGTAATACACCACAGGAACTGGAAACTATGCTCTATAATGCTCTATAATGTTCATATAATCCACCTGCTCTTTCTATTAGACTATAATACACTATAGGAACTGAAAATGATGCTCTATAATGTTCATATGATCCTCCTGCTCATTCTGAAAGACTGTTATGAACTACAGGAACTGGAAATGATGTTCTATAATGCTCTGTAATGTTCATATAATCCACCTGCTCATTCTAAAAGACTGTAATACACTACACAAGGCATAATGGGAGTCATATAATGCTCAATATTATTATTGTTATCTATTATGTGGGTGCTAATGAGCTACAGTATTTGCTGTTTGTGTCCAAGCAGATCAGTGGTTTAATACAGTGAAGAAATACAGCCTCGCTTCATCTTCTGAATGGAGCTCAAACAATAGCCTTATTGTTCACACATGTTTTGTTTTGGTCAGTGGGGTTAACCGACTGCTGTCTAAAAGGCTGGATTATTTATGATTCAATTATTATTCTCGCTTTAACCTCAAACTGAAAGGAAATGGAAATAACACATCATTATTTGGCCCGAGGAAACGTTGCAAGCCTTTTTTAGAGTGCATCCCTCGTCGTTTTGTAAATAATTGCTAAGCGGATAACATCTGCATCAGGACTCTTCAGAAGAACAACGACCTCGAGCGGGTGAACGTCGGTAAGATGAGTGACACATAAATGGGTAGCTTGGCAACAGACGAACCCCGGGCAGGATAAATTCAATTTTGCAAGGGAAATGAGATATTTCCATTTATTCTAATTACCATGTCAATCCCTCCATCCATCCGTTCGTCCTCTCCACTTCCACCTTTCTCGTCTTCCCCATCCGGGGCGAAGATGCAATTCCTCCACCTACCTACGATTGATTTTTTTACCATCATGTCCATTCGCTCTTACGGTTGTTAGATGTCAATCTCTCTTCTGTATCGTTCCTTCGGTGTGGAAATGAATGGTGAATTTGCAGTATTACTTTAAAAAAGGCTCCCTTATAAAGAGTTTATAAAGAAGTTTAGGTCCCACTTTATAATAAGTGTCCCTAAGTACTATGTAGTTACACGGTAACAATCCCTGTAACTACAGTGTAACTACTGATGAAGTACACATTGTTACAGATTAACTACAGAGGTACAGGTTATGTAATTACACATGTGTATTAAGGTTAATTTTAACTTGTGTAAGTACACATGTGTACCAGGGTGAGTGTACTTACACAAGTGATAGAGTAAGTGTACTTACACATGTGTAACAATGTGTGTGTACTTACATGTATGTAATAGTGTGTGTGATAAGTTGAGTATAAACTTATCCAACAGCTATTGTCTAGTATGTAATTAGGGCTGATTGAGTTACTTACACTTTGTTACACATGTGTAAGTACACTTGCTCTATTACATGTGTAAGTACACTCCCCCTAGTACACTTGTGTACTTTCACAAGTCAAAATTAATCCAATTCATCAGTAGTTACACTGTAGTTACATGGATTGTTACCGTGTAACTACATAGTACTTAGGGACACTTATTATAAAGTGGGACCGAAGTTTATTAATGGCTATTAACTAGGTAATAATAAGCAGTTATAACACATATATAGAAAGGCCCACAGGCAACAGTGGCTTGGATGAATGAATGAAGGTACACTTATATAGCACCTTTCTACAAACCCAAGGACGCTTTACAATTTACATGTTTTTTTACGTACAACCATTCATATTCAGCACTCGTCCACACACTGTTAGAAGCGGCAGCCAATAGCGCACAGCGTACTCTTAACCGGAAACAACCGTCCACCTGGAGGACTGTATTGGGCACTACAGCAATTACCCAGGACACAGTCTTTTATACATTTTATACATTTTATTTTATTTTTTCTGGCCAATTTAGAGAATCCAATTTCATTGATCTCCATGTTTTTGGACTGTGGGAGGAAACCAAAATCCCTATAGGAAACCCAAACAGACACATAGAGAACATGGAAACTCCACACAGATAGAGACTCCAGTGCTGGGAAGTAAAAATGCTAACCACTAAGTCACCGTGCCACTTGTATGCTTATCTTACCTTCTCTTTTCCATCAGCCAGCTTTAACTAATAAATCTAATCAAATAATATAGAAAGTTAGTTCAATATAATTAAACTAATATACTATGTTAGTATACACCACATTATATTACTTAATAAATCATTAAGCTGGGTAGTTCAATTAATAAAGTTAAAGTATAAGTTAACATATATATTAATGCTGACTGATGGAAAAGATAAAGATTAACCGTATAAATTAATGTGGAATTACTTTTTGGCAAATGACAGGTCACTTTTGCTCTTTCTATTGATGTGTCGTTAGTGGTTTTAGTGGTTTTAATGTATTTTTAAAGTAATTAATCATTAATCATTTATAGACTCATTTATAAACCATTTATAAACATTTTATGAAGGAGCCTTATTTTAAAGTTGTACTAAATTTGCTTTATTAATATGTAATAAGATAATACTGCATTATAGAGCTGTATCTGTTGGTCTGTGGAGTATAATGTTCAGAAAAAAACAAAACAAAAAAAACATTATGACCACCACCTTGTTTTACATCTATTTGTTTTTTTATATAAAATCAAATCAAATCAAGTTAATTTATATAGCACTGATAACTGATGTTATCACAAAGTTTTACAGAAATGAGAAAGATAAAACATTAAACATACAACACCATCAGAGCTGGTGTATCTTTAGTATTAAAAACTCAAGAAAAGAAAGGCAGAAAGATTAAATTAGTTTTGGGTGGATTTATGGAGAGCAGATTATATGCAATATTATGAGAGTGTAGCTAACCTAACTAAAGGGAGAGAGCCAGAAGGTAACATAGACAGTAAGGCACCCTAAAACACAGTTGTTACTACTAATTAGTGGTTTTAAAGTACTTACAACATAATTAATAATCATTTATACACTCATTTATAAACCACATATAAACCTTTTATAAAGGAGTCTTATTTTAAAGTGGTACCAAAATTGCTTTATTAATATGTATAAGGATAATACTGCATTAAAGAGCTGTAACTGTTAGTATGTACAGTATAATATTCAGAAGAACTTTATGACCTCCTTGATCTCCTTGTTTGCACATCTATTAATATTATTTTCTCACTAATTTATATAGGACTTTTTACAACTGATGTTATTACAAAGCAGCTTTATAGAAATTAGACAGATAAAAAATTGAACATACAACCATCAGTTAGTTTTGGCTGGATTTATGGAGAACATAAAAATATGCAATGTTATCAAAGTGTGACTAATAACTCAGGCAAATCTGAATATAGCAGTCTAACTAAAGGGAGAGAGTCAGAAGGTAACATAGACAATAAGGCACCTGAAAACACTGGAATATGCCCACTCCTCAATCAACAAAACTAGTATAGGACATTGTATTTTTGTAATTTCACACTGAAATAATCAAGTATAACAGAAAACCAGATGTACAAAAAAAATAGATGTACAGTCTGTAATGGATATGGAAACAAGGAGGTGGTCATAATGTTATGGTATGAATCTATGCTGACAGCCTCTCAAGATAAAAAAAAAAATACAACAACCCATTGTTTTGCTTTAATCTCTGATTTTGGATGGCTAATTGAACCATCTCCTTCATTTTGTATGTGCTGGATTGTCTCTGATTACAGTAAAAAAAGGGAGAAAATAGAGAAATTGGTGCAGAAATCCAACACCGCCTCCAGAGTGGGACGAGGACGAGCGGCGTGGTGAGCGTACACTCGTCTTTAGTGGCGGGGTGGACGACTCTGTCAATTGAGTGTTGATTTAAGGAAGGCTTCGGTCCATCTTCATAAAATTGCACATAAGGACACTCAGCACTCACTGTGAGAGCATTTCTCTCACTTTAGAGTGCGCACTTTAGATCAGAACAAGATCGTTTTTAGCTATTATGAGCCGGTGATATTCTGAGAGTGAATCTGTCTGTTTGGACACCCAGGGAAAGTTGGTTGCTGGAAGACAAAATCCAGATATTTCCTTTAAAATGTCATGGAGGAAAGTGGGTTAGGCTAAGCTGTACTTGGCTCATGTTGTGTTCTTTGAGATCAACTCTCAGAGTTTTTGAGCATCATGTTGGAGGAATTGGTCTGGTTTTGGCTTTGAAGGCCATTAGTATTAAGGTTTTTGATATGAAAGCATAGAGTAAGTTATGCTATAGACTCAATGTACGACACCTAATTCCTTATCCAATCAGCTGCTCCTTTCTGCCTTTAAATAACAAATATTTATTCAGTTTTTTGCTGCTTTTCAGATGCTGGCGGCTCGTTATCTCCACCTCCTTCCCCACTGCCTCCAGGTTGGTCCTGTTTGAATACCCACAGGGTTAAGTCTGTCTTGTCTTCCATGTATGACAGGATCTGATGAGTCCAGACGTATCAAGATCTGGGCGCCAAAGACTTTATCTAGAGAACATTGTGTCTATATAACCTTATTATTTATATATGTTTTGCTCTTTTAACTATTTCAACTAGCATGTTTGCTTCAGGAATCATAATAGTAGAGCTGAAAATTATGGAGTTATGGATTTGGTGAAGGTCCTGGTGGCACTAGAGGAAGACAAGCCATGACAGGGTTGATATTGTCAGATTTGCAGATGGGCCAAACAAAGTAATCTGCTCCAGAGAATCCTTTTTTTCTATTCTATTGGCAGTCATTGTTTACAAGACAAGCAGACAAGTTGTGGTTTCTGACACCGACGCTTCCTGTTATCTAGAAGCATCTACACTACTTGTGTATCTGGCTGTAAAACATGACAGTTTTTTTGTACATTTTTCATTGTCTAAAGAAACTCAGCAGGCCTTCAAATGAGCAAATAACTCAGGCATGATGGGTAATTATACACTAGAAGATTATGAAGGGAATTGGTTTGGCATGTTCAGTTTTAAATGCACGGCACCGCCCACCGAAATTAACCAAGAAATAAACACAGTGTAATCCAATCAGCCAAATGCCTTTCTTTGCAACAATATGAGTAATAATAAAAAAACAGAGTAAATTCTCCACAAATAAACCAAGATAAGACCATGATTTTATTCCTCTGTATTTCTGTAAATCCCAGTCGTCCGGGGAATAACTCGCTTTGCATTTTTACCAGCTGGTGTCAATATGGGCTAAACAAGTTGTGAGCAGTAATTTAAATGGTAGCTATAAAAAAGAGCCTCCCTAAGAAAACACCTCTCTGTCTCGTCCTGAAGCAATTTGTAGCCTGTCAATCTGTATTTGTGTCTGAGAGAGAGAGAAAAAGAGAGAGAGAGAAGACGGCGAGAGAGAGAGAGAGAGAGAGAAACAGAAAGAGAGGGGGAGTAAGAGGAGGCTGAGATACAGAAAAAAGAGGGAGAGCAGGAGAAAAGCGAGGGCACGTTAGAGAAGGGGGAGAGAGACAAAGAGAGAGAGGGAGAGAGACAGAGGGAGAGAGAGAGAGAAACAGAAAGAAAGGGGGAGTTAGAGGAGGCTGAGATACAGAGAGAGAGGGGGAGAGAGGGAGCAAAAGCCAGAGGGCACGTTAGAGGAGGGGGAGAGAGACAGCGAGAGAGAGACAGAGAGAGAGCAAGAGAGAGAGAGAGAGAGACAGAAAAACAGCAAGAGAGAGTGAGACAAATAGAAAGAGAGGAGGAATAAAAGGAGGCTGAGATAGAGAGAGAAAGGGGGAGAGAGGGAGAAAAGCCAGAGGGCAAGTTAGAGGAGGGTGAGAGGGAGAGAGAGAGGGAAGAGAAAGAGAGAGAGCAGGTAAGTTAATAGACGGTGAGAGAGAGTGAAAGAGAGAGAGAAACAGAAAAGAGAGGGAGTAAGGGGAGACTGAGGTATACTGTAGACAAAGGGGGAGAGAGTAAAAAAAGCGAGAGGACAAGTTAGAGGAGGGTGAGAAGGAGAGAGAGAGAAAAAGAGAGCGACAAGAGGTGTTAGAGGAGGCAGAGATACAGAAAAAGAGGGAGAGAAGGAGAAAAGCGAGAGGGCAAGTTAGAGGAGGGTGAGGGAGACAGAAAGAGAGAGAGAGAAACAGAGAAACAGAAATAGGTGGGAGTCAGAGGAGGCTTAGATACAGAGAGAGAGAGAGAGAGAGAGAGAGAGAGAGAGAGAGAGAGAGAGAGAGAGGAAGAACAGGTAAGTTAAAAGACAGCAAAAGAGAGTGAGAGAAAAAGAAAGAGAGGGGGAGTTAGAGGAGGCTAAGATACAAAGAGAGAGGGATAGAGGAAGAACAGGTAAGTTAAAAGACAGCAAATATAAAGATATTCAAATATAAAGAAATATATATATATATATATATATATATATATATATATATATATATATATATATATAAGACGAATATATCTGAACTGTCTATATTTATTTGTATATCTGTGTACACATGCTGTTGATTTAGGTGAGTGTGTTTAGCACAGCTGAAATCGAGTAACACCAGCCGGTTCCTCGGTTTCGTGCTGGAACAGGGCGCACTGCGTTTGTACTGGATGAATGATGTTCTAAAACTACTGATGGATGAAATGTGGAATGCTGCACTCTGCTCACACTTAGCAGCTGCAGGCTAACCTACTGTAGATGGATAGAGCTCTGGGGTAGTGACCATGCAGGAACTCTGAATCTGAGGGGACTGAAGGAGTTTGAAACAAATGAAATGCTTGTACTAAAAAAGTATGTGCTAAAACAATGAGCTAGAACCACTAAATGTCTCCAACTTATTACAGATCATGAGTTCTTAAGATTAGCCAATGGATGAACATGTCATCGAACAATAAATTAATAATATTTAAGTAAAGCTGTTATATGGTTCAATTGAACTTACTATGAGGAAAAAAATAATACTGTAGAGCACTTAACCTGGGGTGTGGAGAATTAGATTTGGGTATTATCTAGAGTCATGCTTTCACTGAATCAGTCTGAGTCGTTCACCACTCTATTTGACTCTTTAACTCAACTTGGTTCAGATTCATTCATGAGTATGAAGATAATGATGCAAATAAAGATAAAGAAATTTTTTCTTTAGTAAAAAACAAATACGGAGACAAATTCACTGTAGAAGATGATTTGCAACCCATACTAAACCACATATGGAACATATTTGTGCTTCAATGCAGCCCAGCAATCACATTGATTGAGTAACTTTCATGTGATTTTTATTATATTGTTATTGGGAGGCAATGCTGACAATCAGTTGTTTTTCTAAATGAGTTAAAAAGGGGGTGATGAGTTGGGTGTAGCACAGTGAAAATAGTTAAGAAACACTTCCCAAGATTTCAATTATCCACCATAATTTCTCAGTGCTATGGAGCTGAAGTTAGCTACCTGCTACCTAACTTATTTTCTTTTTACCTTAAATCCAACGGCCTAATTAACTGCTGTTACAACACTTATACATGTTATGAACAAAAATGGCCATAGCAAATTGAAACAATGGTAATACAGTCATTATTGTTATGTTTAACGCATGTGATGCCATTTTGTTAGTGTTTTCTCATAACCCTCCATTTGTGTTGTGCCTTTGAAAAATCTCTTTTTGCCAAACATTTCTCCCTACCCTTCCAGCCTATCAGGAATCGGTACATCCTACCCCTAGGCGTGAACAGCCACAACAGAGTTAAGGTGTAGAGCAAAGTGGTGGTAGGGCCAAGGGGTGAAATGGGATTGGGCCATGATTGAGTCATATAAACATCATCACATGTCACATAATACAGCAACTCCAACCACTCAAGCTCTAAGCTCTAAACTTCCATACTGGACAAACTGGAATCTGCAAATCTGTACTGGTGAGGTATTACGATGAGGTTGTCAGTTACACCTTACATTGGATAGCCATAACACTAAAACCATCATAAAAAAATATACTGGTTCCAAGTTTATGGCTGAAGCTTGCCTAACCAAGACCACCCATCACTATATTGAGTTATTTGTTTTACTGTTTCGTACTTTATCAATAACAGACTGCCCTAGAGGGCTCTGAGTGGTCCAGCGGGCTAAGCGCTTCCACTATGATCAGGAGATTGCCAGTTCCAATCCTGTTCATGCAGCTTGCCATCGGCTACCGAAGGCCTTAGAGAGCACAATTGGCTTTGCTCTCTCTGGGTTGGTAGATGGCAGTCTTTCCCCACATCACTTCAAAAGGGTGATGTCGCTCAGCACAAAGGCGTCTGTGAGCTGATGTATCGGAACCGAATCGCTGCACTGCTTTCCTCCGAGTGCGCTGTGATGCTACTCAGCAATGCTGCATCAGCAGCAGCTCAAAAAAGCGGTGGCTGTTGGGCCATTACTAGAGATAGGGGGAGTCCTAATGAGTGGGTTGGGTAATTGGCCTTGTAAATTGAGAAGAAAAGGGGAAAAAAATCAAAATAAAGTTATATATAAAAAAAATAATTTATATATAATTATTTTTATAAGAATTTATCTATCTACCAGGATAGTTAAGATGATCCGAAGGGTCACACAAGAAGTTAGGCTGCCCCTGAAGAACCTATAACCTTTCCAAAGTTTAGAAGAAGCCCTGGAGAAAAAAATGTCCACATACTTTTGGCCATACTCTGTAATTTCTTGCATAATTTACATGTGAACAGTCATGCGAAATGACAGTTTTAGCTGATTCTCAGGGCCTAAACTGGAACAAAGCGTGTTCTGACCCGAGTCAGGTCCTCCTCTGGACGCTGAAGGTCAGGCTGTTAAGACTACAATACCCAGGTGGAAATTGGTGTGACGCTGGAGTGAAGATGTAGCTTGTTTCAGGGCTGTTCTCGGCTCCGCACTGTCAGGCTAAACTCCCCTGATCCTGCTGAAAAGGTTATCCAGCTTGGCGTAGAGCCACCAATAGGAGTTCGTGACAGGTTAGCCGGGGTCGGGCCGAGCGAAAGTGTGAGAAAAGTCGTATTTTTAGGCCGTTTGGAGGAAGTGAAGTGCCGGAGCGCCGTTGTGTTTCCCTTCACTACATTAAGCTGCTTAATTGCTATTCCCATTGCGCGCTAAACGAATAATACCAACATTATTTGCACTTGTCACTTTGCCTAACTGTTCTTTTCTTTTCTTTTTTTTTTCTCGCTGAAAAGAAAAGAAAAATAGTCTTTGTGTTTCCCTCTTTGGATTAACCACCGACGGCTGTTTTTCAGCCTTAAGTTACTGTTGCTCAGTCTTACAGCTAAAAAAAAAAAAAAAAAAAAAAAAAAAATCAGCTTAAATTCGCTGTACTTAATCCACGGGGGCACCATTACGGGCAGTGGCCAGATGCCAGCTGAGTGCAGTATCTAATGTGCTTGATTTTCTCCAGATTAACTGTGTTTCTGTGCCGTGGAGTAATCCGCCCTTCCATCGAGGAGGGGCAGTACGTGGGAAACGACCAGTTTTATGTCTAAACCATGTGTTTTCCTAGTGTTAACTTAAATACAAGAATATTAACCCCTTTCAGGTTCTGCTTTCTGCACGGCTTTGTGTTTGTAGCATAATCGCCTGGTCATTTTCTGCTGTGACATCACTCGTATTACATCTACGTATATCCACATATTTGGCATAACTTCAGATAATACAAAACAGTCAACAAACACTACTTTAGGTGATATTGGAACATAAACAACCTCAGTAAACAGCCATATAGACTAGAACAATATATTTTATATTAAAAAAAAAAACTTTCCAAAAAGATGTTGGCTGAAGTTTTGGAGTTTACAACTGGTTTTCTGTTCATTTAGTGGTGTTTTATGATAAATCCAACCAAAACACATTCTACTGCTCACAATCCAGACTCCTGGCACTTGCATGATAGCAATTGATAACAATCCATTATACAGTATTTTGAACATCCAAATCCATGGAATCATGTCCACAGATAGAGGTTGGACAGTACTGTGTGTGTAGTACTAATATAACGAGACACTAACAGATGGAAGTGATAATAAACTGTACAATACTACTTCTTTACTATTGTTGATGTGTGGGGCAGCCATCTTGGATTTTTAAAATCAAGTACTTACTCGAAACTCGAAGCTGTTTCTTTCTGGGTGGTCACAGTAGGTGGCGCTCTCAATCCTCATCACTACTATTGTGATGCTCACCAGCACAGGCATCTGTTAGCTGATGTATCAGAGCTGGGGATCGGGTGACCACAGATTACAGTTTCTATCATTAATTAAATATAGTATCTGTAAAAATAATGCACAAAAACATGATTTCATAGCTTTTTCTGGCTGCTGCACTTGTGCAGATCTCCTTGCTTTCCTTATCTTTCTCCACTATCTTCACAATGAACAAGCTGATTGGCTGTTTGAAAGACAGGGCTCCAACACAAAATAGCACCAGGCTGAGCACTATGAGTGCTCCAATTCATATTTGAACCAGTGGGTGGTCTGCTCATTGACAACATCTCTGGTACAACGCAGATGAGGCTTGACATTTAACCTCCCTTGGTCCCATAAGTGACCCAACATGGAATCTCTGGACAAAATTACTTTTTGCCAGTTGAGCTATTCAAACATGCACCACATGGGCCTGTTATCTGGATGTAAAGGAGAAAATGTGGATGTACTAGTGCATCTAAAAAAAATAGAATATCATTGAAAGCCCACACTGCCAAAAGTACCAATTGGTCTTATATTATATTCTAAAATTTTAAAACACTATTTTTTGGGTTTTCATTGGCTACAAGCCATAATCATCAACAATAAAAAAAATAAACGCTCAAAATAGATTACTCTATGTGTAATACATCTATATAGTTTCACATTTCAACTGAATTACTGAAATACAGTAACTTTTCAATGAAAATCTAATTTTCTGAGATGCACTAGTAAATACAGTCACTTATTATATACAGGAAAAAAATAAGAGGCCTCTTAGAAATTATGGGTTTTAGTGATTTTACCAAATTGAAAACCTCTGGAATATAATCAAGAGGAAGATGGATGATCACAAGCCATCAGACCAAGCTGAACTGCTTGAATTTTTGCACAAAGAGAGGCCTAAAGTTATCCAAAAGCAGTGTGTAAGACTGGTGGAGGAGAACATACCAAGATGAAAGAAAACTGTGATTAAAACCAGGGTTATTCCACCAACTAGGGTTTTATGAAAAAATATGAATATGAGCTTGTTTTTTTAAAAGCTCTTCATCTTTTTTGTTATTTCAGCCATTTCTTATTTTCTGCAAATAAAAGCTCTAAATGACAATATTTTTAATTGGAATTTGGGAGCAATGTTGTCTGTAGTTTATATAATAAGACAACAATGTTCATTTTACCTGAACATATACCTATAAATAGCAAAATCAGAGAAACTGATTCAGAAACTGAAATGGTCTTTTAATTTTTATTTACAGAGCTGTATATGTGTAACAACCTACAGTATCATATTTTTTTGTGTGTAATAATTTTAGGCAAATTGTGTTTGTCAATTTGTCACGTCTGGTGCTGTTAGCTCCTCTGTCCCTTCCACACCCAGCTCTAACGGAGGTTCTCAGGTCAACAACTACATTACCCAGAATGCACCACCCGCTGACATCACGCACTCACCTGATCATGTGACACCTCACCTGCTTCCTCCAGGAAGTCCTGAATACTGATTACTGGCACTATAAAAGAGCACTCCACACAAACACCCACGCCACGTATTGTAGGTTCTCCTCATTACAAAGCGTTCTATATCTCTTGTCTCAGTTTATCTCGTGTATGACCTTGCCTTTGTTTTCTCGACGCCGATTATTGCCTTTGCCTCTGATATTGGATTGCTTGTGTATTACCTGGACTGTGTTTTCACTACTGCCTCTTGGATTACCTCTGACATTGGATCTCTCGTGTATGAACTCTGGACTGTCTCTCGTTTATGGTATGGTTTTGTCTACATTGCTCTGGTTTCTGGTGATTAACTGTTTTCTGTATCAACCACGTATTACATCGGTTTAGTTTTATAATAAACACATATTTTTATCAGTATCTGCACGTGTCTGCAATTCTGTGCTCATCATGACACAATTTATGCACATAAAATGAAGACATTTCTTTATATATCCTCTGAATGTTTTTTTTTTTTTTGAGTAAACAGTCAGGGGAAGGGGAATGAAGGTAGTGTGTATTGGGTAAACAGTATTTCATAGACTGTAATGTTGGATTTTGCGGTGAATGATGGGAAAGTGGAGGAGCGTCTGTGGTTCTCTGTGTGATTTTATTTCCATATCCTACAGTATATAATATTCGCATTTCCCCCATTCTCTCCCAGAAGCTCTGAAAACACTTGAGTTCAGCCTGAGATCATATTTACAGCACTTCAAACTTCAGCCTGACCTAAATCTGAATATTACATTGAAACGTCCCCTGAGATAAGGAGTAGTACTCTCTCGCCCCCCAGCTCGCTGCTTTCTCTCTCTCTCTCTCTCTCTCCCTGCCTCTCTCTCTCCCTGCCTCTCTCTCTCACTCGCCCTCTCTTCCAGCCCCATCTTCAAATCAGATTACTGATGGCATATGCTGCTGCCATTAAGGTCACACATACAGCCTGGGGGGCTGTATGCCACCAGACACTCACATACACACACACACACACACACACATGCACACACACACTCTTACCGAGCCGAGCACGTCCCCCCATCTGCTCGAGCATGTTCAGTCAATCAGAAAGGCATTATAGAGCTTGATTCACATGATGCCGTGGAGGAGAGTATTATGAGAGAAGAAAAGATCAAAGAGAATCATATTTGCTGGGACATAAGTCCTTGTTTTTGGTTTAAAGAAGTGGTTTTATTCATGCGGCCGGTGCCTAAGAGCTTTCAGATTTGATTTGTGAGGCCTGCTGAATGCTAAGGAGCTTTGGCCTGGACACTGGCCAGCGGTTTGATGTTGTCCACTAGCTAGCTTGAGCGTGTGTGTGTGTCTGCGTCTGTGTGTGTACAGGCCTGCAGCGCGTCGTGTATAATCTTTAACTGTATTATTATGGCCTGGAGGATGCGACCGGCGCTGTTCGAGATTGGGCTCGATGTTGAGCGTGGGAATCTCGGGGCGGCTCGCTGTTCAAGTCGATTACCATTCAGCATTAAAAACGTTCCCGTTTTCCTTTTATTTCTTTGGTCTTGTGTTTGTAGGGTGTGTGTGTGTGTTTTAAAATCTAAAGTGTGATTGCAAAAAGCTCATCTTGACCAGGGGAAACTCATATAAAATGAATATTTATTCTTATGGATGTTTTCTCGATTAAATTAAAGCTACATTATTTGTTTAAACAAAACATGTCAAGGACACCTCTTTAAATGAATGCTTTATTTATTGTTGAAACAGATGTTTACACATTTGAAGATACACACACACACACACACCACAGACACACACACACACACACACACACACACACACACACACACTGTTTGTCATCAAGTCTCTGTAGAAATGCACTGCCAATAAAATAGGACATTTCCCGTCCAAATTCAATGGTGCTAAAGAAAAAAATAAGCATTTCTTGACATCCCTGAAAAAAATGGCACTGAGGTGTTAACGTCCCTTGTATCACTACTAAGGGTGACCAACTGACTGTCATATGTGAGGATCCCCTAGATCGTCACACCAGCAGTTGGGCCAATGGGTCACTCCACAGGAAAAGCAGGATTGAAGTGCTCATTACAAAACATTAATATTTAAACCCAACCAATAAGCGGATTTCAAACAGAATCTGGATTTGTCTCTAAAGATGATGCAGTTCCAGTCTGTAGTAGTACAGGTTTCTCATTTACGAATTTTCAACAATCTCTCACCAAGAGGTACACTACCCAAAATTGGCTTATTTCTTTTTATATGGAGGCAGGGGAAACACTTTTTTTAACACCCTCTTGTAGCAACTCAAATAATAGCTGTAATAATTTATATATACAGTTGCAAGAAAAAGTGTGGATTTTTGCATAAATTGGTCATTAAATGTGTTCCGTTCTTCATCTAAGTCACAACAATAGAATTCAAGAATTGTTGAAGAATTTGCATGAAGCTGGAAAGGGTTCTCTAAAAGTATCTCTAAAAGCCTCGATGTTCATGTGTTCACGGTAAGACAGACGCTCTACAAATGGAGAAAGTTCGGCACTGTTGCTACTCTCCCTAGGTATGGTCATCCTGTAAAGATGACTGCAAGAGCACCACACAGAATGATCAATGAGGGGAGGAAGAATCCTAGAGTGTCAGCTAAAGACTTACAGAAATCTCTGGAACAGGCTAACACTTTTGTTGACAAATCTACAATAAGGAAAACATTAAACATAAATGGAGTTCATGGCAGGACACCACGGAGAAAGCCACTGCTGTCCAAAAAAATATGCATATCTAAGACATCTAAGACTGCATGCTGAAAGTTGCAGCAATCTGTGCTGTGTAATTTTATTTTATTATTGCAGTAATTGAGGTCTTTGTGTTGGTTCTGTGCTGGTTTGAGTGTTTCTGGGTCGTAATCTGCATCGCGCCACCTAAACACTGTGTTATCCGGTCATCTTCTGTAAATACACCAGGTGATCTCCTGACCTGAAGTGCAAGGGTGCGCAGACAAGCAGGAAGCAGAACAGACCTTCATCATAATGGAGGCCCTTTAGTGGACGATGTGGCATTTTTGGATGCTTTGAATTCCTTGAGCCCTGCCTTTGTGCCGTTCTTCCTTTCACACCGAGGAGAGGAAGGACGAGTGTGATGGTGTGGTGCTGAGGAACGCTCGCCTTTCTTCTCCGCCGAGGCTAATGTCACCAGAAACAAGGTGAAGTGCTCTTTTATTCCACCATCATGTTTTATTGCTGCAAGCCGCTGAATGGCCGTCTTCTCACAAGAACCAGAAATACATACAAATTTCTGATACAACGTAAAAAAAACAACTGACAGGTTTACATTTGCTAGTATTGTCCCACGCCCTTGACTGGACAGAGAAGAAGAGAGGGGGTGGGGTGGCAACTCAGAGTATTTGAGCAGGAGTTCGGGGCAGCTTCATTGGAAAAGTGTGAGGCTAAAGCCCCCCAGAAAGATGGGGAGGAGGTGGGTGCGAGGTTGTTCAACATGCAGGTAGAGAGGAAGTGGCAGTTTATATAGGGAAGAAAGTGGGAGGAGTAAGAGCGTAGATCAATCTCCCAAAACCAAGTTATATACATAACTCCGCTTATGGAGAAAAAAAAAAATAAAGGGATAAAATAAAGTGAGACAAAAGGTTTTTGCATGTCAACAACAAAACGTGTGGATGGTGGAATGAATGGAAGCCAGTGTTTCAGGATGAAGCCATGTCTATGTTACCTTCTGGCTCTCTTCTTTTTTCAGTAAGGCTGTTACAGTCAGATCTGCATGTGATTATCTGATCACATTCTCTGTTCTTCATAAATCCAGTCAGAATTAATTCCTCATGCAATAATCATGCAGTTTTTACTATCACTTCCATGCAAAAAAACAGTGTATATACATTCATCTTGTTTTCACTTTTTGACCAAATTACAAAAAAAATAAATAAATAAATAAAAAAAACATTTTCAATATTTATTTTGAATCAAAATCAGCGCATGTATAGTAGCTGTTTCATCAGTCTGTCTTTAGATTTGAGCAGTCTGCAGAATTAGGCAAGGATCTGTTGTATAATATTAATAATCTGATAATCTGACCGCATTTAAAGCCACTGGGTTCTACGTAACCGTGGAGATTACAGACTTTGTACACAAGTCTTTTATCCCAGCAAAATAAAAGTGTATGTACTCACTATTACTCCCCCTAAAAAAAAAATATATATATATATATATATATATATATATATATATATATATAAATAATCTATAAAAATAATCAGTGCAAAATACAGTTTTTGTTATTTTTTTACTACATTAAAATAAACAGTATTATATTAATGCATTAAGTATTTACTGTATGTACGTAATATGCAAGGTGAGAAAAAATAAAAGCACGCTAACAAAATAGGTACCGAAATCTACTTGTAATGAGTACATAATTATTACTGTACCTTTTAAATGCCTACAGTACAGTGCTTAAATAGTTCTTTAGTTTGTTTGTTCAGTTATTGTGTATCTTAAGTTAGGGCATTTTCATACTAGCCTTTTTTTCAGACCTGGGTGTGTTGGTTCCATGAGTTTGGTTTGTTTGATTGAGTGTGAAAGCTGTTTAGGAGGTGGGAGCAGTCCAGGGTACCAATCTCTGGTCCTCCTGAGTCGGCTGGAGTCAGAGAGAGTACAGTTGGTCATGCTGTTTCTCTCTGGGTGGGTACAGTAGATGGCTAGGTCTCACCCCTCATCACTTGTAATTGTAATGCTGCCAGGCACAGGTGTCTGTTAGCAGATATATTAGAACTGTGGATCTGGTGCTTAGTCTGTCTTGTGATGCTGCATTGATTGGCTACAATTGGAAACTAGGCAGAGTCTGAATTCAGATATATAGGAGGAGGCATGCACTGGTCCTCACCCTTCTTGTGTTGGTTGGGGACTTGCAGTGATAAGGAAAGTCCTAGTGAGTGGGTTTGGTATATATATATAGTCAAAAGTTATATAAAAGTTATATAAGTCAAAAGTTTGGACAAACCTTCTATTTTGATGTTTTTCGTTTCCCCCCCTTCATTTTAAATACATTCTAAAGTCATCCAGACTACGAAGGAACACATAAGGAATCATGTAGTAACTTAAAAGTGTTAAACAAACCAAAATACTCTGTGAAGCATTTAGGTGCCTCCTATTTGGGGTGCTGTTAATTTCCGGGTTCTGAGGCTGGAAACATCCCGTGTAACAGAGGAAACTCTTGCTCTTCCTTTCCTCGGGCACTCCTGATGAGAGCCAGATTCATCATAATGTTTTTGATAGTCTTTACGACTGCAATTAAAGATACTTTCAAAGTTGACTTGCCATAATATAAGTGTGAAACTTTTGTGTACTGACTGGCTATTTCAGGGTTTAATGTTTTGTGCTTTCAACTGTGATACAAGATGATAGGTTGTCTATTATGAACAAAGCATGCGTTAAGTGTGTGTGTGTGTGTGTGTGTGTTACACTCGTCCTTCACACTCGTGTCCGGAGCAGTGTGTAATGTGTTCTGACAGCCTTCAGACTCAGTGTTTCAAATAATGTGTGTATTTGTGTGTATTAGTGTGTGTGTTTATTTGAGTGTGTGTGTGTGTGTGTGTAAATTAGTGTGTGTGGTGTGTGTAAGTGTGTGCATGACGTCATGTGACTTCTTCCACACTGCCGCTTATAAACAAACACTAATGACCATGATCCTTTGCTTCCTTTCAATTTGCCTCCATTAACCTCCCGACGGCCACAGATCTGTGTGAGAAGCTTCATAATTACATCCTTCACAAATCATCACACACACACACACACACACACACACACACACACACACACACGCACACATGCTCTTACTTCATCAGACATGCTTACGTCCACCTAGAGTGTGTCCAGGACGACCAGACTGAGCTTTACATCCCTGACCGGCAGGTTCACCCTCGAGAGTCCTGTTCACACTGCAGACATAATGATATATCAATGAATGGATCATCTTTAGTCCAGGCTAATTATCTAACATTTCTTATGATGACATCATTTTAGGAATATTAACAAACAAAATAAATGATACACATTTTTACTTTACTATATTTCTATTCTACCGTATATATAAGTCATCATTCTATTGGCAGATATCTGAAATAAGCCAAAGTACACTGTAAAATCTTGCAGGTTTTTATAGCTTTATAAGCTTTTTTTTATAAATATATATTTTTTTGATAAAGATATGCAATGTGTGTGTGTGTTTTTTAAAGCAAACTAACCCTTTTCACAGGTTTTTAACGTTTTTTTTTTCTTTTTATAATGGCAAGAAAGTGAATGTAAAAAAAGAAAAAAGAAAAGAAAAGCACACAAAAAAAACTTTTTTTTTTTTTTTGCAGGAGGGGTACCCGAAAATGTCTTTACAAAACAGTAACTTATTAAAAAATGCTGTTTTAGACTAACTGGGTTAATTTGTTAATTTGATCACCAACATTACGTATCAATACTACTCTAAAGCCTACTCCAGTTTAGCCCCACCCATCCAGCCTACCAATATACCACTTCTTATTTGACCTTTCAAAGTTTAGAACCCACCCATTCAGTCAACCACAATCCAATAGGAAGTACTTTTTTAATTTTTCCACTGCAGATTTTATGTGGCCATCACCATCCCTGACCTTCTATGTCATGATGTATTAGTCAATGGGGCCATCTTTAATTCAAGCAAATAATCTAATATTTCTTTATTCTTTATTCTTCATTATTGTAAGAATATTAGGAGATAAAAAACTTTTTTAAACAAGTTTACTTCATTTTGATCTTGTGTCATACTATTGGCAGATTAAAGTTGGTTGCTGAAACTGGATCAGTTAAATTGGATACCAACATTACATTTTAAAACTATCTTTTAAGCATACCACAGTTTACCTCCACCCATTCGGCCTACCACAGTTTACCTCCACCCATTCTGCCTGCCACAGTTTACCTCCACCCATTCTGCCTACCACAGTTCACCTCCACCCATTCTGCCTACCACAGTTCACCTCCACCCATTCTGCCTACCACAGTTTACCTCCACCCATTCTGCCTACCACAGTTCACCTCCACCCATTCTGCCTTCAGCAATGTACAATTCACACTCCAGATCTCAGTTTTACTTCACTAAGTCAGAACCAATAAGAATAGAGCTAATTTAAAAATCTGTTATAAAGGTGCAGTAACAGAAACAGTGGGTTTAAGAGTAAACGATACAGAGAGGAGATGCTGCTGTAGATATGGTTAATGACTTGAGTTGAGTTGAGTGGTATGAAATATGAGATTGGTGGAGAATGCGGGTAATTCAGTGTTAAAGTTACGATACTATAATGAAACTCGATTTATTCTGAGTGATTTCGGTCCATTCACACGGCGCTGAGGGCAGCTGGCGGATTGTAAGCGGTGTAAAAATAAACAGTGCTCTGCGTTTCTCGTGACGGCAGCGGTTTATTCATCTGTTCAGCAGTCGGGACGGGTTGGAGAGCGTGAATATGGAGGCGCATTAATTAGGCGGCGGCTGGCGTGTAAGTGCAGATGCAATCCCGAGCCTTTACTGGAGATGATTGGCTGCAGTATCTGAACATCTGGGCTTCACTGAAGTGTCCTTCACTCAGAAAAGCACTTATAGCTTTAGTGCAGCGACAATTTCAGACGTAAACATCCTGAAAAGCAGCAATCTGCATGCACTGTCTGTCTGTGGGTGTGTGTGTGTGTGTGTGTGTGTACATGTAGCACAGTTTTGAAGACACCTGATTGAATGAGTTTTTTTTTTTTTCAATACATCAACTCAATACATCGTCCTATTATGTTCAGCAGTGAGGAAGAGCAAAAACTATTCCTGGGTGAAACTGGTGCAGAGCATGTTTATCCATCAAAAAGTAGAGAGTGCTATCAAAAGAATGAGAAAAAAAGAAGACCGTATTAGAAAAAGAGAGAGAAGAAAGAAGCGAGGAAAGATATAGAAAGAAAAGTGAAAGCAAGAAAAAAGTGCAAAGATGGAAAAATAGGAAGAGGTCCAAAAAATAAGAAAAGAAGAAAGAGAGAAAAGAGGGAGACTGAGAGATAAAGTGAAATAAAGGGAGGAATGGAGATTAGAGAGAGAGTAAACAAGCAACAGAGCAAATGAGAGAGTAAACAGGTGAGAGAGAGCAATTGAGAGAGAAAGAGGTACAGAGAGAGCAAGCAAGAAAGTGAACAAGTGAGAGAGAGCAAGTGAGAGTGTGAACAGGCGATAGAGAGAGAGAGCAAGTGAGAGAGTGAACAAGCAAGAGAGAGTAGGCCCTAGTGAGAGAGAGTGAACAGGCGATAGAGAGAGAGAGAGCAAGTGAGAGAGTGAACAAGCAAAAGAGCAAATGAGAGAATAAACAGGCAAGAGAGAGCAAGTGAGAGAGAAACAAAGAGAGATACACAGAGAGCAAGTGAGAGAGTGAACAAGTGAGAGAGAGCAAGTGAGAGAGAAACAGAGAGATACAGAGAGAGCAAGCGAGAGAGTGAACAGGCGAGAGCGAGAGCAAGTGAGAGAGTGAACAAGCAAGAGAGAGTAAGAGAGAGTAAACAGGCTATAGAGAGAGAGAGCAAGAGAGAGGGTGAACAAGCAAGAGAGAGCAAGTAAGAGAGAAAGAGAGAGAGAGATAGAGAGAGAGAGAAAGAGAGAGCAAGTAAGAGAGAAAGAGAGAGAGATAGAGAGAGAGAAAGAGAGCAAGTGAGAGTGCGAACAAGTAAGAAAGGGGGGAAGAGAGAGTTAGAGAACAAGCAAGTGAGAGTGAGAGAGAGTGAACAAACCTTTATTATTGAATTGAACAAACGAGAGAGAGTAAGTGAAAGTAAAAGATTAAGAAATGATTGAGATAGACTGAGAACACAAAAAGAAAAGAATGAGAAAAAGAAATGGATAGAAATAGAGTGATTTAGAGGAAGAAGGAGAGAAAGGTAGAGCGCAAAAGAAAAGAAGAAAACATGGAAAGAAAAATACAGAGGGAAAAATGAAAGTGAGAGTGATGGAGAGAGAGAGAGAGAGAGAGAGAGAGATATCGGCCATTCGGTATGTGTTTGAAGTGACGTCAATAAGATTGATTGCGTAATTGTGTAGCCGCTGCGGTGCGCTAATCCCAGTTGTTAAACTGTATGTAAGTCTGGGTGTGTGTGAGAGTGTGTGTGTGAGAGAGAGAGCGGGCGAGCGAGTGAGTGAACGAGTGTGTGGCTATGTGCATCACCCGTGTCAGCAGTAATGAGGGATATTGTTTGCCGCCGTCTGTCACCTAATTAGAGTGACACGGCCGCCGGGGAGAGGCGTACGGCGAGGCGATGAGGAGGAACACGGTAAACACACACACCGAGCGGCGCCGGCCCGTGCCCTCGGCTCACCTGCTAAACCCCGCTCGTTTCACCCAATTCCCCGGACCGGGCAGACACACGCGACAGCCGCAGACAGCTGACCGCCTCCACCGCCACCGACGCTGCCACCGGCACCGCTAATGAAACCGGCAGCAGCCACGCGGCCGCTAACACACACTCGTTACACACTTACCACAATGACGGCTTGCTTATAGTGCAGCGATTAGCTCAGCTGTGAGGGTTCTGCATAGGAACAAGCAACAGATGACAGAACTCTGTTTGTGGTTCTGTATAGAACCATGTTCACAGGGTGGGTTCCACCAATCACAAGAGTGATTTTTTTAGAGCATGAGATAGAGGGAATAATAGTGAGATGGTGAGGAAACACGAGATCAAGACAGAATGAAAGTGAGCACAAGGTGCATCTTACAACCCATCAAAAGACTATTTTTATCTATTTATTTATTTATATTTTTTGATATTTTATTTTTTTTTTATACTTAAAACCACACTGGTATGTGTGGAGGTCTGGAAGTGAGGTAAAGTTCAGGTAAATTTCCGGCGTGTTTCTATCTTAGCGGCGAAAAATACACTAATCAGTCAGCGCCACTGACTGATTAAAACCCTGGCAACAGTCAGACATGGATGCACTGCAGAGAGCAAACCTGACTTTTAACTCAACAATAAACAGAATAAAGAACAAAATAACATTGCTGTTCCCTTAAATGAGCTGCTCGTGTACCTTCACAGCATGAACGCGCACATCAGTATTTTCTGCTGAGAACCGTAAAAGCACTGCAATGTTAAGATACGAACGCGCCCATGTCAGAGCTCACCTGGTTCTTAAAGGGAATGGCAACTGGCACACTGATTGGTTTATTTCATGTTACAACCAAAACACACCCATGATTATTTAAACAAATTAGAACATTTCTTTTGCGTGTTTCGAGTAGTGCAAGGTGCCCTCAAAGTACCAAAGACACACCGACAGGCCCTAAATTTATCCGTGTGATGGACTATTGACTGATGCACTATAGAACGCTAAAATAGGGCCCAAAGAGAGACAGAGCGATAACAAGTTACAAAGAATGATAGAGATAGAGACAGAAAGTGAGAGATCAAGAGCAAGAGAGAGGGACGAAGACAGTATAAAAGGTGTGAGAGGGAGTGAGGAAGAATGAGAAAGTGAGAGATCAAGCGCAAGAGAGAGTAAGGATAGAATGAGATAATGAGAATGAGTGTGAGCAATCAGGAGAAATTGTGAGCAACAGATAGTATGTGAGATTATGATAGATTGATTTAGAGAAATGAAATTGATATAGAGAAATGAGATACAGAGAGATATAGGAAGATATAATTACAAAAAGAAGAGAGAAATTGAGAAAGTAAGAGCAAGCAAGAGGGAGAAATAACGAGACAGGAAGAGAAATAGAGATAAATAGAGAGAGAGAGAGAGAGAGAGAGAGAGAGTTAAATACTTAGCTCAGAAAGAGAGATAGAGAGTTAAATACTTAGCTCAGAGAGAGAGAGAGAGAGAGAGAGAGAGAGAGAGAGAAAGAGACCAACATAGAGTGCAACTGTGTATTGTATTTCTCTTTCTATCTAAAATAACATTTTCTATATAGTACTGAACATACAGACATGCGAGCATCCAGATTTTTCCATGAGTTAGCATAATTTTGTATAAATAGCCATTGCATAATTTAGATCGATAGAAGAAAATGGTCAGTAGATTCTACATTCTGAAATCTTGACTGGTTAAATAGTTAAACACTGTGATCTATATTAAGGAATATTGTAAGGTGGCCCAACGAGATGCCATATCATAGAATTCATGAGTAATTGAGGAGGTGCTGAGAGCCTGTGGGAGGGTCTAGGCTCTGAACTGTGTGGAGAACCTTCATAAAAGCATAACAGAGTGGTTTGAGGTTTGAGGAGGAGTTACAAAACACTGATAAGCACTGCTGGCATCAGTTTCCTGAAGCTGAGTCTGCTGTTTGATGTGTGGTCAGTGATCATTACTGAGGAACTTCTGAGTGATTCTTTTTGATGGTTGGCGAATAAAGAAACGGCAGAATTCCGTTCTCGTGACGGCTCTCGCCGCTGAAACCCACATGGGAGGTGGCATCGCGAGTATTAAGCAAGAATCCATTCTGATTAGCCTTAACAACTGATGACAAATGGATCATTTTATCATAGCTGATGGAAAGGAGATTCTCATCTAGCATCATCATCTCGCATTATGTTCTGCAGAGTCGTATTGATTCTCATTGGAGGTGCTTTTCTTTATAGGTTTAATTGCTCTCCACGGGAGGGCTACGCCGTAATCAGCGTCTGATTAGAGAATCAATCACACAATGGAGAGAGACAGCGCGAGGAGCCCGACGCTCAGAGCCGGGCCGTTGTGTCTAATGGGGTCATTGGAGCTTCCTGGAGTGGGCACTGGAGATTCATTTGGCTCTGAAGAGTGAGTGACAGCGGCGCTCTCCTCCGTCCGTCATAAACCAAGTGCCTCCATCGCCTCGGAGCGCCACATTTAATTTCTGTCAAACTGCCCAGATCCTTAAGGAGGTGCCTTCAAGAGTTCAAGACAACTCGTTAAGCTGAGAACAGGCTGATTCCATCACCCCAGCCAAAGCTATACATGCCCAAAGTATACTGGTCCAAAGCAAAAAGCCAAAGCATATTGATCCAAAGCAAACCTGGTCAAAGCATACTGGTCCAAAGCATACAAAAGCATTCTAGGCAAAAATAACAATACTAAAAAAATGGTCTAAAGCAAACTGGTCCAGAACAAACTGACCCAAACATAATCCATCCAATTTATGGACTAATATCTTATATTCTAGTGTATAGGAGTGTTTACTGAGGAGTGTTTCTAGACCAATATCTCATATTCTACTGTATAGGGATGTTAATTGAGGAGTGTTTATAGACTAATGCCTCCTATTCTAGTGTATAGGGGTGTTAATTGAGGAGTGTTTATAGACTAATGCCTCCTATTCTAGTGTATAGGGATGTTAATTGGGTTGTTTATGGACTAATATATTCTAGTCTAGTGTATAGTAGTGTTTATTGAGGGGTGTTTCTAGACTAATAACTCCAATTCTAGTGTATAGGACTGTAAACTGGGGTGTTTATAGACTAAAATCTTCATTCTAGGGAATAGAAGTGTTTATTGGGATGATTATAGACTAATATCTCATATTATATTGTATAGTAGTGTTTACTGAGGAGTGTTTATAGACTAACATCTCATATTCTAGTGTATATGAGTGTTTATTGAGGTGTTTATAGACTAATAGTTTGTATTCTAGTTCATAGGAGTGTTTATTGGGGTGTTTATGGACTAATGTCTTCTATTCTAGGGAAAAGAAGTGTTTATTGAGATGTTTGTATACTAATATCGCATATTCTAGTGTAAAGGAATGTTAAGTTGGGTGTATATGGGCTAATATCTTCTAGTCTAGTGTATATGAATATTTATTAAGGGGTATTTATGGACAAATATCTCATATTCTAGTGTATAGCAGGGCTTATTGAGGTTGTTTGTAGACTAATATCTCCTATGCTTGTGTATCAAACAGTTTATACATGATGTTTATATGTAAGTATCACCTATTCTAGTGTAAAAGAGAGTTTGATTATGGTTTTTACCTAGTAACATCTTTTATTCTAGTGTATAAGAGTGTTTATTAGGGGGTTTGTAGACTAATAGCTTCTATTCTAGTGTATAAGAGTGTTTATTAGTGGGTTTAGAGACTAATATCTTCTATTCTAGTGTATAAGAGTGTTTATTAGGGGGTTATAGACTAATGTCTTCTATTCTAGTGTATAGGAGTGTTAATTAAGGTGTTTATGGACTAATGTCTTCTATTCTAGGGAATAGAGTGTTTATTGGGCTGTTTATAGACTAATACCTCCTATTTTAGTGTATAGGAGTGTTTATTGAGGGTATTTATTAAGTAATATCTCCTATTTTAGTGTATAGGAGAGTTAATTTGCGTGTTTATGGACTAATATCTTTTAGTCTGGTGTATAGGAGTGTTTATTAAGTGGTGTTTATAGACTTATATCTCCTATTCTCTTGTATAGGAGTGTTAATTGGGGGGCCTATGGACTAATATCCTATATTCTATTGTATTATTGGTTGTGTTTAAGTAATATCTCCTATTCTATTGTATGGGAGTGTTTATTGAAGATGTTTATTAGATAATATCTCCTATTGCATTGTATAGCAGTGTTTTTGAGTGTGTTTATGTATTAGTATCTAGTATTCTAGGGTATACGGGTGTTTATTAATGTGTTTATTGACTTATATCTACCATGTTTGTGTAAAGGAGTGTTTATTGATGTGTTTATGGATTTATATCTACCATGCTTGTGTAAAGGAGTGTTTATTGAGGGTGTTCATGATCTAAGGTGATGATCTAGGGCGAACTGGAGACAGGAAGCTGAGTAGCTGTTAAATTCCCACTGTTTGCCCTCCATCCCCTCTTCACCTCTTCCTCCACCCACGAGGATCTGGCAGAAGCTGCTGCTTCTTCTTCTGCATCTTCAGTCGTGCTCGAGTGGCAATCAGCTATAATTAGCAGAAGAGCTCCACTCCTCCTCCTTCAGCTCCATCCTTCATTCTGCATCATTATTCCAGCGTCTTCCTCGCTCATCCTGCGCCGCCGTATAAATCACACTGCATTACAGCTGTATGATACATCATCTGTTGATCTCTGTCGTGATATTAGCCTGTGCAGGGCTAATACTGCAGACGAGCTCAATATGCAAATGAGTTTACTGTGAAATCGCAGGGTTGAAGTGCAGTACTCTGAGCATCCATAGCATCCATAACTACTAATAAAAAAAAAACACTTTATAGTTAAGTGTTATTACTGTATATTTCTCAATATTATTATATGTATTGCGTCATTCAGTGTATATTATTGCTGTGAAAAGAAAAAAAAAACATCTCCAAAATAGCCACTTTACAGGGGAAGGCAAAAATGCTCTAAACTTCTAAGTGAAGTGAATGTAAAAAAATAAAAATAAAAAATAAAAATAGTTAAAAAGTTATTTTAAAGCATTTTCATCAGTCTAATCTTTAAAAATAAATTACACAATGTATAGACCATAGACTGGCTTCAAACAACAGAGAAACCTAAAAATGGACAAAAATTAGAGATACCTGTTTTTCATTGGACAACAGCGATTTAGTTTTGCATATTTTTGTATTTAGTATATTTTTTGGTTTTATTTGGTTTATTTATTATAAATATTGATCTGTAAATGTTCTGTAAATTTCTGTATGTTTAGTATATTGCTTGTTTTTTTAGTATATTTAATTTAGTGTATTATTGTATTATTTATTTTAAAGGTCACCTTCCGCGAAAATCCGATTTTTCTTGTTTTTTCCTCACATGTCATTCATTCATACTAGAGACCACAACTAGACATTTTAAAATGAAAGAAAAAACGACGGAAGGTGACCTTTAATATATTTTGCGGAAATTTAGTATATTTTGTTTTATTCAGTTATTTGCTTCTGTATATTTATATATTTTTAGTATAGTTTATGTTTCATTAAGTATGCTTAGTTCTGTGTACATCTTTCTAATAAATATACAGCACATTCCTGGAATCATGTGTTAAATTAAAAGTTTTTTTAACAAACCAAAACACTCTGTGAAGCATTTAGGTGGATCTTATCTGGGTTGCTGTTACCTTGCGGTTTCTGGGGCTGGTAACACGGATAAATTTATCCTGTGTAACAGAGCTAACTCTTGGGCTTCCTTTCCTGGGGTGATCCTGATGAGTGCCAGTTCAAACATAATCTTTTAGATAGACTTTAAATTGAAGACTGATTAATCTTCATTTAAGAAACAGTTAACTGAAAGCCATTCCAGGTGACTCTACTCCATAAAGCTGATTGAGAAAATCCAGCCAAGATGTGCTAAGCTGACATCCAAGAAAAAGGTGCTAATTTAAAGATTTTTAAGTAATAAACATATTCGGGTTTGCTTAATACTTTTTTTAAATAATAATTCCATATGTTTTTTGTCATAGTTTAAATGTCTTTAGTAATAATCTACAATGTTAAATCTTCTTTTAATAAGAACAAACTCTGGATTTTATATTTGGCCAGACTTTAGTACTTTATTTTCTGCATATTCAGAGTATATATGACTGTATATTTGTGTAACAGTGTCATAGAAAGATGACCTTTGACTCGCCATAAGAATTTTAGTGCAGAGATGTCCTGTGCAAATGACAAATCAACTTTGAATCTTAAAAAAGAAACCTTTCCTTTAAAAAAATAAATAAATAAATGTAAAACTATTAATATTAATATTGCTGTGTATTACGTCTTGGATCCCTATAAATCTCCAGAAAGCTTTCATATATTATTATAGCTTTATTACCTGTGTATAACATGTTATGAATTGTTAAAGCTGAGTATGAAGCTCAGTGGTTGTGATGTGAATGATGGTGCTCTTTTTAATATTTTGCGAGCTGAACTGAAATTGCCATACGCAGCAGTTTAAGCAGAGTATGCGAGGCTCCGCCCACTTCTCCCTCGCAAATCCTCAGCAAATTAAAGCAGTGTAAAACCCAAACAGTGGGAATAAAGGCGAGCTGATGAGCTGTCATAACGCCGGCTCTCACAGAGGAAGAAGAAGTGACATTCATTTCCACTTCCTGTCGGCCGGCGGTGACAGGGCATCCCTCACGCAGACGGATGGGTAATGCCCTCCTCCTGCCAGTTTAAAGATATTACACCAGCCCACTCACATCAATCTCCGCCTCCTGCATCCACAGCACTTCCTCTCCGCGCTGTAGCTCAGCCTTTATTACTCTCGGCCCCTCAGCCCTGCTTTACTGCTAATGCCCTCCCACCGCCCAATCACTGCGGGGGGGGCAGCCTCAGATACTACTACTGCTGAGTGTGTGTGTGTGCGCTGTTTATATACGTATATATAAAACTGAAACAGAAAGGGTTGTTATTTTTACATATTAAAAACCTTTTATCTCCATGTTTGCTGTATTTTTTTTAACATTTCTTTATAATGTATTCAGACATTGTATCCTCACAAAGTAATATTCTTGCATAATGTATATATTTGTGATGAATGGCCCAATATAGATATAGTTAAATACAGGAACTTAAAAATGATGAGTTTCTTTGATTTTACCAAATTAATAACCTCTGGAATATAATCAAGAGGAAGTTGGGTGATCACAAGCCATCAAACCAAGCTGAACTGCTTGAATCTTTGCACCAGGAGTGACATAAAGTTATCCAAAAGCAGTGTGTAAGACTGGAGGAGGAGAACATGCTTAGATGTATGAAAACTAAGATTAAAACCCAGGGTTATTCCACCAAATATTGATCTTAAAACTTTATGAATATGAACTTGTTTTCTTTGCATTATTTGAGGACTGAAAGCTTGGCATCTTTTTTTAAATTATTTTTGCCATTTCTCATTTTCTGCAAATAAATGCTTTAAATGATAATATTTATATTTGGAATTTGGGAGAAATGTTGTCTGTAGTTTATAGAATAAAACAACAGTGTTCATTTTACTCAAACATATACTATAAATAGCAAAATCAGAGAAGCTGATTCAGAAATTGAAGTGGTCTCTTAATTTTTTTTTTCAGAATTGCACATATACAGCTTTTATTACTGTAACATAGGTATATATGTGGGGACTCTAGAAGACCACAATAAGAGCTATTTTTAAATAGAGAAAGCATGGAACACTGGTGAACCTTCCCAGGAGTGGCCGACCGACCGAAATTACTCCAAAAGGGCATGGACAACTCATCCAGGAGGTCACAAATTTACGCAAAACAACATTTAAAGAACTGCAGGGCTCACTTACCCCAGTTAACGTGGGTGTTAATGATTCAATGATAAGAAAGAGACTGGTTAAATCATGGGAGAGTTCCAAGGCAAAAACGCTGATGATCAAAATGTTTACATATATATATATATATATATATATATATATATATATATATATATATATATATATATATATATATCCCACATATTAGGGAGTACTGTAGGGATATATAGGGATTTGTATTCAGCATATTTAAGAGACAGAGACACTGATGCATTGATCAGGTGTATGACTGCATGTCTTGTCATTATGTGTGACTACAGAAAGAGAGAGAGAGAGAGTGTGTGTGTGTGTGTATGTGTGTATGTGTGTGTGTGTGTGTTCCACTGGGATTCTGAGAATCAATAGCAAAACAACAGAGCAGTAAACGCAGCATTGTGCATCTGAATGTGTGATCTGAGGCGTAAATCAGATTTACAATAAACACACACACACACACACACACACACACACACACACACACACACACACAGAGACTCCTACAAACACTGCGGCATCTTGGCAGCCCACAGAAGGCGGGTTCAGTGTGGCGTTTGGTGTTGGGGTGTGTGGAGGGTTTTCATGCTGGTGTATTACATCACAGCCGGTCCCCACAAGCCCTCGGCTACGATGCTAGCAGGAGGTTAGCATCTGCCCCACTAGTGTGTTCGGATCAGTGCTGGGTGCAAATTGGATCTGATTTCCTGAATAGATGCTTTTATTCAGACCGAGTGTTGTAACCAGAGTGGTGGAGGAGGCGGAGTGCTGAGAGAGGGGCGGAGTCTGGCCAGGCGCTTGTGTTGTGCGATCAGATTGGTGCAGCAACGCTAATAGAAATGTGGCGTCACGGCATAATGAATATCTGTAGGGAGTTAAAATTACATGGTCAATAGGTTTACTGTGTGTGTGTGTGTGTAAGAGTGTGTGTGTGTGAGAGAGAGAGTGGGGTGTAGTGAGAGTTAGTTAGTTACACCCCTATTTTTTGTAGTCCAGTAGGAGTGCATTATGGACCCAGACAAGCTGCTTTTTAATTTTTCTTATTTTAGCAATGACTTTACTACTGTACTTTACCTGTAAGACCTCTAATTATTCTCTTTACTGCTGAGACTGAGACTAAGTTCAGTGTTAAGCTGAGCTAAAGGCACTGTTGCCATGTGGGTCAGCCAGACCAGTGCCTTTAGCTCAGATTAACACTGAACTAAGTCTCATTTTAAGCAGTGAAGAGAAGAATTAGAGGTCTGACTGCTCTCAAGATTTATCTTTAATTTTTTTCTAAAGAAAATAATTTTACTTTTAATAGTAACAGAGTTATTTATGTTTCTGTGTGTTTTTCTAATTTGTATGATGAAAGTGTGAATGTGCTGTGTCTTGTGTAAAAGCTGCACTAGTGAATGCAGTAACACAAAGGCTTTAGAAATGTATATATATATATATATATATATATATATATATATATATATATATATATATATATATATATATATATATATATATATATATGTTTATAAACCCATTTCCAAAGCTCAGTTTATTTCTACATACCAGCTTTAAACTGTTAACCAATGAATTGTTTGCTAAAAAATAAATCCCCAAACAATATATTATTTTCTTAGCGTTTTTTTTTCTTCATACTTTTACATTTTTTTTTACATTATGGAAATTACTTTTTGTCAGTTTTTAGTACATTTGTTTTCTGCAAAATTTTCTACTATTTCTAGTTATTGACTGGACCTAAAGAGCTTACTGCATTTTTCACACTAAGGCACACTTAAAATGCTTTAATTTTCCCAAAAATCAACAGTAAAGCAATTTACTCACAAAAATATAAACACATTTCAAAAGAGAAATCTGGGTAGATTTAGTACTGTGCGACGCCCTTGTTCCTTACTATGGTCACTTAAAACAACTTATAATCCGGTGCACCTTATGTATGAAAAAAGACCAGTAAATGAATGTTCATTAATAGTGTGACTTATATTATGCTGCGCCTTATAGTCCGTAAAATACAGTAAATGGCAGAAATAAATGAGAACAAATAGGGGGTGCTCTAAACTTTGGATGAGCAGTGTATATATACAGTAACAGAGGCTCTAAATAGAAACTAAACAAAAGCACATATATTGTATGCAAAATGTAATGTAATGTACTGTAACCTGGTCCTTCTGCATGTTGTTATGGTGTTATTTTTCTTTTTGATGGAGCCGTACTTCACTCTGCTCACCTTGTTACTCCGCCGGCTCTCTGAAGCTTATAGGCTAATCTATAGGCCGAGCGGCGCGGCGAGGAGCTGCTGGTATGGATATTGCCTCAGTTGCGGTGGGGATTGCCGTCATCATCTCCTCAACTGTGCTTTAGTTAGCAACTCGTTGTGTGACAGCCTCGCTTATATGCTGCTGCTGCTGCTGCTGCTGTACATACCTGTGAGGTGAGGTCACCACCGACCCATCCAAACACCTTAAACAGTCCAAACACCAGAACAATAGAGGGTTCTGTGTTCTCTAAAATACAGTGTACAAAACATTCAGGGTGATATAGGCTCTCTTTCTCTCTCAGAGGAACCCCTTAGAGCCTGAGTTTATTTTATTTAAGCTCACCTGACACAAAAGTAAAAAAAAATAAAAATATATCTTAAGTCCCGTTGAAAGCAGGATTAGCTTTAGTAATAATAGTAGTAATCTTAGTAGTTTTTTTTATCTAATTTTATTACATGACATTTTAAACAAGATAAGAAATCTCTTTATCAATGACTGAAATGGGAGCAGCTACTCGATTTACTCACAGTTGAGACTTCCTCAACTTCAAGCAAAAGATTCTAGACTGACAGCATGAACCAATTCTTCAGACCAATCACAGACACATGAACCCAAGGTCCCCGCCTTCTGCTATGTGAACTTTTGGATCCCACTGTACTTAGTTAATTTTAAAACAGACAAACTCAGGGCGATATGAATGACTTGTTGGGGGCCAAATACTGAAAATGTTTTAATGTTTTTTCGCAGGGTTTTTTTTTATTCATTTTGCCACTTTTTTTTTTGTAATTCTTTCAGGTCTCTCTTCTGCCTCTGCCAATCCTCTCACTCTTACATTTCCCATGATCCCACTCTTCTGAATCATTCATCCAATCATGATATGAATGAACATTAATTGGATGTCACATGAATGTTATTGATTTGACCAGAGGCAGAGGCTTAGCTCAAACTTGCAGCACTATTATCACTTCTGAAGTTTTATTTTCACACATTTAAACTGCAAAAACTCTAAATCTTTGCAAGAGAAGTGATCTAATTTCAAGGCAATAAATCTGATTTTCAAGGCCATCTTTTTTTTTTACTATGATATGATTTATGTCTTACTAAAAATTGTAAGTGCAAGAATATTTTGCCTCTAAATCTAAATCAGTCTTCCACCTTATTTTAAATGATTTGAATCAAATTAAGCACAAAAAGGAACAAGTTTCCAAACTTAAGCCAACTAAGTAATTTTCGGATGATTTAAGTCTTACCAAAGATTTCAGATTGGCAGTTTCTTCAGATCATACTTTATTATATGTGCCTATAATAATTGTGTAATTATACATTTACAAACCATGTAATAACTGTGGAACTACTTTTTATTCGTTTGATTATTGGTAGGATGTTGTGTTTGCTGTGTTGTATATGGTGTGTAACTGTCAATGTCAACATCAATTTTAAATTGTGTGTAATTTGGGAGTGTATCTACATATGTAATGGAGCAGATATACTTCATTATACCACAGTTAGTTCCAAAACCTGCAATCTGATTGGCTGAGAAGCGTTCTATGAGTGCCGTTATCAGCCGGTAATGCACTGTAACCAAAACTCTCCATGTATTACTCGCAAAGATGCAGTGATGCAGTTTTACAGAGTTTTATAACCAGATTGAATTTTCTCGTCCTCTTTAACTACCTATTAACTTTAAATCTATCAATTTACAGCGATAATGAATCTGTGGTATTATCACAATAATACACTCAAGGTTCATGCTATAACGTGTAATTACACGTTATTGCATGAACCTTGAGTGTATGATTGCTTAAACATGTCATAGTTTGAACATTTTGTTAGGTCTAATTGACCTTTGTACACATGTGTAATTGCATAACATATGAAACTGTAATTAATCTCTAGTAATGTGTAATTCACTAGTAGTTACACTGTTATTACATGATTGTTAATATGTAACTACATAGTTATTAGAGTTACTTATTATAAAGTGGGAGCTTCTTTGCACAATATACGCATATTTGTCTTAATTTAAATATATTTTGTCTAGTTTTTTTGTCAATATATATATTTTTTTTTAATTAGCAAACTATCTAAGACAAAATTATCAAGCATCAAAATTATTCTGTAAATATTCTCCATCTGTCTGTCTTTCCCAGATCTTCATAGCAAATGCTGAAGATGAAAACTATATTTAATAAATTAAAAAAAAATAATGAAAATGGCCTGCAGTTCAATTAATATAACATTAGTAAGGTATAAAGTTGGCATGAAAAATACATACAGTTATGTATAGTTGAAACCTGCTTATGTTCCACTTTGTAGAAAAGGCAATTTCAAGCAGATTAAAAAATATGAACTTATGTTGAACCTATATCTACCTTTGTCCATATGCTAAATTACATATTCCATCATGTTGGTTGTTGTAGAATGCATTTTACATTACATTTTTTCACATTTTTTTTTACAGTGCACTTTATCTATTGAAGTATTGAAGAACTCAGAATCACTAAATATAGCAATATAATGTATATAATATCTATACATATCTCACCCACCCAACCTCACCCCTGCTGTTTTATACAGTGTGTACATTCCAGTCATAAATACTGAGCGCAGCATGGTGAGATGTGTATGAAAGCTGTGAGTGTGTGTTATAGAGCAGCAGAAGTGCGCTGTTGCTAAGTGCCTGTCAAACACACGCTAACAACACGCTAACGCAGCGAGTCTGAGAGCGCCATCACGCCAGCCGTCATGCTAGTGCTTTTCAGCTCACGTCAGCCGGAGCAGCTGTAAAGCTGCTAACCATCCTTTTATTACGTTTTACTACCGTATGTTATAGACATGCAGGAAAATGTACTGCATCTTAAAACTACACAACATCATGAATAACAACAGCAGACAGCTAGTAAAATACAGCTAGCATCATGCTAATCAGTTTTGATTTTTGTGATCTTTTGTGCATTGTTATAGAAACATTAGTTCATTGTCTCAGCTTCTCTAACACCTTTAACCCTTTGATGCGCAACATGGATCAAAAGTGACCCGGCTGAGTTATAATTTCCTATATCTTTACATGTACTTATACATGTGTAACAATGTGTGTGTACTTACACATGTGTAATAGTGTGTGTGATAAGTTGAGTATAAACTTATCCGACAGCTATTGTCTAGTATGTAATTAGGGATGTTTGAGTACACACACGTTGTTACACATGTGTAAGTACACTTCCTCTATTACATGTGTAAATACACTCCCCTAGTACACATGTGCACTTACACAAGTCTAATTAACCTTAATACACATGTGTAATTACATAACCTGTACCTCTGTAGTTAACCTGTAACAATGTGTACTTCATCAGTAGTTACATGGATTGTTACCATGTAACTACATAGTACTTAGGGACACTTATTATAAAGTGCGACCTTTGATTATAACACATCCTTTGTTTATTTTACCCTTTTTAACTTTTTAAATAAAAGCCCTTTTTGTATCAATACCCCTCTAATGCGCAACATGGGTCAAAAATGACCTGCATTAATTTTCTATGTAATTTCATGAATGGCTAAGGGTTTCTATGATACATCTTAGCAAAAAAAAAAAAAAAAAATTCAGTCATTTAGTGTCCAAGGTATTTCTCAATTAACTTGTTTTTAATCATAGTACTTTCTCATTTGATTTTTTCCTTTCTTAATTTTTAAATAAAAACCCTTTTTGTATCACTACCCCTCTAATGCTCAGGAGTAAAAAATGATCAAACATGACCCACTTTACATTCACATTTTGATTGTTCTTTTTTCAAATAAAACAGACACTCCGTGATTTCAGTAATCAACAAAATATTAGTAATGTAGCAGCGTCTGAACATTCAGCAGATTATCAACAGACTTTTACTGAAGACGGATAGTGAATTGAGTTGTTTTTCACTTTATTTGGAGTGTCTATCTTTATATCAGTAGACACTAAACTAAGAAAGTACTGATCATGTTACAGCTCTAATACAGACCGTCTACACTTCCCCAATAAGCCCGTCTATAACTGGAGTTTACCTGGATTGGGCATCCGATTAAGACTTAGGTCTTGAATTTAGAATAAGATTGAGACTAGGTTCTGGGTTGAGGTTACATTAGGATTAGGTGTTGGATTGAGGGTAAGGATGTAGAGGTTAGGATTAGGTTTTGGGTTGAGTTTAGGACTAGGGCCATGGTTAGGTTAACGTTAAGTTTAGGACTTGGACTGATGTTAAGGTTAAGGTTATGTTTAGCATATTTTTTAGCATATGTCTATTTCATGTAACATATCAATAGTACACTCAGTAAGTTAAATTAGTAAAGTAAATTATCAACCTCAATGGATTTAGATGCTTTACTAATGCTACTACACTTATTTGTTGTTAATGTCTTATCAATACGCTGTTGTACCACTCAAAATAAAATGTTACAAAAATCTTTATTTTAAAAACATTTTGCAGGGTGTCGAATGGTCCAACGCTCTAAAACGGTATAAACCACTATGATCGGGAGATGGCTGGTTCGAAGCCCGGTCATGCAGCTTGCCGTCAGCTGCGGGTGCCCTGAGATTGCACAACTGGCCTTGCTCTCTCTGGGTGGGCAGATGACGCTCTTTCCCCTCATCACTCCAAAGGGTGATGTTGATCAGATGATATGACTGAGTGGGACAATTTGTAAAAAATTGGCCAGGGAAAAAATGTTTATTAGATATACTGTACCATTCAAAAGTTTGGACACATTTTCTCATTCTGTGTTTTTCATATGAAATTACATAGTAAACAAAAAAGTTGGGGCTCCACAATCCTCTGATCTAAACCTGATGAACTGAGATTTGAGGTAATTTGGGATGAGCTGGAGCTTCACAGCGTGAAGGAAAAACAGCAATTATAGTTCAGCACATCCAGAAACTCATTTAAGACTCAGAGGAAACTATTCCAGGTGACTCTCCCTCATGAAGACACTGAGATTAAAATACCAAGAGTGTGCAGATCTGTCCTCAAAGGTAAATTTGGTACTGAGAAAAATCTAAAGTATAAAACATCATACACATGTTTTCCTGTATACCTTTAATGTATTAAATATTACATTTACAATCTAAAACCTAAATCTAAAGAAGAAAGAAAACAAATTGTCCAAAATATTTGACACTGTCACATACAAAGATATAAGCGACATACAAAGACAAACAATACATTATAGACAGCATATTCAGAAATGTATATTTAGTGCGAAAAGTATCTTTTTTAAATGTGGGAATAAAATGTAATTTAAGTAATAAAAATGCATGACCAATTAGTGTTTTTTTTTATACCTAGCTCTATGCTAATCAGTCGCTAATAAATGATAAGCATTGCTAGCAACATCATTTCTTTTTTTTGACTGAACTTTTCACAGCTTCTCTGGCATTCATTATTAATTAACCCTCTATTCTCCCAGTCTTGTTACACCTTCTTTTTTAGCATCCATGATATCACAGTTCGATTCAACCTTGCAATGTGATTAGCATAGAAGTGTTTTATATATATTTATATACTCCTACCTACTGTGGCTGCTCCGCCATGTAGATGTAGTTCAGAGACAGAAGCTCTGAATCTTTTGCTACACAGTTTACAGTGTTGGTACTCCTCTAGTCTTTTATTAGTGAACACAGGACACTGATTATAGGACACTGCCCACAGGACACTGCCCACAGGATGCTGAGGTGTTTAAAAACTCCAGCAGCACTGCTGTATCTGATCCATTCACGCTGAGAATGACCCACCTCCAAAATATACACCAACAAGCACACAATGTGGAGAAAAAAGCACAGCACACCATCATCAATACCTCATCCCAACTGTGAAACGTGGTGGAGAGGGCATCATGGTTTGGGGCTGCTTTGCCGCCTCAGGGCCTGGACGGATCTCCGTCATCAACGGAAAAATTAATTCCCAAGTTTATCAAGACATTTTGCAGGAAAATTCAAGACCATCTGTCGACCAACTGAAGCTCAACAGAGGATGGATGATGCAACAGGACAATGACCCAAAACATAGAAGTAAATCAACAATCGAATGGCTTCAACAGAAGAAAATACTGAGCCTTCTAGAGAGTCCTGATCTCAACCCAATTAAGATGCTAAGGCAAGAGAGCGATTCACACCAGATATCACAAGAATATTGCTGAACTGAAACAGTTTAGTGAAGAGGAATGCTCCAAAATTCCTCCTGATTGTTATTCAGGTCTGATCTGCAACCACAGGAAACATTCGGTTGAGGTTTTTGCTGTCAAAGGAGGATCAACCAGTTATTAAATCCAAAGGTTCACTTACTTTTTCCACCTCTCACTGTGAATGTTAACGTGTTGTATTCAATAAAAACATGTAAACATATATATATTTTTGTGTGGTATCAGTTTATTCAGACTGTGTTTGTCTATTTTTGTGACTTAGATGAAGATTAAAACACATTTAATGACCAATTTATGCAGAAATGCAAGTAATCCCAAAGTGTTCAAATACTTTATTATTATTATTTTTTTGCAACTGTATTAATACTGTATCTACCTATATATCTATTCGTCTGACTCATATCTACCTTTTACAGCCACAGACTAAACTATATTTACATCCTTTAAACGTGTGAAAGAGCTTTACTTTCATCTATTGCTCATTTAATTCAATACTAATAATAACTATGCACTGAAAGGCTAATAATAAGAAAGACTCCAGAAGCTGTTTTAAAGTATTTTATTACATGTTTAAGGCTTTTGGGAATAACATGAACTCACAGTAAAATCATCTGTTTAAAGTTTTTTTTTTCTTCTTTTTATAATCTTAGTTATTTTTCAGACGAGGCGGCCTACATTTATTAGAGCTTTATTAATTCTACAGCTTTATTAGTATTACTTCAAATCATTACATACTTATTTAATGGCATTAAATAAAAAGTATAATCTATAAATATATACACAATTAGAATCACATATAGAGAAACAGAGAAACTCAATGTTATTTAGCCCTAAAGGGATAGGGATCTGGTTTTAACTGAGGAGGTGGGCAAAGTAATTATTTAAATATATATTTTTTTTTTCGATCATTTTTATTTCATCCTTTTATCCTCTGTATAACAAACCATAAACAATACCTCAGTTTTTTTTTTCAATCCCATGAGAGTCATAGTGTGGGTAGACATTGCATTAAATCCATTAGAAAATGTATTTTTTTTAGGTTTTAAGTAAGCTTATCACAGTTTAGCGTAGACTGTAGCCTACATACAGTTTATAAACATCTAACTGCTAATTGTTCAAATAGAATTTTATTATTACTTTATTATTGAATATTAATAGGAGTAAAAAAAATAATTGACATTCACTGCAATATGAGTACTTACAAAATATTAAAATAAAAAAATTCACATGCACATGCTCACTTTTTGTGAGCTTTAGCGGAATAATGTTTTTTTTTTCCAATTATATATTTCTACATTAAAAAAGGAAAAAATATATATATTGTTATATAATATAGTTATAAAATATTGTTCCATGAGATGAATGTCTTGTCACACATCTAGAATTAACTGTACTTACAAAAGTAATAAACATTGTTAAATGGTTTAATAATGTCTCAACTAATTATTAATTTAAAATAGTTTTGACATTATGAAGCATAAAATGTTTATGCTGAAGAAAGTAGATATATATGTAAATAACAGTGAATTGAGAGTTAGTGATCAGTTCAAAAACATTAGTGTCTAATGTCAATTAATAATTAGTTGAGATATACTGTGGTAAATACTGCTAATTAATGTACCCTTCTTGTATATATTTTAAATGTATAAAAATACATCTCTATCATTATTTTTTTTCCACATTGCTAGCATAATGTTATTAAACTTCATACATATTATCTCCTTTTTGATTAAACTTGGGCAACAATATTAGTTATCATCACATGTTTTTAGAGGTGATGGCAGTGAGTAAATCGAGTAGCTGCTCCCATTTCAGTCATTTATAAAGAGATTTCTTATCTTGTTTAAAACGTCATGTAATAAAATTAGATTAGATTATTACTAAGATTACTACTATTATTACTAAAGCTTACTAATCCTGCTCTCAACAGGGCTTTAGATATTTTTTTTTCTTTTTATACTTTTGGGTCAGGTGAGCTTAAATAAAATAAACTCAGGCTCTAAGGGGTTCCTCTGAGAGAGAAAGAGAGCCTTTATCACCCTGAATGTTTTGTACACTCTATTTTAGAGAACACAGAACCCTCTATTGTTCTGGTGTTTGGACTGTTTAAGGTGTTTGGATGGGTCGGTGGTGACCTCACCTCACAGGTATGTACAGCAGCAGCAGCAGCAGCAGCAGCATATAAGCGAGGCTGTCACACAACGAGTTGCTAACTAAAGCACAGTTGAGGAGATGATGACGGCAATCCCCACCGCAACTGAGGCAATATCCATACCAGCAGCTCCTCGCCGCGCCGCTCGGCCTATAGATTAGCCTATAAGCTTCAGAGAGCCGGCGGAGTATCAAGGTGAGCAGAGTGAAGTACGGCTCCATCAAAGAGAAAAATAACACGTCACATTGTGTTTAAGGGTCTGCTGAAGAGGGCAGAAACACCTGCATATCAGGCATGGCCACCAAACCAACAAAAACCCATGCAACCCACAATGCTAATGCAGGATAAAGATCTGGTTCATCAGAGCACTCAATGTTCTCCATTAGTGCAGACCTAGCCACGCCCCTAGAGTGATGTCATCAACTTAAACCTCCCAGAAGGTGATTATTTAGGCTGACACCCGTCTAAACCAATGGAAGGAAACATCACAACATCATAATGATACAAACTCAAATTTACCTAATTTGTCTCCAACACACTCACAATAAACATGCACAATATATTTATACAGCTCTTGACAAAATACAACTTAAAAATAATGAGTTTCTACGATTTTACCAAATTGAACACCCTCTGGAATATAATCAAGAGGAAGATGGATGATCACAAGCCATCAAACCAAGCTGAACTGTTTGAATTTCTGCACCAGGAGTGGAATAAAATTATCCAAAAGCAGTGTGTAAGACTGGTGGAGGAGAACATCCCGAGATTCATGAAAACTGTGATTAAAAACCAGGGTAATAACTCTAGTTTAAATCTGGAGTTTTGACCAAAAGAGATTCTAGCCTTACTGCTACAGTAATTAGATACTGGAGTTACAGATAGAATATTCTAAAAAGGCTTTTAACTGCTTATAACTGACATTATTATCTTTATAACAGAAGATTAAAACATTCAAAAATGGATGTTTAAAGGTTTGTAACTGCAGTATCAAAGCTTTATAAATGGATTGTAAATCACTGGAGATATATGTGTTTATTACTTCTGAGTGGAGTATAAAGGGTTTATAACTAGGCTTATCATTGGAGTTTAAAATGTTTATAACTGAATAAACAATATAAAATCAGGGGTTCTGAACTATCACTTTAAACTTATTTTACCACACACACACACCAGCATCTCAGAAGGCATGTATATGATAGTATTGTGTTTTGATTGACATCAGAGAGAGGTGCGGTTATCAATAATTAACTGTGTCCAGGGTAGGGGTGGATATAACAGGAAATGACATGTCAGGGCTCAGCCCCCCAGGATATATGTGCCTTTGGACCACCAGCACAATGCTACAATATTTATCAGGCCATGAGATCATCCCGTCTCACCACACACACAGACACATACACACACATACACACACAAACACACACAGACACACACACACACACACACACACACACACACTTATATTGAACTTGGACTTCACAGCGAGAGGGGCTGGAGTCAGACCCGGAGTTACATAATCCCCTCACCCTGGCCGCACACACTCCGCTGATTGGTGAGAACAGAGAGAGAGAAAGGGATCTTCAGGTCGGTGAGGTGTGTAACGAGAACAGTTGAAGGTCTAGAGCAGTTCTGTTAAAAATAAAAAAAAATCAGAGCATCCTGATTGATTATAATCGTGTTATAGTCGTGTTCAGCATCTGATCTGAGCTTCATTAGTTTACAACAGAAGATAATAGACTAATTAATAACCCTGGACCATCTTATAGAAGATTGTCTCAGAGAACTCTTTCTCATTAATGTGGAAAGTGGGTGTGGTTTAAGTTGGTGAGTGGGGGTGGCCTTGTTTTGTGGGTGGGTGGGTGTGTTTTAGTTTAGAAAGTGGGTGTGGTTTAGATTGGCAAGTTGAGGGTGGTTTACTTTGGCCAGTTTACTGTGGCAGGTTTGGTGTGGCTCCATTTTCATGAACTTGACAGACTCCATTTCCCATAATCCATCTTCCTCTGTAACTTCTGTCATTTGTTCATTTCATGTCTTCTTCTTTTGTCTGTGAGCATTTTTCTTTTAACAAATATATGATAATATGCCACAAAAATATCATACACTCTTTTACAATACAATGTTTTTTTTGGACCACCTTTAGCTTTGATTGTGGCATACATTCGCTGTGGCATTGTTTCGATAAGCTTTTGCAATATCACAAGATTTTTTTCAATCCAGTGTCGCATTAATTTTTCACCAAGATCTTTCAGCATTGATGATGGTAGAGTCGGACCACTGCACAAAGCCTTCTCCAGCAAATCCCAAAGATTCTCAATGAGGTTTAGGTCTGGACTCTGTGATTAACAATCCATGTGTAAAAATGATTGTTCTGCCCTCATTAAAGAGTTCCCCTTCTTCAATTAGACAGACAGATAACTCCCATAACACACTGGTCAGATTTGTAGATTTATTAAAACTGACAGCATGCAAAGGTGTAAAACTAAATGAAGAAACAAAATAAAACACACAATCAGCATAAAATATGCAATTACTACAATATCTAATACACATATACAACCACACGGCCTACAATTAGCCTAGCAAGCTCCAAACTAGCTTAATATGTAAAAAAGACGAATGCCAAATAAACAACAATTTTTACTTTAATAAATTACAAAATAAGTCGAAATATAAACATCATATATTTGTACAAACAATATCCTTCAAAAATACTCACAGACGATGCTTCTACACGTGATATCAAAAGAGGATGAGCTTGGATTCACCAGCTGCTCAATCTACCATGCCAAACTGGCCTGATTGAAAACAAATGTACAAGGTGACTTCCTGTAAGTGTAACATGCCTACCATAAATTTTAGAACAAGACACCACCTAGTGGCAGGAGGAACAAATAGCACACAAAAAATAAACTCAGTCCAGAACAATGATGATCTCATGCTCCCTGAATCACTCTTTTACAATTCCAGCACCACGAATCCATTCCATTGATGGAATAACCTGGTCTATAGTCAGTATATTTAGGTAGTCAGCTGATCCCATTCTTTCAGCACATACTGTTGCTGAACCTAGACCTGACCAACCCCACACCATTTACTTACTTAAACCCAGGTGACGAGGCAATGTAGTTAACAACTGTCCATTGCAGCAACTAATGGAAGTCCTGGTTGACCTCTTGACTTTGACAGCCCAACATGCCCAATGAGGTCCTACAAACAGTGGCCCTACCTTTTTTAATTGAACACTCCAGTGCAATTAACAGCACAATGCTCATCCACAAACTGCTGCCACTGTCTCAGGAGTGTATTCAAGTTACATGGAATGGATTTTTAGTCTGTGCATAGACCGTATTCTGTCATTTATGGTACAGTGGGTCAGTGGGTGTGTTTTAGTTTTGTATGATAAGTTTAGTGTGTGCCCAACTTCCACAAACTTGACAGATTCAATTTCCCAAAATTTACCTTACTACCACAGGTGTTGTCTCCCAACAAGAGTGGTTAGCACTGGATGCTTCCATTCTGTCCATTGTGGAAATTAATAGAAGTCATGGTTCACTATTGACTTTAACAGTCCAAAGTTATGCTAATGAGGTTCTGCAACCAGTGTCCTGCAATCAGTGCACCATTTCAGTGCACTATTCCAATAGGAGCATGTTAGTCCACAAACTGCTGCCATTTCAAGAGCTTTTTTTCTAATGTATGGTATGGATTTTTAGTCTAAAAAAACCCTTGTATGAACCATATTGTGTTATTTACAGCAACGGTGTGTTTATGGTGTTATCTCACCGTATCCACCCCGTAACGTTTCCAGCTCACCCGGAATTCTCCCGACACCGATTACCCACTACGGTTAGACTCGGTGCTGAAAACGCTGTAGAGAAAACTGCATCAGGGAAGCTATTTTACATTCTCGCTGTAGGCTGTTTGTCATATTTTCTTTTAGTACAGCTCTCTTCATCCTCTCTCTCTGTCTTTCCCTCTCTCTCTCTCTCTCTCTCTGTCTCTCTCCACCACTCGCTCCCCATGTCTGTTTCTGCAAGTCGAGGCATGATGAAATCTCCATGCAGCCAATTACGGCCTGCTGTCCTTGAATGCTGAGCGCTGATGAACGGCAGAAGACCACAGCTCAGCTTTTATTCAAATCCAGCAGCTCAGTTCTCCGAGGACTGTGCAGCGTAGTAGTTCTGATAGGTGCAATCAGGTGGGACCAGAACCCAGGAAAAAAATATAAAATAAAAAAAAGCTTCTGCATTACCCAGCTTCACTGTTTTCTTTATATTCGATCTCTGCAGCTGAAATTCTTTACTGTAGATCAGCATTTATAGGGTATTAATATTACACAACATTACATAACCAACATAAACCTTCATGAACATATGATGCCAGGTTTATTCCAACAAGTATCACCTGTCAGAACAACTTCCATCAGGAATTTCTAAATTTCTAAATTAGCCTTTATAGCAATGGACATTTGCTGAAATTAAGCTTTATTAATGTGTATGTAGGTTTACTGTACACCAGTGTATTTACTGTATGTACAGTGCGTCATATACTGTCGTTAAACTACATTATTGTCAATATGAGTGCAAAAATAAAAGTTGCACCAGATCACCTTTGGTCTTTATCACAGGCAACCATCTAAAGAGCTCATTCAAGCTGCATAGGATGCATTATTGCAGTACACCATTAGGAACCTCTACAACCCCATGGTGAGATGTTTGTCATGCATGCATTACACATGCTGTGCACACCACTCTGTATGTGTGTCTTAAAAAATACTGCCTATATCAGTGTCAAAACCATCCAAGCTGTCATAGTTTTACTTTTACAAAATTATATCAATTATTCAATAAGTGATGTTTCTAAATTGAATCATTCAGTGGTTCTAAAAGTTTTCCTTCCTCTATCTAGAAATCAAATTAAATGAAAATCAGCAGTTGGGATGCAGTAGGTGGAATGCAGTTTTGAGACACTGTTGGGACTCTTTTGGGAGTTGGAATGCAGTTGTTGGGATGCAGTTGTTGGGATGCAGTTGTTGGGATGCAGTTGTTGGGATGCAATCGTTGGAATGCAGTTGTTGGGATGCAATTGTTGGGATGCAATCGTTGGGATGCAGTTGTTGGGATGCAGTGTTGGGATGCAATTGTTGGGATGCAGTTTTGAGGCACTAGTTGGACACTGTTGGGATGCAGTTGTTGGGATGCAATAGTTGGGATGCAGTAGTTGGGATGCAGTTGACAGCATGCAGTTATTGAGAGACTGTAGAGACTCTATACCTGGAATGCAGTAGTTGGGATGCAGTTGTTGCGACACCGTTGGACTGCAATAGTTGGGACACCGTTTTTGGGACGTAGCTGTTGGTTGGTGTGGTTGTGATTGGTCTGTAGACTTTGGTTCAGGGTTATTTGTGCTGTACAGTAAATCACGGTGTCACGATGGCACCTGGCTGCGGGCTCTGAAGATGTAAATTAACATACAGCAGAGAAAAGCACCTAACGAGTCTCAGCAGACCAGAGACTGACTTAACCTGCAAACGAGCACGCAGACAGGTTCCGCAGACAGCCGAGAACATTCTGACAGCTTAGGTTTTACACAGGAAGTGTACGAATGGTGTTCTCGTAGAAGATCTTTCCCCGTGTGCTGATTTATTGCAGCGACGGATTGGTTCTCTCTGAGCAGAAATTATATTTAAACATTTCTCTTTATATGTTCCAAAAACATTGAATAAAGCTTCAAAGCATGAACAGATAAATAGGTATTTAACATGAAATTATGAAAATATCTATTCAACAAAATAGCTATTGAACGAATGTTCTATACGTTCAATGACCATAAAAACAAGTACACTGTGGTTCCATTTCTTTTTGTGCTAAAGGAATGAGGCCACACTTGTACAAAATTTGTCAAATTTGCCACTAGAATCTGGGCAGCAGAGACCAGATACAGAGCCAGACTCAATTAGACTCTACTAAATTGTTAGACCCACCCCCTTCTCCCAGAACAAGAACAGCATAAAAGACAAGACGCATAGTGGAATTTTCCCAGTTTGTCCAGTAAGTGTAATGTTTTACTGCTGTTTTATTGATTTATTTTATTATCTAGCATTTCTTACATTTCCACCAAATTACAATACTAAAATTACAATACTTAGCTCTGTTTACTGTTTCTGTTTAATTCTGAGACCAACCAACCAAAGCTACCCTAGAGTTGCTGCCAAAGGCCCAGCATGCACCAGTGACCATTAAAAGAAGACAAGATATGAAGAGTTTGATTCCAAAACGCGATAAACGCCATTTAAAAAAAAAAATGAGTTAGAGCCAGAATCAGTCTTGATTTTCCGCAGAACGCCACATCTCCCCTCATCCAATCACAGTGCAGCATTCTACGAGCTGTTGAGCCGGCCTGTATTTCGTGTAGCCTACTTTCACTTTCGTTTTTCACGCTCAAAGTCCGCGAAAATGAACGGTTTTGATGGTAAAGAGGAGCCTGTTCGTGAAGCAGTTATTGGAAAAAAGAGAAAGCCATCATAAAAGTCTCATGTATGTGAAAAGGTAAAGAAAATGAGGCATTCAGGAGGGGGGGAAATGCCCGCTGTCATCTGCAGTTCACACACACACACACACACAATACACACTATACTACACTACACTACAGCACATGAATGTAACGTGATTTTGGGGATTTTATTGTCTTAATGTCTTGTTCGTTAATGAAATTTTGCACTTTTTTGAAAAGAAATGTTTTGAAATTTGTGTTTTTAGGCCCAATGGTCAAACTATTATATTCAGATGTACAATTTACTGTTATTTATTATTGTATTTTGCAAATTTTCAGTAAAAAAAAATGTTCTATTGATGCCAAAGTATATATAAGACATTTTGAAAAAAAAAAAAAACATGGCATGGATTTATTGCGTTTTGCGAAAAAACGAATAATCTTTTAAAAATAAATCTTTAAATATTAAAATCTTAATTTGATTTTTTTGTGTTATTTTAAAATTAGTATGGTATTTGATAGTTTGGAACAGAAAACGGTGGTTTTCAGCCTACCACTTTCTTGCTAAAGAAAACCCTTTTTTACTCAAATTGATAAAAATGCATTTATAGCGTTTTGGAACCAAACTCTTCATATAAACTGGCAAAGACTTTTTTATAGAGTGATATCAACATACATTTCTAAAAATGTCATTTGCAGTTAAGTTTACAGCATTTAGCAGATGCTCTTATCCAGAGTGACTTACAGAAAGTACTTAGTCATTCACTCAGAACATCCAACGCTAGTATCAATAAATCCCAAAATCTAGACACTTTGAGCTCTGATCCTACCAGAACTGATCCACCCAAGCTCCACTTCTAAACACTGTGGTTCCACTGTGGTTTCGTTCTGCAGTTTGTACTACACATTCTGTGTCTGTGAGTGAGTTTGTGTTTGTGTTGTTTATTGTGAACTGGTGTTATTTTGCCGTTTGTCATTCTGCTAATTGAGAAACATCTGGCTGATTGGCCATTACATCTAAAGCTAATTTCAGACCATCATCTCTACAGGGCATCGTAACTCTCTCTATAAAGTCCTGAACATTCTCCACGCAAAAAAACCCCAGACTAAACGACCTGTAGTGTAGTGCTGATGTGTTTTACTGCATGTTGAGTCTGTATAATCTATAAATCGATGATGTGGAAGAGTGATGTAGAGGAGAGAAGTACACGGGTTAATGTAGTGGAGTGATGTAGAAGAGTGATGAGCAATACAGTGGAGTGATGTACAGTGTAGTGGAGTGATGTATGCAGTGTGATATATTGGAGTGATATAGAAGAGTTATCTATGCAGTTTGATGTAGTGGAGTGATGGAGTGGAGTTATATATGCAGTGTGATGTGGAGTGATATACACAGTGTGATGTATTGTACGGTGTGATGTAGTAAAGTGATTTAGACAGTGTGATGAAGTTAATTACAGAGTATTTAATATGCGCAGTGTGATGTATTGGAGTGATGTAGTAGAGTGATATAGACAGTGTGATGTAGTCGACTGATGTAGACAGTGTGAGGTAGTAGAGTAATGTACGCAGTGTGATGTAGTGCAGTAAAATATTTGCAGTGTGATGTAGTAGAGTGATGTAGACAGTGTGATGTAGTAGAGTGATACACACAGTGTGATGTAGTGCAGTTAAATATATGCAGTGTGATGTAATAAAGTGATATAGACAGTGTGATGTAGTGCAGTGATATAGACAGTGTGATGTAGTGCAGTGATATAGACAGTGTGGTGTAGCGCAGTGATATAGACAGTGTGGTGTAGTGCAGTGATATAGACAGTGTGATGTAGTGGAGTGATATGGAAAGTGTGATGTAGTGGATATAAGCAGTGTGATGTAGTGCAGTGAAATACACGCGGTGTGATATAGTGGAGTGATATAGACAGTGTGATGTAGTAGAGTGATATAGACAGTGTGATGTAGTAGAGTGATATAGACAGTGTGATGTAGTGGGTATAAGCAGTGTGATGTAGTGCAGTAAAATGTACGCAGTGTGATGTAGTGGAGTGATATAGACAGTGTGATGTAGGGGATGTACGCAGTGTGATGTAGTGCAGTAAAATATATGCAGGGGGTGTAGTGGATATACACAGTGTGATGTACTGTAGTGGAGTGATGTAGGAAGTGTGATCACTCCAGCCGGAGTGTGAGTGTGTGTGGTTTGGTTGGGAACATCTTCACCCCCAGCAACACTCTCCAGGTTTTAATAACACAATCTGGAACATGAGCTTCCATTCCCTCTTATTAATGTCTGTCATTTGTCACCGCGGCTCCAGCAGACGCTCCTGTCTGTTCAACACATGTGAGGATTACAGCAAGGGCAGCGGGCAATTCATTACAGAGTGAAAGAGAGAGAAAGAGAGAGAGAGAGCGAGAGAGAGAGGTTGTTAAAGTCCTGTTCCACCATATGCTAAATAACACCAATAATAAATGTGGTTCTGGTTCTACTGCAGGCCGGCTGTACCTGCTTTATGATGGTTGTATTTGCTGCAGAGTTTCAGAGGCCAGCGCTGACCCATTAGAACACCCACGCTGAGACGCCCCGCGCCGGTACCGGGCTGTTCTGTCAGACTGTCAGATGTGTTTAATGGACCTTTGTATTGTCCAGATTGAGCGATAAACAAATCTGTCGTCAGTCTGAATGAGTTCAGGTATTAAAGCCAGAAACCAAACATCCTGTTAACTTTAAAAAGTGCAGCCATCAGCACCGATACCAGAACATCACTGTACATTCTAATGATCCAGAGCTCACTGATACCAGCCCAACACACTCTAAAGCTGACACTCAGACCACTATAATGAGGAATTTATAGAGATTCTCCATCAAACACCATCATTCTTTATCAAACATCGTCACTCTCCAGTAATCATCATCATTCTCTATCAGATGCCTCCATTCTTTACCAAACACCATGACTCTCACCATCAAACACCATCATTCTCCAATAATCACCATCATTCTCCAAAAATCACCATCAATCTCTCTTTCAAACACCATTATTCTCCAATAATCACTGTCATTCTTTACCAAACACCATTATTATCCCCTTCAAACACCATCATCCTCCAATAATCACATCATTCTCCAATAATCACCATCATTCTCCATCAAACACCATAATTCTCAAATAATCTGCATCATCTCTATCAAACACCATCATTCTCAAATAAGCACCATCATTGTCCATTAATCACCATCATTCTCCCCTTCATACACCATAGTTTTCTCCTCCAAACACTGTCTTTCTTAAACAAACACCATCATTCCCCCCCTCAAACACCATTATTCTTTACCAAACACCATCATTCTTCATAAAACATCATCAATCTTTACCAAACACCATCATTCTCCATCAAACACCATCACTTTCCAGTAATCTCCATCATTATGCATGGAACACCATCATTCTATACCAAAGACCATATTTCTTTACAAAACACCACCACGCTCCAATAATCACCATTAAGCTCCCCTTCAAACACTATCATTGTCCAATAATCACAATCATTCTTTAGCAAACACCATAATTCTCACCTTCAAACACCATCATTCTCCATGAAACATCATCATTCTTTACCAAACACCATTGTATCCCCTTCAAACACCATCATTGTCCAATAATCACAATCATTCTTTAGCAAACACCATAATTCTTGCCTTCAAACACCATAATTCTCCATGAAACATCATCATTCTTTACCAAACACCATTGTATCCCCTTCAAACACCATCATCGTCCAATAATCACAATCATTCTTTAGCAAACACCACGATTCTCGCCTTCAAAACCCACCATTCTTTCCATCTTCAAACTAATAAATAGGAACATATTTTACATTATAATATGACTCAGTGTACACTTCTGTAGCCTTGTCTTGGTTCTCTGATTAAAAAAAGATTAATAATAAGGATTTCTTAGAAATGTGACAATGTAGCGACTGTGTGTGTGTGTGTGTGTGTGTGAGGTCAGTTCTATAACAGTAATTAAGGCTTTGTTAATCAGTGGTAAAGTACACTTTTACTGTACTGAGGGAACAGGGCTATATCAAAGCAGTAATAACACAGAGCACATTAACAGATGTACGCAAAAAGCCTTATTTGGGACTATGTGTGTGCGTGTGTGTGTGTGTGTGTGTGTGTGTGTGTGAGACGGAAGTGTATTATGAAGCTGAGGAAGAGAGTGCGTTGTGTGACAGGGTGTAATGAGCATCTCTGTGGTGGGGGTGGGGGTGGGGAGTTATTAAATATGCATGACCTCATAATGAGGAAACATTTGTAACGAAGCAAGAGCAATTCTGCGTTATTTTACCAAAATACAGACATGAATACTTAATCATCTCAACCACCCCCCCCCCCCCCCCCACCCATTACTTTATTCACACTTTCGTAAAGGTCAGAACACACACACACACACTCACACACTTGAAACTCAGTATGAATAGAGAGGTGTGTGTGTGTGGGAGCACAGAAATAACTGTTTAAGTGTTTTGGGAATTTAATGTTTTGTGAGCTGTTGGCCTTCTAAACCATCATAATGCTGACATAAGTGATCCTGCAAAAGTGGCAAAAAAACAGATTTTCTCACCAAATCCGATCTATATTTTAATCTGTTTACACTACTTTTTAAAATCTTTTTTGTAATCTAAATCTAATTGTTCTGAAAAATTCATGCTCCAAAAACTCTTTAACGCTCATGCGCTAAAGAGCTGTGCTTCACATGAAGTTTCGGTTTCATCTTCTCCAGCATCACAGGAGCGATCAAGCAGTTCCAGTGTCTGTAGCTGGGTTTATCAGCATGAATGTGTTTCAGCTTTAAAAACTGTAAAAATAACACGTTATTCAGACATGATCACTTATTTAGTTTGGTTAGTTTGGTTCTTGGTTCCTTGATTTCTTTATTTTTAATTTCTTTAAAATAAAAGGTTTTTAGCTTTTTCTTTTTTTCTCAATGTTGCAGTCGCCCCCTCCAATTTTAGCCATTTAATCAGACACACTGAGCAGTTGCAACACAAGTCTTCTAATATTATTGGAACATCAGTGAAGACATCAGTCTTAGTATTTATATATCTATGTTTACGATCGCACGGCTGAACCCCTTCCTCACCGCTGTCTTCCATTTTCCTTCAACTCATGGCTTTTTTTCCTTCTCCTTGCTGTAAAAGTTGCATGAATTCTGATCTGGCTGTTTAGATTGAGTCATATTTTTGCAGATTGGATAATGTACTGATTGGCTAAGAGCACTGCGAGGCAGTGAGACGGACAACAGTTAGAAACGTTTTAAAATAAAGACATTTTTATACTAATAACAGTCTTTTTAATGTCATATGTTACTTTACAACATGTGTAATGCCCTGCTAAGTGCAGTTCAGTCAGTGATCTAGTCTTAGAGTCTCTGTAAAATGCGAAATCCACCGGAGATCCTTTTTAAACCTAGTTAATTACACACAGAGGTGGGTAGTCCAGGATCAGAACGTAAAAAATAAACCCCAAAATTTTGTTGGCTGAGCCGCAGCAGAGTCTCACAGGTAGTTGGGACTTTAAAACCCTGGGTGGATTTTTACTTTCTGGACCTGGACTACCCACCTCTGCTTACACAAGATTGCTAGCTATCTAAGTAACTAGTGTGAACAGAACTGTTTTAAACATACACCTTCCTACCTATCTCAATTGTACTTCACTAGTGGTGTTCTATAGACAAATTTGAACCATTTGTTCCTTAGCTCTGAATCACTGGGAAAAGTATGTAACATTAATGTGTTATTTGCACAAATAACACAGGAACTGCCATAAATATTAATTCACGGGTTGACAAAGATGTGGGTGCTTTTCCTGATTGATTATTTTTTCTAAATATATTTTCTTTTACTAACTATTGCAGACAATGGATGTTGTGGAAGAGTTTCATGTGCAGCATCCATATACAACTCAGAGAGACCGACTGTATTTCACAAAGAACAAGAAAACGCGTATTTTAGCATAAGGACACCTTTAAGTATACTATAAACTATATATCATAACTACTGTATAATATAAATTGTGTTATTTAACGTCCTAAAATAATTATTTAGCTTACCCGAGCAGCACTGTGAACATGGCAAGTCTCTCCCACCCACAGAAAAGTGTATAAAACCTATAAAAGTTCTTCATAGTGAAGGTTAACGTTATTGTGCAATACATGTGTAATGATGTGTTCATTCAGTGTAAATGTTGAGAAGTGTATTGTTACACAGTGTTTGTACGAAATATAAACAACTATTCTGATGTGATGTCATCACTCAGAAGTCTTTGAAGTATCTGTATTTTTAAGATTGTCGGTGGAGTAGCGTTATGTTGGTATTATTGGACAAATCACTGCTGTTTGATGTGGAACCGCTGGGACTCGGTTCTACTTATGAGAATTCTCAGAACCTCTGGACGCTCGCAGATACAAAACGATGCTCAGCGCACTGTTTGAACATTAAAGCTCACAAATATATAAATAAATAATGGAAAACAAAAAGCAAATGAAGTTCCAGAATCCCTCTAGACGCTAAAGGTTCTAATAGGCTGGTATGATGTAATTTAGCGAAACAGTTTTCTGGCTTTAGCTCCGCAAACAGCAGCAGGACAGATGCTCGCGGGGCTATTCCATCCTGTTCCAGCCTCCATGTCCTTTATCATGTATTTATGTTGAAATTTTAGATTACGAGCATAAGCACCACTCAGATCTTGCTAATTATCTGAGATTGAATGACTTAATGTGTTAAAAAGATAGAAAATGAAGTTGACAAATTTTGCAATTTATTTTGGGATATGTTTAAAGACTCTTGACTTATTTTAACTCAAATAGAAGTGAGTTTGGTAAAAATGTGTGGTGCAATTATAAATATTTAATTCTTTATTAAATATGTAAAGCCTACATAGAGATCTTGTTATTAAGATTCTTAATCGCAAATCAAATTACTGACACCTATTCCTATTTATAACACAGTTATAATGCATCACTCTCCAGTTTTCACTGTTTATATTGTATATTGTAATATTGGACAGACCTGACACTTTATAGAGTAAGTCAGCATCTTGTTATGATGCTTAATAACAGTGTTATAATGCATCATGCTCCAGTTTTCTCTGTTTATACTGTATATTGTAATATTGACCAGACCTAACGCTTTATAAGTCAGCATCTTGTAATGATGCTTTATAACAGTGTTATAACGCATCACTCTTCAGTTTTGTCTGTATATACTGTATATTGTAATATTGGCCTGACCTCACTCTTTATATGTCAGCATCGTGTAATGATGCTTTATAACAGTGTCATAATGTATCACTCTGCAGATTTCTCTGTTCATACTGTATATTGTAATATTGACCAGACCTGACGCTTTATACAGTAAGTCAACATCTTGTAATGATGCTTTATAACAGTGTTATAATGCATCATGCTCCAGTTTTCTCTGTTTATACTGTATATTGTAATATTGACCAGACCTAACGCTTTATAAGTCAGCATCTTGTAATGATGCTTTATAACAGTGTTATAACGCATCACTCTTCAGTTTTGTCTGTATATACTGTATATTGTAATATTGGCCTGACCTCACTCTTTATAAGTCAGCATCGTGTAATGATGCTTTATAACAGTGTCATAATGTATCACTCTGCAGATTTCTCTGTTCATACTGTATATTGTAATATTGACCAGACCTGACGCTTTATACAGTAAGTCAACATCTTGTAATGATGCTTTATAACAGTTTTATAATGCATCATGCTCCAGTTTTCTCTGTTTATACTGTATATTGTAATATTGACCAGACCTGACGCTTTATAAGTCAGCATCTTGTAATGATGCTTTATAACAATATTATAATGTATCACTCTCCAGTTTTCTCTGTTCATACTGTATATTATAATATTGAATAGACCTGATGCTTTATAAGTCAGCATCTTGTAATGATGCTTTATAACAGTGTTATAATGCATCACTCTCCAGTTTTGTCTGTATATACTGTATATTGTAATATTAACCAGACCTGATGCTTTATAAGTCATCATCTTGTAATGATGCTTTATAACAGTGCTATAATGCATCACTCTCCAGTTTTGTCTGTATATACTGTATATTGTAATATTGGCCTGACCTCACTCTTTTTTCAACATCGTGTAATGATGCTTTATAACAGTGTTATAAGTGGGCTAATACCCTTATAATACTAATAACTAATAACTAAAACTAATAGCATTAGTTGTCATTTACTTTATAAACTATCTGATCACTTTATAATTACTGAACAACCAGTTCTGGATTGAAGCTTTTTAAATATGTAGTTCAGTGATTATGCCTGTGTTAAGAAGGCTCTTTTACTGCGATTAGCCTATGTCACTTACAATTATTTTTTTAATAAAGAAAGTTATACTACATAATTATTTTTGTTTTACATTTATAGAAATCACTGACAGATATTTTTTTCTTAATAAAGAAAATGTATAGAAAAACATATTTATTTCGTGATTTAGATGTGAAAGTAAATAGATAGATAGATAGATAGATAGATAGATAGATAGATAGATAGATAGATAGATAGATAGATAGATAGATAGATAGATAGATAAATAGATACCCACATACTGTCTTTATCATCTCTTATTACTGAATCCCTCTGCGTCCCGTGTTAAACCCTGTTTTTCAGGTGATCTGACATTGGCTGACCCATTCGTTAACCTTCAGGGTTTAATTAAAATGTGAGGATGTTGACTGACACGCCCACGTCCACCTCTCTATTTACTATTCTCTCCAGCAGAGAAGAACAGTAAAAATCAATACCTGCTTTAATTAGTGTAAAACACTGTCCGAAGAGTTTCGCTACTGTCCTCCTTCCAGAACAACACGGCTGTCAGATACACCGTCACCTTCAGATACAATCACTCCAAAAATCATCTGTACTGATATTAACGAATGTCATTCTGTTTACTTACTGTGCTTTCATAAGACAATCAAATATATTGATATCGTCCTAAAGTTCATAATTGTTTTCGGGACTTGACTCGATTCTGTTCATTGAGTCTTTTCTTTCAAAAGTTCAGAACAACCTTAATTACCTAATTTTGAACAATTTTTTTTATAAATTATACCACAGTTAGTTCCGACCCTGCAATGTGATTGTCTGAGAGGCGTTCTGTGAGTGACATTATCAGCTGGTAATGCACTGTAACCGAAGCCCTCCATGTATTACTTCGCCACATACTTAACTTACCAAACTGATCATATTTTCTCGTCATCTTTATCTCCAATTCTTTTAATAAAAACTGATAATGGAACTGTGGTATAATCGCAATAATACACTGGAGGTTCATGCTATATAACAGAGACTGTAAAAAAGATGGATGCCGTGTCGTTGTTCCCATTCATTCAATGAAAATGAAGCCAAAATCTTCCTCCATGTTGGCGATCCTGAAACCCAAGTCTGCGCAGTAGAGACCAGAGGAGGGAGAAAGACTGTGGAGAGACAGCCTACTCATTTGAATAAACCCGCCCCTGAGGGCTGCCTCTACAGAGCTCACACAGTCTATGTTCCCACCCATACAGTCATTGGTCCCACCCTGGCTAGGTGTAACCCAGCCCTTTTACAATAACCACACCTTTTTGAATAGAGCTGAATAACGTTTTAAAAAACGAATTCTATGGGGATATAAAATTTTACAATATAAGCAGAGGTTACACTAGCTGTTGCATTAAAATAATGGAGGTAGAATTACAGTATATTGGGGGAAAAAAACGTGATTGAAAATCGTCTGTTTTGCCATTGAAACCTATGGGGATGGGCATGGGTTACACAGCTTTCTGAAACCGAACAGCAGGGGACGCTCGACCTGTGGTGGCTTCATTTTTGAGAGATGATGCTCTGTCCAGCTATACACAGTCTATGCTATGTACCTTGTTTGGTTCGGACAGTTCAGTTTAGTCTGAACTAGACTAAAGAAACAAAAGAAAATTGAACAAAATAATGAAAATGAAAATAAAAAATGAACTATTTAAAATAGTTAATACATTTTTATAACATACCTTCAAGGTACAAAAATAGGTTGTTTAGTTTGAATCTGGAGAAATATTGTCCCACTGAAAAGTGATGACCTAAGCATGTTTACCTATATAAACCAATCGTTGTACATTTTACCCCTCGGTTAGTGTGCACCCGGCTCTCCCTCTACACCAGCCTTACATCAGTGTCTGATTAAAGCTAGACCCGCAGCTACGAGCGTTAGCGCATTAGCCGTTTGTACTCCGCTTAATCAGAGATTATGAGGGGTTACAGTGGAATTTGTTTAAAGTAATTATTCCTCCGTTCTCCCAGCAGAACTGTGCAATTATGCTTTTCCATTTTAACCACATCTCCCAGGTATCCACACACTTACAGTACTCACCACCCCCCATCCCCCTCCGACCACTCCGCCCCCCCTCAACCGACCTGCCGAATAAAAAAAAAAAAAAGAATAAAAAAAACCAAATACATTCAGAATGACATGCAATATACTGCATGCAGCTGAAGACAAATAAATACAATAACAAGAACCATTTCCTGAACGCCGCCTTCCGTACACAAACCACTAAACTGGTGCTTTAGCGCTAACACGGTGCGAGTGATGAAAAAATAAATGAATACACAAATAATGCCAGGAAAACATTTTTTTAAAGGCGAAAGCTGTATAAATCTAGCCCTGCCCGTCAGATCCGTTACTTTCAGCAAGTCATCATCCCACACAAACTTTTCCTAGTATTTACTCACTCAGAATATTCCACATCCTCCCTACACACACACACACACACACACACACATACACACAGCAGCAGAAGCAGCAGCAGCAGTATATACTGTATTAATGCATGTACCACATATTCAAAAGAATATAGACAGCCATTCTTATGAATACATTTGGCTGTTTTTTACTTTACTCTGCTGGGGAGAATAGTAAATAGGGAATTGAAGGTGGGTGTGTCAGTCATCTATCTATCTATCTATCTATAGATGTAAAGTTAAGAATATGGTTGTGTTTGGGTGATGTTTTAGGGTTGATTCATGGTTGATGTTAGGTCTAGGGCAGGGGAATTTAATTAGAATTCAGTACGGTCCAGTTGGAGACAATTTTGTCGGTCCAAGGACCGGACTGTCACCATTTTTAACTTGTGCTATGATTCAATGCTATATCCCGTATACTATATATATGAAACATCTGACCCGTGAGGTTGTTTGAACTATGATGAAAAATATATATAATAATAATAAAATTCCTCTCTGGCCAGACCACACTCTGTAATAAAACAAAAAATGAAATATACCACTTTAAATAATACTTTTTTTCCTGATTATTTCATTTACAGATCATTTTACTTGACCTACTATCTTTATCTTTAACAGTGTTATGTAAACTAAGATTTTTCAAATTGATGTTTAATTTCATGATGTCTTTTAATATCAAACTCCTTAATTACGGCAACTTAGACTCTTTGCCCCGTTTTTCTGCGCTAGAAATGCGCACTCTCTCCGCTTTTAGACTCTTTGCCCCGTTTTTCTGCGCTAGAAATGCGCACCCTCTCCGCTTTTAGACTCTTTGGGCCATTTCTGACACCTAGCGTTCAAACTTTGAATCTCACATTATAAAAACCTGCTTAACAGCGGGCCAACATTCGTTCTAGTTCTAAAATACATCGCGGGCCACTCCAGAAAAGAAAACGTGCCACAAATGGCCCGCGGGCCGTAGTTTGGACATCCCTGGTTTAAGTGGTAAGATTAAGGATATTTGGTTTAATTTGTCACCCACTCTCTATGACCTCTCTTTGTTCCAATGTACTCTGAAAGTTTGAGACAAATTCTTTGTATTTTTTTAAAGACATACTGTTTTGTATGAAGCCTGCTACTTCTTCCTGTGATGTCATCTTTCCACTCCTTTTGAAAGAGACATTTAACATAACAGATTAGCAGTCCATAGAGCAGGATCTACAGGCCCAACTGCAACATCTGTTGGTAGATGTCCTGCAGGATGCCACACAAAACCTGTATACCTCCATGACCAACCATATCTTATCTTGTATCCAGGTTCCATCAACTGTACAGTTTTCCCCCGAAAATAAACATATTTTTTATTTCCAATATTGAGCAACATAATCTACATATATCATCATTGCATTCACCCATATAAAGATTTATTACATTTAAACATTTTCTACAACTACCTTTTCTAAAGACTTCGCTACCTGACTGTCTTACATCAATGTGTACTGTATATATAAATATATATTTAAAATCAATTGTATGCAGTCACCCTTCATAATGTAAGAACTATAGGTTCTGCAGTTTTTATGAATCTGTGTCTAAATAAGGACACATCTCACTGACTGACAGATCACACACTTTCTGATTGATTTAATCCAGAAACTAACTCTGCTGTAAGTCAAACCCCCCCACAGCTCCCAGCAGAGCCCCTCATTCCCATCACTTAGCTCCAGCTCAGAGGAAACCTGCACTGCAGAGCTCAGGGTCCTGACAAAACCTCCAATAACCCAATAATTAAACATATTAGTCTTTATGGAAGAAACATCAGATCTTCAGAAAATCCTACAGTCTGGACAGAATTCAGATAAAGTCTGGACCGAGTCTGGACCTGAGAAAACAAACCAATAGCAGCGGATCTCAGTTTTAGTAGAGAAAACAAGGGAAAATGTGTCCCACTTCTTTTTTTTTTACTTTCCTGTAAGTGGCAGCATGTCTGGAGTTAATTGCTCACTGATGGCTATAATGAGAGCAGAACAGCACAATCACTAAATCACTAAATTACTCTGAGTGAGGTGATTAATCACCTTTCTGCACTTTAGGAGATTAGGGAACAAAGGGGTTGAAACACTCCTACAGACTGTTGAACAATCTTGAAGATTCAGCAAAAGATTATTATTATTATTATTATTATGATTATTATTATTATTATTATTATTATTATTATTATTATTATTATTATTATTATTATTATTATTATTATTATTATTATTATTAACAGTAGTAGTAGCAGTCAAAAATTGAAAACCATCAAAATTTCAGGTCCTTGCACTAAACTTCCTATAAAAGCACTTTTTTGGAGGATTCATGGTGTCACATGCAACTCATCAGGAACTCACCATCACCTGAATACTAAATTAAACTCTCCTGTGAATCTTTTACTGAGTGTATAAATACCAATCAATTAGTCTATGTTCTTTGCGAAGTATTGCCAACTCTAGAACCTCTGGAACTTCTTTTAAAACTGTTATAAAACTGTTGTATTCCAGATGCAAGAACTTGGAGGATACTAAGAGAGGGCAAAGCTATTGTTATTTCGAATAATCCAAGCAACAAAATGTAGTATAGTTTATTAAACCTTTATACTTATTAGGTAATTGTGTGTTTCACACTTCAACAGAATCTAGAATGTAGAAATGTACAGCAAGGAGAGGCAGATTTCAGCAAAACTCTGCTTCTTTTTTTATTTTGTTGTTTAAAAGGTGACAATAATTCAACTTCCTGTAATTGGTCTGAAAGTCCACAAAAAAGTGTTTTTACACTACAAACCATCTGGAACAGACCATTTATTTTAGTTCTTAGTTCAGACTGTGGTTTGCAGCAGTTTGCTGCTATTTTACAATGCTGGTCTGAAAGCACCATTAATGGCCTTAAGATTCGATTATTTTTAAAGTCTGGGTTTCTTTTCCAGGCATTCAGACAAAAAGCCAAACATGAAATGAGAAGGACAGGTGCATCATTAGCACTAAATTATAATTATTCTGTAAAGATAAGAGGCGGAAGGAAATGTTTTTTGCTCTGCTCGTCTTTCTCCAGATTCAGAAAATTTCACTGCGGTGTCTCACCTTGACTCCTGCGTGATTATTTCCTGGGCTTTAATGAAGTTAGCCATTAGCTACAGCAGTGGCAGGGCATTATTTTCCTCTCTCGCCATCACCATCACCGCCATCATCATTATCATCATCACTCTCATTCCGTTCCTGCTGAACATCTCAGCGTCTGTGCTGTGGACACCAGAAACACCTCTAAATGAGTTTGTACAAGTCTGATGTTCAATTTCGCTTTTGAAAGAAACTGGGTCTTTATTGTTATTTGTACAGTGTTTCTCACTGGCTCTGATGGAAACACTGCTGTATATTGTATTCTGTCTCTACACCTGATGTCCCCTATACTTGTCCAGACATTTGTCCAGCATTTCATCTTAAACCAGAGGTATGAACAGCGGCTTATAGTATAGAGTATAAGATTGGAACAAATTAAAAAAATACTGAATGCTGAAGCATCCCAGCTAACAGAGAACATTATATCAACATTTAGCAATGTGGTATCTGGTTTCAAATGGTCTTAGCTGGTCTTTAGTGGATAAGGTGGTTGAAAAGCATCTGAAAACACACCATATACTGATGTTCTAGCTGATTAAACAACTCTTGTATGTTGTCAAATTCGTATGTTGTCAAAGCGCTGCCCATGTTTCATACAGCAGTAAAAACATAGAGCATCCAACAACAACCAAAGCCCAGTCCATATTTCATATAGCTGTAAAAATACAGAGCATCCAACAAGACCCAAAGCCCTGCCCATCATTTTACACAGCAGTAAACACATATAGCATCCAACAACAACCAAAGCCCAGTCCATATTTCATATAGCTGTAAACACACAGAGCATCCAACAAGACCCAAAGCCCTGCCCATCTCTTATACAGCAGTAAAAACAAAGAGTATCCAACAAGGCCCAAAGGCCCGCCCATCTTTCATAAGGAAGTAAAACCAAAGTGCATCCTACAAGAACCAGAACTCTGCCCATCTTTCATAGAGCAGTAAAAAAACACAGTATCCAAAAAAATCTCTGCCTATCTTTTATGCAGCACTAAAAACATAGAGCATCCAACAAGAATCAATAGCCTGCCTATCCCTTATACAGAATTTAAAACACACCCTACAAGAACCAAACCATATACAGCAGTAAAGACACAGAGCATCCAACAAGACCCAAAGCCCCATCCATCTTTTACAGAGCAGTAAAAATAAAGAGCATCCAACAAGAACCAAAGCCACATCCATCTTTTACACAGTACTAAAAATACAGAGCATCCAACAAGAACCAAAGCCCTGCCCATCTTTCATACAGCAGTAAAACACATACATCTCTAGAAAAAAATAAGTGACCACTTAATAATGCTGAGTTTCTTTGATTTTACCAAATTGAAACCCTTTGGAATATAATCAAGAGAAAGATCATTGACCACAAGCCACCAAACCAAGCTGAACTTCTTGAATTTTTGCACCAGGAGTGGCATAAACTTATCCAAAATCTGTGTGTAAGACTGGTGAAGGAGAACATGCGAAGATGCATGAAAACTGTGATTAAAAACCAGGGTTATTCCACCAAATAAAACTTTATGACTATGAACTTGTTTTCTTTGCATTATTTGAGGTCTGAAAGCTCTGTATATTTTTGGTTATTTCAGCCATTTCTCATTTTCTGCAAATAAATGTTCTAAATGACAATATTTTTATTTGGAATTTGGGAGAAATGTTGTCCGTTGTTTATGGAATAAAACAACAATGTTCATTTTATTCAAACATAGACCTGTAAATAGCAAAATCAGAGAAACTGATTCAGAACTTTAAGTAGACTCTTAATTTGTTCCAGAGCTGTATATAGCCAGTACATTTACAGTCTGCTAGTGGAGGCGCTCACTAGGGGGGTCGGGAACAATCATCAATAATAAACTGCACTTCTGTTCCTAACTGGATGAATAGGATGCAATTAAATTAATCATTCAACTTGGATACGATGAGATGTTTCTGATTAAACGTCCAATAACTGAAGGTGCAACGCTGGTGTTTCTGATAAAGTAGCCACTCACTGTAAATGGTTACACTGAAGATTGTATTTTTCTCACTAATCTGCAGAAATTGTCTCACTGAGACATTTCATTCTGTAGAAAAATAATTCCAGCAGGCTTTTGATGATTTTTTTTTTTTTCTGTAGCAATGCTCTCCAGATCCTAATAACAACATCTGAAACATTAATGTACGTGTCTAATATCACACCGCGCTTTGAAATGTTTCGTAGCCTTAAGCTACGCTCGCTCCGGATCAGATTGGGCCGGGCCGAGACTCTCGTCTTTAGGTTATGAATTCGTTCAGATTTCCGCCTGCAAGCTTTTCATCACTCCAGCTTCTGCTGCAGCATGTTCCGCTAAGTGTATCTGCTAAACGATTAAATGCTAATGTGTGTGTGTGTGCGGATGCCAGGCATTATTGCTGGACTTTATTCCGGGATGGTCCTCGCACTCTGAGGTCAGTAATAGTGGCTGGACTCACTATAGTATAAGACCATAGCTCATTATATACTGTAGTGCACTATATCTCTTTCTGAACTCAGTGAAAGTTCTACTAGGCGACTCCTTCTTCCTGTTTCCACCTGTTTTTAAAAGACCTTTAATCCCATTGGTCTTCCTACCTGGTTGTTCAGACCCACAACACACAGGAGTGAACCTGAATCAAATTGAGTCAAGGAGTCAAGTAGAGGTGTGAATGATACGATTGTTGATTATGTGTATTTGTTTGTATCAGTCTTCCCTAGTGAAAAAAGTAGATTTAAGTATACTAAGCATTATTATGCTATAGTGCACTAAAGTGTACTTGTAGCCACATTACTAATCCCAAGAGTGATAAAATGGAACTACTTTTTTGGACTTATTATACTTTAATTAATATAAAAATAGTACAAAAGTCTTATTCAAATTGTGGTAACTGTACTTAACAGTACTAAAATGGAACTATTTTAAATATGCTTAAGTAACATTCAAACATACTACTTCCTGTATGTAACCCCATATTTTAAATATGCTTACAGTAAAATAATAATACATTTAATGACTATTATAACTGTATTACAACTGTATCACTATTTATGTACTTAGAATTGATGTAAAATATATTTACATTTACATAAATATGCTTCTTGTTCCTGTCTTCTAGTATACTTCTTTGGATATATATATATATATATATATATATATATATATATATATATATATATATATATATATATATACTGTACTACAATTTTTATCATGTTTTACATAGATGTTTTTTTTTTATTTGACATTGTATCTTACAGAGCATTGAAATACATTTATACATTTATACATTATATTAATGTAACACCTACTACTACTACTGCTACTACTACTACTAATAATAATAATAATAATAATTTATATATATATATATATATATATATATATATATATATATATATATATATATATATATATATATATATATATATATATATATTATATATAATTTATAAAGTTACTTTGCTAAATACATACAAAAGCATTTATTCTATTTATTTAAAATACACTATATTTTACTTTTTAAAAGTATGATCAAAGTTTATTTTCAAACATTTGATGAAAGCATAATATTAATGTACTTTTAATATATTTTAGGTAAGTACATAAATCTATTATTATATTCACAGCATACTTAGACATTTTCTCAATATGTTTTAGGTACAATTAAGTATATTTTTTGTTCACGGCTGCTATAGTACAGGATAATAAGTGCAATTCGCCTTTAAAGATGTTAGAGCTTCAGACAGTCTTTTTTTTATTTAAACTGTGCAGTACATCACAGAAATCTTTGTGGGTTATAGCCTCCAAATCTGCTCACCGTCATTCCCCCAGTCAAACTTCCACACTCAGGATTGCCAGGTATTGACAGCACCTTGTAAACAGTGTGCTAAAGCCAAGAAAATGGGCGAGCTGGCTATTTATCTGCTGAACAGGTAATCACTGAGCTTCAGTAAGGTTACTAACCATAGCTGGATAATTCATCACCACCTCTATGTAGTAGAGTAGAGTAGATTTTGAACATTGAAACCTATATATTACCTGATCAGCTACAGAATAATACTCATCATCATCATCGTCACTTGTGACTGTGTGTTAATCTGGCAAACTTGTATTAACTTTGTGTCTGGTAAAGAGAGGGCAGGACAGAAAACTTTATCCAGTATTTGAAAATTTGATTTGTAAATTGTTCCTTTAAAGACCAAGTCTAGCCCATCTTTATTTCTATAGCACATTTAAAAGTAAAGTTGCTTTATAATAAAAACAAGTAACAAATAACTAGTTACAATAGCACTCAACATAAAAACTAAGAAAACAAACCAAAATTAACAAGCTACTAATGATGGCAAGACAAAATAAACCAAGGCAAAATAGACAACTAAAAAAAAGCATGACCAAAGACTCTGAGAGACGCCTGAGAGAATAAATATGTATTTTAATTGGACTTTTAAAATACTGTATATACAGTTGTGGTCAAAAGTTTACATACACTTGTAAAAAAACATAATGTTATGGCTGTCTTGAGTTTTCAATAAGTTCTACAACTCTTATTTTTCTGTGATAGAGTGATCGGAACACATACATGTTTGTCACAAAAAACAGTCATAAAATTTGGTTCTTTCATAAATTTATTATGGGTCTGCTGAAAATGTCACCAAATCTGCTGGGTCAAAAATATACATACAACAACATTAGTATTTGGTTACATGTCCCTTGGCCATTTTCACGGCAACTAGGCGCTTTTGGTAGCCATCCACAAGCTCCTGGCAAGCTTCAGGTCGAATGTTTGACCACTCTTCTTGACAGAATTGGTGCAGTTCAGCTAAATGTGAAGGTTTTCTTGCATGAACCCGTTTCTTTAGCACTGTCCACATGTTCTCAATGGGGTTTAAGTCAGGACTTTGGGAAGGCCATTCTAAAACCTTAATTCTAGCCTGGTTTAGCCATTCCTTTACCACTTTTGATGTGTGTTTTGGGTCATTGTCTTGTTGGAACACCCAACTGCGCCCAAGACCCAACCTTCGGGCTGATGGTTTTAAGTTTTCCTGCAGAATTTGGAGGTAATCCTCCTTCTTCATTATCCCATTTACTTTCTGCAAAGAACCAGTTCCACTGGCAGCAAAACATCCCCAGAGCATAATACTACCACCACCATGCTTGACAGTAGGCATGGTGTTCCTGGGATTAAAGGCCTCACCTTTTCTCCTCCAAACATATTGCTGGGTGTTGTGGCCAAACAGCTCAATTTTTGTTTCGTCTGACCAGAGAACTTTCCTCCAGAAGGTTTTATCTTTGTCCATGTGATCAGCAGCAAACTTCAGCCGAGTCTTAAGGTGCCTTTTCTGGAGCAAGGGCTTCTTTCTTGCACGGCAGCCTCTCAGTCCATGGCGATGTAAAACACGCTTGACTGTGGAGACTGACACCTGTGTTCCATCAGCTTCCAAATCCTTGCAGACCTGCTTCTTGGTGATTCTTGGTTGACTCTTGACCATCCTGACCAATCTCCTCTCGGCAGCATGTGATAGCTTGCGTTTTCTTCCTGATCGTGGCAGTGACACAACTGTTCCATGCACTTTATACTTGCGTATAATTGTCTGCACAGTTGCTCTTGGGACCTGTAGCTGCTTTGAAATGGCTCCAAGTGACTTCCCTGACTTGTTCAAGTCAATAATTCGCTTTTTCAGATCCACACTGAGTTCCTTTGACTTTCCCATTGTAGCTTTTGTAGCTGAGTTTAATCACTGGGTCAAATGAGCCCTATTTAAATGGGCTCATGAGAAGTCAACAGCTGTAGTCAATCAGAATCACTTACAAGAAGTGAAGAGGCCATGACATGAAGCTAATTTGATTGACACAACTCGCTACATCACCAAAATTGACAAATTTTGTTGCTGTATGTATATTTTTGACCCAGCAGATTTGGTGACATTTTCAGCAGACCCATAATAAATTTATGAAAGAACCAAATTTTATGACTGTTTTTTGTGACAAACATGTATGTGTTCCGATCACTCTATCACAGAAAAATAAGAGTTGTAGAACTTATTGAAAACTCAAGACAGCCATAACATTATGTTTTTTTACAAGTGTATGTAAACTTTTGACCACAACTGTATCATGGCTGATTCCTTTATGACCCTTTATCAAGAGCGAGTTAAAGCCCCCTTCTTTTTTCATACTAATTGGACGTATTTAAATGTTTGTATGTAAATGTGTAAAAATAAGTGAATATTTGTAATGCATTAAACAGCTTCATTATCACGTATAAGCACATTTTTGATAAAATATAATCAGCATACGGCAGCCGATCGCCTGAACGCCGCTGCTCATTTAACACAGCTTGAATCAAAAGCCTTCCGAGAGTGGCTTCAGTCACACAGTGAGAGTCAGAAGGGTTAAAGGCAGCGGTGGAGAGCGGAAACACTCTGACAGAAATGAATTTATTGGGCGTAATAGAAATCGCCTACAGCCAAGGGTTCATTTCAAAAGCAAGACAGTGGCGGCGTGAGCGCGGGCACGCCGAGTACGCTGGGTTTCTGACAGCGCCGGAGATGCCACTGAGCTTCTGGGACTCCTCGTTCTGTCTAAAGCAGGCTCATTCCGAACGTCCGGGGAAACAATCTGGAAGCTATCCAGCCCCAATGATCTCCAAGATCAATGTCTGCCAATAACGAACATGTAAAATCTCGTAAACATCTCGTAATCTGCGGCCAAGTGCGGTTTTAAAGTTGCCTCTGAAAGCTGGAACACGCCGATCTTCCCTCAGGGCGGCGAAACGGAGAGAGTGATGTGCCAATGGGAAGTCTGCAAAAATAAAAAAATAAAATAAATAATTAAATAAATAAATGTAACAAACAAATAAATAAATAAAGCAGTAGCAGCATCAGGTCGAGCTTTCGCTCCGACGTGCCTGCTGGGCTCGCCGCCTCTCTCCAGAGGTCAAAGGTCAATCGGAATAATGTACCAGCAACAGCCCACAAGCCTCCATTACCGAGACTAATGGGAAGCCGTGATCCGCCCACAGCCGGAGCAGGCCGGGCCAAGCCGCAGTCCCATCAGCCCCTGCTCGGACCCCCACAGCCTCATTAGAGGCCGACCCGGACATGCGCAGAGCGGCGGCGCGCGGTGTTTTACGAGCGCCGGGTGCATTACGGATTCAGCGCCGGCCCGGTGCCGAGGTGTTATGCAAGGCGCTCGCTGGAAGAGGCTCCAGAGGTCGCGATCTCTGCGCTGAAGCTTCGCCGCCGCCGCCGTTTTTGGAAGCGTTTCTCTCGGCTTAATGCCCGGGCCAACTGTTTATCATCTCCATCAGAACAACACCGCGGCCATATGGCAGGTCATTTTGTGTGGGGGCGGTGGAGGTGGTGGAGATGGAGGTTGGGGGGGGCGAGGGGGGCTTCTGCAGCTTTTTGGACCAAAGACTGGACTTTTCACCCAAGCTCTGTCTATGTAGTTAAAAAAAAGTGTAAAAAAAAATAGGTGGGTAAGCTCTTTTAAACTTCAGAGATTGGTCCGCTCGGTTCGTTGTATAACGACAGAATAAAACATTTACTACATACCTAAAACAATAGGTAAACAAAAAAAGAAATCAGTAACATACATAAGTACTATACATAATATATATACATAGCAAATTTTCACTTTCATGCAAAGGACAAGAAAAAGTCTTATCTTTTAATTGAAGTCAGTGCAGGTCATTATTGAGCATTTCTATTGGCCAATTAATCATTCAAATTCTGATTAAAAATTAATAACAACTGTCAAAAATTCTAATACAAGAATTTTGCATAACAAAGATGATATGGATATATAGAGTCTTTATAGAACCATGACAACCGTGACAGAAAAAAAAAAAAAAAAAAACATGCTTAAGTAGTTCTTTGACTGGTAAAAATACTGTACTGTAGATGGTGTAACACCTCATGTACAGCACTGGTTTTATTCTATCATCTTCATCTTTTTATAGATTGTTTTACAGTAACACCTTAGTTTTATTCCATATATTATTACATTCCAACTTTTACTGTGTTGGTTTCATTTTATGTTCTCCAGACTCAAGCAAATGTCCCAAACACGACCAAATGCAGACACATTTTTAGGGAGCCATGAAAACCTGTTTGTAAAACAAAATATTGTTCTACAATATGATATCACAAAATAACAAAAAAATTGGTAACATTTTATTTTAAGGAACACAAATTAGGCGCTTATTAATGTTTTATTATTTGTTTAATAAAGGCTTAATTAGACATTTGTAAATAATTTATTTACTACTCATTAGGCTTTTTCTGTGTAAGTGTTATTGGTGCTTAATGTTATGTGGAAATGATTAATAATGGCTGTATTAGTTCTTTTAGTGCACATTAACCAGTTATGTTAGCACCCTGTTAAGCTGATTATTAAGCATTAACTATTAGCTAATTCTACATGTTATTCTACATGTTGTGTATAATTGGCTGCAGTTTGATCTGTGTGAGTTTGGAAGTTTATGGCTGTGCTGGAGTTTACTGAGTTAATCAGGGGTTAATAAGTCACTAATAGACTTCACTAATAAGAAGCGTACCATATTCTAAAGTGAGGTTCTGTTCACCACTAATTATACACTAAAAAGAACTGAATAAACATTTAATCAATCACAGACCCCTAATTAAGCACCAATAATAATTACACAGAATAAAGCCTAACAAGTAGTGAATAAATTATTTACATTTATTTATTAAGGCTTTATTAAGCAAATAATAAGACATTAATAAGCGCCTAATTTGTGTTCTTTAAAATTGTTTAAAACTGTTACGAAAAAAGTGTATGAACCCTTTGCTATTTTTAGTTTTCTGCATGTTTTGTTCATAAAATGTGATCTAATCTTTGTCCAACTCAAAGATATTGATTAATAATACAAAAAATATATATGATCTTGCAAAACTGCTTTAGCTCTGTCATAATCTTTGGAAGCCTCAAGTTTACATCTCTCTCATAGTCTCCATAACATCTGAAATCTGAGCTCTGACTTGGCCACTCCAAACGACAGATTTTATTTTTCTCTTCAGCCATTCTGTTGGTGACTTGTTCCAAGTGTTGGGTCATTGTCCTGTTGCATCATCCATTAGCTTCTTCATTCCAGTTTCAGCTGACATACAGACACTGTTACATTATCTTATATAATATTTTGATACACTTCCCCTTAATGATTGTAAGCTGCCAGACCCTAATGTAGCAAAGCAGGCCAAAATCGTGGTTTTCTCCAGCATACTTTACAGTTGGGTTAAGGTTTTAATGGGGATGTGCAGTGCCTTTTTAATGCCATATGTAGAGCAACAATAGTTCAGTCTTAGGGCCACAGTCTTGGTGATCTATAGTGTGATCTATAGTCAATTGTGCATAATGCTACTTGATTTAGGGTGTGTCAGTGTGTCTTTGGTATCTTGAGGGTGCAAAAAGCACACCTTGCACATCTTAAAACAAATGCAAAAAGGCACATACTAATAATTTGAATTAATCATAGGTGTGTTTTGGGCGTACCATGAAATAAACCAATCAGTGCACCAGTCATCATTCCCTTTGACTGTTGACTGTTGTCATGGTTTTAATAAGTCAGTGGCGCACCACTGTTTTTCCTGCTGCCGAGATAAAAACACCACAAAAATTTACCTGGACAAACCTCACCTCCAAACCACCACGCTCACTTGTGTAAAAATATGTTTCTAAACTCAGACGCTATTTTAATGGTGCAAGTGTGAAAATCGACTGTTGATGGGGTGTAAGATAGCAAAGAGCATCCCGACGTGCCTTGGACAGGATGTACAATAGGTAGCCCAGTACCATTCTGAAGTGTCAATGTGCTCTTTCACAAACTTCAGATCTTAGATCCGTCTTCAAATCTTTGTCTGTCACTTTGGGTTGTTTCTTTACCTCACTGATGAGTTTTCTTTGTGCTTTTGAGGTCATTTTTACTGGGCACCCACTTCTTGGCAGAGTAGCCACAGTCCCAAATTGTCTCCATTTGTAAATTGTTTGGCTTGCTGTTGACTGCTTGATTTATAAAGTCTTTGAAATCACTTTGTATCCCTTTCCAGATTTATGTAAATAGTCTTTTTTTATTTGTAGATGCTCTAAAGCACTTTTAGGCATGGCATGGCTCACCACATTTATATTGTTATTATTATTTTATTCTATTTTTTCTGTGCAGAGCAAACTCAAAAAGTTTGAATGGTTATTGCCACAATGTGTCCAAACCAAGGATAGACAAGCACAGATATCAATCAAACTAAGGTGTACAGGGGTATTTAGGGACAGTCATGTCAGTATCAAAATGGAAGAGATAACAAACCATATACCAGAGTGAGCAGGCAAAAGGGTCATACATGGTAAATCCAAAAGGCTGAGGGCAAGGCAAAAAGGGTAAGTTAAAGTACAAAAATAGACTGGCAAAGGAAACCAACAATAGGAAGGGCAAGGCAAAAGAGAAGTCAAAAAATACAAAAAAGGAAAAGGTGACACGGAAAAACAATAAAAAGGAACGTTTAGTAGAAAAGCTAGCAAGCTAAATTCAACACACTGCTAAGGAATAAAGGAAACAGGGGCTGCTTTTTATACAAAGCAGTCCAGGTGTGAGCAATCAGAAGTCCGGCGAGCATGAATGCTGTAGTGGCATACGTTCAGGAGAGTAAGAGAAGTCCGATGAAGGAGCATGCTGAGAGATGGAGTGAATTCACATGTCCAAACTAGCAAGACTTCTTGCTAACTAGCATTTTTAAGGTCATTTACACAAAGGTTTACACACTTTTCCACTAACATTAGGAAGTTTTTATGTTTTTTTTCTTAATAAAGACAGGATTGGTCATGATTTGTGTTTGTTTTAAGTCAGTGGTGCACCTGTGTTTTTCCTGCTGCCAAGATAAAAAAAAAAAAAAAAAAACACCAGAAATTTACCTGGACAAACCTCACCTCCAAATCATCACGCTCTTTGGTGTAAATATATGTTTCTAAACTCCGACACTATTTTAATAGTGCAAGTGTGAAAATAGACTGTTGACAGGGTGTAAGATAGCAAAGAGCATCCCAACGTGCCTTGGACAGGGTGTACAATAGGAGACGGTGACACGGAAAAACAATAAAAAGAAACGTTTAGTAGAAAAGCTGGCAAGCTAAATTAAACACCCTGCTAAGGAATAAAGGAAACAGGGGGCTCTTTATACAAAGCAGTCCAGGTGTGAGCAATCAGAAGCCCGGCGAGCATGAACGTATTATTTTAGATACATTATAAAAAAAAATATTATAAGTTCATGCAGAAAACCATACAATTTCAAATGATTCTCACCCTCTAAAAACATTTACATTAATCTTATTTAAGGGAAGTAAAGGTTAAATATTTATCCAATTCTACATCAATCCCATTCAACTGTGTACCAGGTGAAAAAAATAGGAACCTATTTTTGGAGGGTTCTACATAAACCCTCCAAAAATAGGTTCCTATTTTTTTTCCTGGTACACAGTTGAATGGGATTGATTTAAAATTGGATAAATATTTAACTTTCACTTGCCTTTACATAAGCATAATATACACCCTTTCAGAAATAACATCTCAAAAATAAAGCTTTTTAATTGGTTCTTGGCTTGGACTCGCATCTAAAATCTTTATTTACATTTTCTGCAGTTTGAGGCTCAAATCATTTATTTTTGTGATGTTATTTTGTTGCCAAACAGAATGCCAGCCTCCTCATAACTGTGCCTTGTGGACCACCCTGCACCTGAGGGTCAGCGCGAGGGGGTTTTAGTCATTTTTATCGCTCTGTTCATCGTCAAGCATCCGCGCAGTGTGAAGAGCAGCGGGTGATTTCAAACACTGCGCTAACAAAATGAGTTTCGCGGTTCTAACGTTTCCCTCCATCTGTCAATCATCCTGTATCTCTCCAGACTTCTCCTTTCTTCTGAATCTTCCTGCACTCTGTAACTCCGGCGCTCACTCTGATGAACCTCTGCAGATGCCAGGCTGAATTAATGCATTAAAAACTCACTCTGTGCAGCTTCTGCACTGATCTGGCAACCCTGCCTGCTACCGTGAACCGCGGTTCTATTTTGCGTGCTGCAGTTTCTCGCGCAGTTCCCCCGCAAGAGCGGCAGCGAGCGTTCAGAACACCGGCCTTTAACCCAGAGACAGAAACACAGCCATAAAGTACCGCGAAGTATTCCCAACATCTAACGCTCCCTCGATCTGGAAGCAAGAAAACACTCCGGCTTTGAGTTCTCGGGGCTCTGAGAGGAAAATAACGTCCTTAGATACAGTTATATATTTATTCTACTGTATACTTGCACTGGTTTGATTTTAGTTTTTTTTTTTTTGGCTTTCTCATGTTTTTAGTATAATTGAACTTTTTTTGTTGTTTCTAATTGGCTTTTTAAACTTTTATCATGTGTGTTTGTTATATCCTTTTCCTGCTATTGTTTTTATTTAAATATTCTGCATGGTTTATGTGTCACATCTTTGCCCGTTCCCTATCTGTCTCTGTCTCATCTAATGGGCTCTTCCTGTGTTCATTTGTAGCTCCGCCCCCTCGTTACTTGGTACAGGTGTTTCTTGTTACCTGTCCCCTTCTGTGTGTATAATAAATAGTTCCATTCGTTTCTGTCTCACTCATCCGTGGTTGTGTTTTTTCCGTCAATCAGGTTATTGTGTTTCTTCAATTGTTTGTTTCTTTGTTTATATAGTTCCTCATTTGTTCATTTGTTTATTATTTAATGAATCTACTCACATTTGCGTCCCCCTTCAAGTCTCCTCCTTGCCTCCACCTCACATTTATGTGGTCAAATTATTTTTTAATACTGTTTTTACTTTGTTCTACCAAATACTTTTAGCTTTAATTTAGTCTATGAGTAGTACACTATTTCACCAAGACAATGATTATCCACATACTGCTGCCTAATCTCAAGATATTGCCTTAATTAAAACACACACACTATAGATACTATATCACATCCAGCTGCATCACTAGACCTATCCCTGATTGATTGAAAATGTCTGAGATGCTATTGGATGTGCTATCAACACTCCCAAACAACCCTACCTCAAAATCACAGGACTCCATTAGGAACCTCTACAACTCTCCACATACTGAGACGTCATGTGCATGCTATTATTACACATGCATTACACATGTGTTACACATTATTTCTGTATGGGTAGCTCAATAAATTTAATCCATATTAGTCTAAATTTGTAATATTTTATTGTTCCTGGTAGCATTACAGTCCCTCACCTCCTGCTGTATGAAAATTCTTCTGGGGTAAAATTTCCACATATTTAAAAACAAACTGCAATCACTCCAAAACAAAATCAGAAAGCCCTTGAATTCCTAATTTATGATCTTCTGGACGTTATTCTCGCCCACATCAAATCAGCATGCAAATAAGCCTCCAAAATCCATAACACCTCACACAGCACCGCCAGGTCTGACTATCAGCGCCAGGGACAAACTCAAAACAACGGAATTCATTCATTAATTCAGTTTGGGGAAAAAAAAAAACAAGTTAGACGGTTAATTCGCTCACTTTTGGCAGGGGGTCAGCGGTGCTTCCACCACCCATCGTCTCAATCCGGAGTATTATTATTCACACGGCTATGATTGGCACTTCTGAACAGTTAAGATAGTCTCGGGTTTCCAGCGAAAACGTCTCTCAACACCTGTAGTTTTCAATTATGCTAAAAAGATTCCCGCTATTCTAATCTGTAACTGGAACACATTTCAGGGTGCGTGTTGGAACGTATCAGGACCTCCTGCAGAGTGCAAATTTGAAGCACAGAAGAAAGTTAACAGACAATCTGGAACAATCTTTTGCTTCCTTGACACTTCATTCGCTGTTTTCCGCGACTGATTGGGAACTTTAAAGTTAACAAAAAGATTACAAACTAGCAAAAGTCACACGGAGTAAACTCGCCACAAAATAGCGTCTGAAGCGCGGCGCAGACAGCCGAGCGGTTTGATGAGCGCTGCCGGGGTGATATTTTGATTGTCATGACTCGAAACAGCTGATAAAATAGCTGTCAGCTTCCGTCTGCGGTCTGTGTTAACAAAGCAAACATCAGGAGGAAGTGCAAAGACTCTTATTTACAGATTTCTGTTTTTCTGCTGAAACATTTTGGCCTAAAACGCAGTAGCTGTAAACAATGTATTTACCATAACACTCAGATGTGCTGAGCAGAGTCAGTAATGTAGCTAAAAATAAACTACTCTGTTTAAAGGATTCTAACCTGTTTTAACCCATAAATATGTGTTTACAGAAAACCATGAACTCAACTCTAAATTCTTCCAGATAGATGACAGCTTTATTAAATGGTGTCAGGTGTTAAATATACAATAAGTAATAACCAAATAAAAAGAAAAAAAACAACAAAACACCTCTGATCATTTTCATGATTTTCCTTATTTCCTATAAATAATTGGTTGTTGGGATCATTAATTTCAGTTATATATATTCTGTAGCAGATGAACACAGTGATGTTTAAGAGGTAAAATGAAGTCTTTAGGATTTACAGAAAGTGTGCAATAATTATTTAAACTAAATTAGGCAAGTAGACCCTCCTTTTTCAGAAATTACAGCCTTCCAATGAGGGTCTGGGTTCTGGTTGAAGGCATTTTGGACCATTCTTCTTTACAAAACATGAAGGCCCATTTTAAATAACACTAAAATTGCTGATCTGAACAACCAATAATTTATGATGGAAAATCATGAAAAATATCAGGGGTGCCCAATCTTTTCATTCCACTGTATTAGCATTATTTTATTTTTGTAGTAATAGTAGTAGCAGTAGTAGTAGGAGTAGTAGTACTGTAACAATAAATGGGAAGTGGGCTTAATACACAGCCCCATGGTATACCGTGATGTTCCCAAGAAAAAAAAATGACTTAACAACACATTTTCTTTCTTTTCAGAGAACCATTAAATTACATTGTATATGTTCCTAAATTAACCAACTGATATCTTTAGTCTATAACTCTATTTTAACAACTTGTTTTTTTTATGTAATGTTCATAACACTAAAAAATATATAGTTACTAAAGGTGCTATTCAACTGTGTTTAAATGAAAACAAATGATTACAGTGGTGTTCTTTTGTTGTAGGTTGGATATTGTGAGTTGAGGTAGAAAACACGGTCAGATGAATGAAAAACACTGAAAAGCATCACTGATTTTCTTATTGTAAGTAGTGTAAAAGCTTTAAAGGGTTAAAGATGACAGCAGAGAGCATGTGCTTTAGGAGGGAAATTTCCTGTCTAGAGAGACATTTCATTTTCTAAAGTGGATGCCTGTATTGTTAAGCGATCCCGAGAGAAAAGAGATAAGCTTTTTTTTCCCCTTATATACCATATATACAGGATATATACACTCTCTAACAAAAGAATAACACACCCTGGATCGCTGCAAAACATGTGCATTTAGTTCGCCCCTATTACTAGTGATGCCACAACACTAGGAGGGTGAAGACTAGCACATGCCTCCTCACACATGTGAAATCAGACTCCGCCTCTTTTAGAACTGTTGCTGATGCAGCATTGTCAAGTATCACTTACAGCACACTCGGAGGAAAGCGCAGTGACTCGGTTCCGATACATAAGCTCACAGATGTCTTGTGCTAATCGACATCACCCTTTTGGACTGATGTGGGGAAAGAGCGTCATCTACCCACACAGAGACAGCAAGGCCAATTGTGCTTTCTCGAGGCTCCGGCAGCTGATGGCAAGCTGCATGACCAGGTTTCGAACCACAGTTGACAGACTTAGAGAACGGGAAGAAGTCAATGAACTGAGAGAAGCAGGATTTTCACACAGTCATTTGCCCACACCTTAATTTGCAGAAATATCATAAATGAAATCCAAACTGGAACTGCATTATCTTTAGGGAAGAATCCAGCAGATTCTGTTTGTGATCTCATAACAGTCGTGTTTGAATATGGAGGTCTTATAGTGAGTTCTTCAGTCTTGCCTTTGCTCTGGAACGACACATTGCCACAATTGCTAGTATGATGATCAATGTAGCTTCTTATTTATCACCAATCAAGCATTCATGAAAGCAGGCGAAATGGCAGCTTTAGAAACCTACGAATGAAGAGCAGGATCTACAAGCCCAGCTGTAACATCTGTGGGTAAATGTGCTGCAGGATGCCATACAGAACCTGTATACCTCCATGCCCAACCGTATCTCATCTTATATCCAGTTAAGAGGCTCTAACAGTACAGTAGAGTACAGTTTTCCTCACTTACTTTCACACATTTGAAGATTCAATCTATTCTACATTAGCCTAGCATGCAGTGATGAGCAGGCTAACCCCAGCTGTTTTATCCTCTTAGAGGCTACTGAAGGTTCTTATGTGGTCTTATCCTTTCCTTACAGAATGGCACATATCCCATACTTATACACCACCACAGCTCTAAAGCATTCAGTAGAAATAAAATCTAGCTGGGTTTTAGATGATGTAACACTTACTCTATGTACATATACTGTAATATACATTAGGTATTCTATTTCTTGGCTTGTCCTGAGCAGATTTGGGGGAGGTGGGCTACTTATAGTGCCTTAGTGAAAGAGCCAGGCAAAGTTCTGGTGGCAGATTTTGGGAAGAATAGTCTGAGATTTTGTTTCGGTGAACTCTGATGGAAGGGCTTTCAAATAGCATTTTAAGCAGGATTTTCACATTTTCAGAGTTTCACAGGAATGTCTCTTTGAACGTGGGTTTCTCAAAAGATTGCAGACTGATCATGTTGTGACAGTAAAGGTATAACATTCCACAGAAGCTTTCTATTACCTTTTTGGATGACCCTTTTCAACCTCTCATCTTGCAGTGTCGACATTAAAGAACCCAGGAAAGTTTTGGTGGTGGAAGATTTCTAGCAGCTTAGTTTGGACTTTTATTTTGGTGAACTCTCCTGGCAGAGCTTTCAACTGGCACTTTTCAGAAGGATAACATTCAGCCAAACACAGCAAGGGTTTCCCAAGAATGTCTCTCTAAAGGGGGGTTAAAAAAGTTAAAATGTATAAATGCCGGCTGCTGTATTGTAAAAGTTATAAAGTTATAACATTCCAGAGAAGCTTTCTATTTCTATCTTAGGCCAACACTTTTCAACCACTTCCCAACATCTTACAGTGCTGCCATTACAGAACCCAGGAAAGTTTTGGTGGTGGAAGATTTCTAGCAACTCTCAAAGTTAAAAAAGAGTGTTTTAACAACTAATCATTAGCATATGTGTCAGTTTCTGTATTGTGAGAGTTATAAAGGTATAATATTCTAAAGAGTCTTACTATTACTCTTTAGCCGACACTTTTCAACCGCTCATCTTACAGTGCCGCCATTAAAGAGCCAAGGAAAATGCTGATTTCTAGCACAATAAGGATGTCAGGATTACTGGATCCACTTTTCAGCAGGATAATGTTCATTCACATACAGCAATGGAATGTCTCTTTAAAGGGAGGTTGAAAAGATCTAAGCTTTTTAAACGATTGGGTTGATTGTGTTATAACAGTGTTATAAAGGTGTAACGTTCCACCCAAGCTTTCTATTCCTCATTAGCCGGCACGTGCAAACCTCTCATCTTATTAATGGCAGGGAAAGTGCCGGGGGGCAGAGTTTGAGCAGAACAGTCAGAGCTTTTATTTCGGTGAACAGACGCCGCCGATGGAGGGACGGCCGGTGGTGCAGAGGACGTTTTCCGCAGTGGGACAGTGTCGGAGGAGGACGCTGGAATGGAAGCTGCAGAGTATTTATGTTGCAGTAAGACAAGCCCTCTGCACTCTACGGTTTCAGTGCTTCGCCGGATTGTGTTTCTTTTGTTCTAGCACTTTGCTGCACTGAGCACTTTTCTCTTTTAGCTTCTGCTGCTCTTCCGGACCTGGCTCATCCCCTCTCGCTCTGTCACTCTCTCGCTCTCTTCACTTTGTGAACTCTTCAGATGCTATTATTTCAAATTTCGTCCATGCTAAAGGCCTGTGGACCACAACTCTAATAGTACTTCTGAGAGGATGATAATAAAGATGTTCTCCAGTTTGGTGAATTTGTTGGATGATATTGTGTGTTAATGAACAAGAAAAAATGAAAACTTGAAAAGACAAATTAAAATACTGTAAGACTAGTCCTGTAGTCTGTAGACTGTACCATCTCCAAGTTTAACAAATCATTAGACCTTCTCTGAACATCTGGAACCCCCTGGGGGTTCCCCACTGGTATGAAATTATTTACTAAAAAGTAATTAAATTGAGTAATACAACAGGAGGTATTTCCTAAGCACTCTGATCTATCAGAAATTAGGAACATAATTTGTCCTAAATTTAACTCTAATTGTTTGTACTGGTACACAGTTTGCACTGGCATTCCCACAGCTGATTTTATATCATACTCTGTAATCCCTAAAATCACCATTTTTGTATTAGCCAGTATTTTAGCATGTGTATTTCACACACAGCGCTGCAGAGTGCTGACACATTGCGAGTTTTGATGGTTGAAGGTTGACGTGTTTGTTTGGATTCTTTTTTTCGACTGTTTGTCGCCAAATTTTCGCTCCGTAAATTACGCAGCCTGTGTGCAGAAGGCCGTAACTCGGCAGATGCGCGCCGGCCAAACAGCTTGTCCCTGCCTTTCACTGATTAGCACACAGAGACCCAGCGTTCTGGTTCTGTCTTCCCTTTGTCGTTCATAAAATAAAACAGATGCTGATGTGCCTAATCCCTTCTTTTCTCCCCCAAACGACAAAAGAAAGCGGAATGATGCACGCCGGCTTGTGGAGGTAAACACTGCTAGGAAGTGGGCGGAATATTCAGCGCTAATTAGTCGACTAAGCAAATGTTTTCCGACCTTTCTGTTTCAGTCGCTGTCCTGGCCTTGAGTCAGACAGGCAGATGTGGCGGTTTCAGCTTCTTTTGTTTCGTCCGTCACGACGTTTTTAACTGTTGTTTTTTGTTTTGTAGTTGTTGTTCTGATAATCGCTCTGCGAGGAGTTGCGCTGAACTTTTCTTTTGTCGTTGTGGTTTCTCAGACCTCCAGAGCTGCCGGACTGACCCTCGGGGGACGCTTTTCTGGAGAAGCACTTTGCTGTGGTGTTGGAGTAATTATGGTTTATTGATCCGGTGGACGGAAATGCACATATTTGTGGGAAGGGTCGTTTTTGCTTGGCTGTTAGTGGTTGGCATATTCTGCTTGTAGTCTTTGATCATAAGGAGGATAACTGGATGTCCTCTTTTTTCGGACATGTCCTCTTGTTCTAATGGTGCAGTTTTACACTGCAGTTTAGGGATTGAGCACAATAAAGAACTTTATTACTTCCTGTCATCATCCCTTATGTGGCCGGAGTCGTTACACTGACTGATTTTGGAAGTCATACATCATATGGTGGTGTGTTGTCAGTTTATTCACAAAACATTTCCGGTGTTTTGCTGAATTCTGCCTTCCTCCCCAAATGTAACTCCCTCTAAGTCCCCTCAGATTCCTTTTATTTCTGTTTATAAATAAGGGTTAATCTACAGTTACAGTAGATACAGGAATCACCAGCACACTCTGTGGTGTGGTGTATCTGCACGCCAAGGTAAGTCACTTTTTCTTTTTCCACTTCTATTGTTAAATGGGTGATGATAGCATGACTAAACTTTCTATAATTGGTTTGAAAGTCTGAACCATTCAAAAAGTGTTTTTACACTGCAAACAAAGCAGACTGTGATTCATGGTGTGTTTAATAATTCATGATTCATGATTTTCGTATCTTTTTGCACTTGCTGTTTTAGTTTGGACCAAACTGAAAAGTCTGAAGATAGGATTGAAAGCACCCTTAGGTCAGGGGATTTTAGATCATTTTCAGAGTACACAAGGGTTAAACCTGAAAACAAATAATTAATAAACTAGTCTGGATGTGTGTGATCGGTAAGTGTTTATATGGTAGGGCAGGTTTTAGCTGCCTGATACCTGCCTTCAGCTCCAGACTTTTTATTTGATTTTATTTTATTTTCAGGCCGCCTTTATCTTTTCTAGCGAAGGCTAAAGATCTGGGAGCGAACGCTTGGCTCGGCGGCGTGACCCCGAGACGAGCCTGAAACGGTTTTAAGGTTACAGTAAAAATTACACATTTATCCAGTGACATTTAAGCGCGGAGTGGAGGTGTTGTTATAAAGGTGGAGTTGGGCCGGGTCGCGTGTGCCGTCAATGAAACCTTTCTCTTTTATCAGACGTCAAAAGAGAGGGTGCCGGGGAGCGCGGAGGAGCGGCGGGATCGGGCTATTTTTACGGGAACGGTGAATGGAGCGCTGAACCCAATATGAAATCAAGCAGATAGGGTGCGCCGGAGACGTGGACGAGTTTACTTACCCCAATTACCGAACAAATGGAGGAGGAAATGAAAGAGAAACGTCCAGAGACTTACGCCAACCGAGCTAGAGAGAGTGTGAGCGAGAGAGAGCGAGAGAGTGTGTTGTGATGGTACACAGTAATCGTATTGAACGAGGAACGTGTGGTCCGGCGCCGCGGGCCGAGTCGTTTAGCCTTCCTTTTCATTTCCATCGCTCGTCTACACCTCTTCCCTTTTCTCTCCTCGGTGTCATTAGACCTCTGGGGCGGCGAAAGGCACGTTTATTTCTTCATATGGTGTAATGTGTCGCCCCCCACCCCGCCCCCACTCCCCCTCCTTTTTCAATTTCGCTCAAATTTAGATTTGCACATCAAGGCACTCTTGGCGGGGATGGAATCAAAGGGCCGCCCGTGGCTTTGAACCTCCTGATGAAGAGATGAAAAGCTCCAGGTTGCTCCAGCTCTCTCCACTCCAGCTCTTGCCTGTCCAGCTCGCCCTGGATAAAAGCCACCTCTCCCGCTCTCGCGCTCTCTCTTTTCCTCTCTCTCTCTCTCTCTTGCTTTCTCAATGTGTGTCTCTCTCTCTCACACAGTGTCTCTCTCCCACTCGTTGTCTCTACTTTACCCTTCTTCGCTTCCTCGCTCTCTCGCTGCCCCCGCCGTCCCTCTGTTCTCCTCCCTTCGGCACCGTCGTCTTTTCTTTTTCAGGCTTTCACTCCGGGCCTCATTTTCTCTTCATCAACTTACAGTCATACTTCAAGCAAAAAAGCCTACTCACCCCCCTAACACACACACACACACCTACACCCACACTACTACCTACCTCCACTCCTTCCGCCCAGCCCAAAAATGCTATGATTTCACTCTGAGCTAAAAAATCTGTTTTACTTCAGGTTTAGAAAGAAAAGTAATGGAATCCTACACATAAGCAATTAGCATGATGCTAACTACAAATGATGCTAACTCATTATAGGTGCCGTAGCTAGGAATTTTTGGTTAGCAGAGCTTTCCAAAACATTTAGATCATCATGGCTTTCATTTCATTGGTAATTTCTTTTGGTCGTTTATTTTATTTTATCTTTTGTTTTCATTTTGTTTTTATTTATCTTTATCAACTTAGAACCATAGTTCAGACAAAAAAGACACACTCTCCACATGCTCAATTTTTGTAACATCCAATCTTTAATATGTCTTGTCAGCAGAGCTTCAGCCAGTATTTTTTTTATTATTATTTGAACTGCTTGGTACATCACGGAAATCTATGTGGGTTGTGGCCTCTGAAACACCAACGCCATTCTCCTAGTCCCACTTCCATACTCAGGGTTGCCAGGTATAGACAATAGAGCACAAACACAATGTGCTAAAGCCATGGTAATGGACGAGATGGCTATTTTTCTAATAAAAACAGGTAATCGCTGAGCTTCAGTAAGGTTACTAATCATTAATGAGTAATTTGGCATCACCACTAGCGGTAGTAGTAGAGATGAGCATTTTGGACATTGAAATGAACCTATATATATATCCACTGTGTTTCAATCTGGCAACCTGAGTGAACTTTCCAACTGAGTGAACTGAGTGAGTCTTTTGCTATGTCACTGTCATGAGACAATGACACATTTTTATATATTATTTATCAGTGTAATATTAGTGTGATTATATATTAAATTAGACTGTGGCGTTTGCTGGGTATTAGACATACGCATGTGCTTTCTAACACTTTAGGACTCTCTGCTATCTCAAACATGAGCTTTGAGGTTTATTTCCATCTAAGTAAAGAATGGAGAAGTGTAAAACCTGTAGCTTTAAAAAGCTTGTAATTACGTATGCACATCATTTACAGTCAGTCTTAAGAAATGGCATGTCTTAATAAGCTGTAATCTGGGCTCTGACATTAATTCAGATGTGTAATTAGATGTGTTCTTTATGTATTGATCTGTTGCTGGTACACTGGTTAGCGCCGGCTCTGTAATAGCTTCCTCCTCCTATTCTATTACTGAGACCTAATTGAACGCTCAGTTTGGCAAATCAATAAGCGAGCTGAAGCTCCAGTGGGCTTCTTTTACATCAGGCTCAAACCCGGCCGCCCTTACAACAGCGCGGGCACCTGATCCCGCGTGCAACGCTACATTTACATGACAAGTGTATGAAGCCAGGTGATTCCCAGCAGGTACAGGTGAGATTTCTTATTATTCTCTCCTTCTGGAAGCAGTTCGTTTGCTGAACACCTCCTCTGGGTTTGTAAAAATACAGAATGTAGAAGCAGAACTTCGGCCCAAATACGCTTTGGTTGATTGACTGAATATATTTGAAGTAACTAGGCGGAAGGCTTTTGGGGCTGCTTACGTCAGTGTTTGACAGTCTTGGAGAACATATCTGTCCTCTCTCTGCTGACTGGATGGAAAGGATGATAGAAATGGAAAATTCAGGTCCAGAAAGGAATTTTTTTTTTTTAGATTTTAACTTTTGGACTGGAATTTTCCATCACTGACGTGAATTTTTCATCTCTAGGGTTAAATTTTACAGCTGAGGAGCTGAATATTCCATTGCTGATACAACTTTTCCATGTCTTGGGTTTTTTTTGTGTGTGTCTATGTGTGTGTGTGCCTGTGTGTGTGTGTGTGTGTGTGTGTGTGTGTGTGTGTGTGTGTGTGTGTGATTGACTGGCTGAAATAGTGAGTGGCGGATCTTTAACAAGCAGGAGAAAGTGCTGTCGTGGTTACATTAGATGGGTCGCTGTGGAAACCTCCTGAGGATGCAGAACTCTCTCGCTTCTTCCAGATGGAATGTGCGGTACTTTAAAAAAAGAGGGAAAGAGAGAGAGAGAGAGAGAGAGAGAGAGAGAGAGAGAGAGAGAGAGAGAGAGAGAGAGAGAGAGAGAGAAAGGAGAGCGATAGATATGCTTCTTACAGATCAGATCACATTGTAAAAATAAAGAGTTTTTCACTAATAGTCACTTTGGTCCAATGACTTTAAAAAGTACAGACATCACAACATATTTCAATAATGAAAGCACCACAGGTTGTGCATCTTTCTCTTTTTTTTTCTTGTTGAAAAATGCATGGATGTCCTTGGAAAAGATGTGGTCTTGAAAGCAACATATGCTGCTCTAAGAACTCAATGTACAATGTACTTTTCTACTCTTATGCTACATTAGAGAAGTGTACTGACACGCTCCCATACCCTGACATAACCTGGCTTTTGGACTTGTTAAAAACTGATAACATTCTGGATGGTCCTTTACATTTTTGGTCCAGAGCTCACATTGTCCATTTGTTTCTAAATATGATCTGGAAACTTAGTCTGACCACAATACACTGTGGTGTTTAAACTGTGTGATGAGCCATCCCAGATTCTTCTGATGCCAGTAAAAAAGTTGACGCTGCTTCTGGACATGGTGAACATAAGCCATAAGTGGGTATTAGTGAATATAATAACTCTATATTGTAGAGCTTGTTGTTGATAAAGGTCTGTAAAGTATTTTGTGGTCCATGTGGTTCTATCAGCGATTGTTAAACGATGTTTTTTTCATGCATTGTGTTTTAAGGATCAGAGATCATGAGTGTTCAGCTTATGCTTATGGTCTATGCTCTTACCCTTTACACACTTTCTATGAATGTCATCTCTACAAGACTCTATAAACATACTCATAACACATTAAAATGCATTCATAAGGCATTATAAACATGGCTATAAATATTTATAAAAATGTATAATTCATCATATCCATGTTTATCATGCATCATGAACTGTGATTATAAATCATTAATAGCTGTGTTTATAACATATTATACATTGATACCAAGAAACTCAGTCCCAGCTTATGACTAAAAAAGCTTTCAACTTATAAACACACCCTCAATAATAACCACTCATAAAGTATTTTTGTTGTGAATATAATATTAGTTATTGTCAATTATAATGTATTATAACAGGTCTTTGTGCACTCTAAGTAAAGTGCCAGACTTTAAATAATATATACATATATATATATATATATATATATATATATATATATATATATATATATATATATATATATATAAATTATAAACACAGCTTATAATGTATTATAATCACAAGTCATAATGCTTAGTAAACATGGCTATAATGGGTTATGCATTTTCATAAATATTTATAGCCATGTTTATAATTCCTTATGAATGCATTATAATATGTTATGAATGTGGTTATAGAGTCTTAGATGACATTCATAGAAAGTGTTACATGAAATTTCTCTCCGTTACTATTGTGGGCTGTAGAGGGATAAATATACAAATCCTTCCCAAATTCTCCTCTAAGTGTGTTGAACTCCAGTGTGGTGGTCTGAAAATAGTAGTTTAACCCTTTGAACTCTAGGCAGTTTTGGTGTGTTTTTTCTTTGTTTTTTTGTCAGTTTCTCTTTCAGGTCTTATAACACAGTAATTACATCAGACAGCCATATGCTTTGAGCTCTTTTACTACAAAAGCCACATGGCTGCTCAAGAACTGTAATAATTTAAAATGAGAAAGGAAGCAGAATTGTTATATTTTCCTGGAAGTGGACATGTTTTGGTCAAAATTTTACCAAGCGCCTGTTTTTTTTTTTTTTACTTATTTTTGAATTTATTGACTTTAAATATATTCACACCTAAGATATCTTTTCAAAAATGTTTAGAATAGAGTGTTTGTGAGTTGAAAGCATAAGAATATTGATGATAGTTCATTACATGGCTTATTATTACTTTGACCAAATACATGGTGAGCATCAGGCGGACCTTATTTTTCTTGATAATCACACCTCTAGGATACATGTAGATTACTGAAAACCTGACACTCAGAGCAGCCTATGCCTTTCAGTATTTTGATCAGGACACACAAAGAAGATTATATACAAAAATGTAAACTTTTTAGTCTAAATAAATAAAAATGTTTAGTGGAAAATAACTACTTAGTAAAAATGTGCAAGTAAAATAAAAAATATATAAAGTAGTGCGCACACCATACGTAGCTTTAGTTTGAGTGCAGGTAGTTTCACACTTTTTCTGTGGACACTTTTGAGTCTGATATTTACTGATATTATTTGATTTGACACATCATATAAATATGTTTGAAGCACTAAAGGTAAATAATATGGTTTGGGGAAGGAGATCTCACTTTTTTAAGTGTTTTACTCAATGGGTTTCTTGTAGATGCTTTATCGCACTGGGATGTCACTATCACTATTTTTAGAAAGAGTAATTTTCACACTTTCTAACCATATATGGTTTATGTTTATGTGTGAAAGGATTCCTGAGTAATTAAGCTGAGAACACAAGATATGATTTTGGATGTAAAATCCGTCTGTAGGGTTCTAAGGGTTAAGAAGATGAGGCTGAAGTTTCATCCTCCCAATGCTAGAATCACCATGTCGTTTGGAAAGTTCTAGCTAGTATGGGTACTATGAAGGGCTAAACTTGTATGTAAGTGGTATTTAATAATTTTCCTGCATGTAATAAGTTGGTAGCCACCTACATTTCCCTTAGGACTGGATAGAACAATGGTTCTTCGTCCAGAGAACACATGCTGGATCTTTTATTGTTAAGACCATATTTTTCCTCCCTTTTTCTTTTTGTTGACCACCTGCATGTCCTGCTTGAATAAAGAAAAGAATTTTCATGGATGTGGCCTGAGTCATACGGTCCTGGTGGCCCAGCTCAACTCATTGGTGTGATTGACGCTTGCTAGGCAGTGGTCATTATTTCTGTTTGGTCGTGGACTTTGTTCAGTTCCAGCAGATAAGTGGCCCCATACCAGAGCTGTAAAGCCTCCCATGGCTTTGCACAGCACCATTATGAGCTGCTGGAATGCTGGCGCATATCCTGGTCAATAACAAGCCTTCCCTGGACTGGAGATACAAGGCCGCAGATGGCCCTAAAGAGGCTGCATTCGCATGCTCAGAATATCGACTTCTTTTTAAATTTTTTTTTCTCTCTTTCTCTCTTTTCACACAAACACATAACACTTGACTTTGACCTCCCAGACTCGGAGAGCACGTCTGCGAAAGTTTGGTAGAAATGCGGCCCGAGAAGGTCAACGTCTGCTCAGGAAGTGTTGTTTTATTCTATAAAGCGATATTTCCAAAGATCTGAAGGATAAATAAATCTGATCAGCAGTGATACCAGCTACAGAGGGCATGCACTGAAATGAAGAACATACTAACAAAACTATCCAGATTTATCCATGATGCAGTCTGATAATCTGGCAAGTTATTCAAGCAATAATACACTCAAGGTTTATGCTACAATGTGTAATAATGGCACTGCCTACAAACATAGCACAGCAGTGCCAGTATTACATGTTATAGCACAAGTGTATTTTTGCAATTATGCTATAGTTCCATTATCGCTGTTTAATGAAAGGAGTTAAAGAGGAAGAGAAATAAAATAGTTCAATAGCTGCTCTGTTTGTAGCTGCGCTGTTTGACTTGTAAGCGCTGCATCGTTTCTAGATTACCTGTATGTGGCAGGGTAATACATGGAGAGCTTCTGCTTCGTTTACAGTGCATTACCGGCTGATAATGGCACTCATACAGCGCCTCTCAGCCAATCATATTGCAGGGTCGAAGCTAACTCTGGTATAATTTAAAATTCATCCCAGTACATATTAACAATCAGATACCTGTAAAAATGGAATTATCATATTAAAGTCACACAGTCTGATTAATTTCCATTACTTTTGGATTTCTTGTCTTTAGCTTTAGGCTTAAGTAAAAAACAATTAACAGAAGGCAACTTTAAAAACTTTATCAGTGACTTAATGTACTTTGTTCATATCATGTATTCGGAATGCACCAAATTTTGTAACCAAAATATTCAATCAAAAATGGCAAAAAAGAGAATCTACTTAAAATAATATATTAAAATATTAATTTGATCCAATTAAAATATTTATTTATTTCAACCCAATGATCCAATATTACATTTGTGTAAGGGTTAGAAGTATGTGAACCCCCATTTGCAGCAATAACTGCAATGTAATATTTCCGGTAACTGTTCACTGATCAGTCCTGCACTCTGACTTTTAGAAATTTTAGCCCATTCCTCTATAAAGAAAAGCTGTAACTCTGGGATGTTGGTGAGTTTCCTTACATTACTTGTTCACTTCAGGTCTTTCCACCAACATTTTAATTGGATTAGGGTCAAAACTTTGACTTGGCACTTACAAACCAAACTTTACTTTTCTTGAACAATGCATTGCTTAAATGACTTGTGTGCTTACGGTCATTGTCTTGTTGCATGACCCACCTTGTCTTCTCTTGAGATTAATTTTATGGACATATGTCCTCACAGTATCCTTTTTAATTCTGTAATATAATTTAGAATTAATTGTTTTATTAATGAATGCAAGCTATCCTAGCCCAGGTGCAGCAAAACAAACCCAAACCATTATACTACCACCACCATGTTTTATTTTCTTCAAAGTTTGGATGACTTTAGTATTAAAGGGTGCGGCACTGAATTCCAATCTTTTGACTGGTGCTGTACATACATAAATACATATTATGTGTAAATATCACATACATATACATACTTATATTAAAGAGACATTTAAATAATGCTGTAGGCTGATCTACTGCTTTAAATATAAAACAATGTTTCTTACACAGAGAAAACATGTCATTAAACACTCCTCCTCACTGACCCCCCTATAACCCTTATGGCCTTCACTGGGCATGCTCCAACTCGCCCTGGATCTATAAGACCTGCTGGAAGCTCAGGTGTGATGTGCTGAGTGATGAAATGTGTAAATGTATAGAAAAGATCCGCCTCTGTGGAAGAGTGTGCAAATGATGTAATCAATGGAAACGCTGTGCAAAATTCCATAACACTGCTGGGCCTCAAACACATACAATAACACTACTGTTAGCATGACCACGTCAGTGTCACTGCTGAGCTGAGATCAGACCACCATGACAAAAATATCTGGATGGTGGTGGTCCCATTCCATTATCCCATACTTATCACCAAGGGATCTTCGAGTCACAACAACAGAACAATGCTTTTGGTGATAATCTATTTCTAAATATTTATGAACACCCCTTCTAATAAGTGTGTTAAGTTGCATCAATTGCACTGCTGAAACAGATGTGCAAATGCTGAAAGTGAAAGAAAATGGTGCAAATTCACCACTGTACAACAAGGTGCATGCTAATAAAAACAAAATATAACACCATCCCAGTTTAAATACTAATTTAAAGCTTGGACAACCAATGAACCAATGAAAACTCTCCAAATACCACAGGTCAGACAATCAACCAATCGGAAACTAACAGCTCAATTCCATTGGAGATCCATTTCCACGCAAAACTTCTTAAAATAATTCTTGTGAAATTCACAAATTCAAACAGTCATTCACAATATTAATAAGAAAAGAAATATTTGTGTAAAAATACAGCCATGAAAAGAGACCACTTTATTTTCGGAATCAGTTTCTGATTCATAGGTTTATAGATATATGTTTAAGTAAAATGAACATTGTTGTTTTATTCTATAAACTATGGACAGCATTTCTCCCAAATTAAATAAAAATATTGTTATTTAAAGCATTCATTTGTAGAAAATGAGAACTGGCTGAAATAACAAAAAGATGCAGAGCTTTCAGACCTCAAATAATGCAAATAAAACAAGTTCATATTTATACAGTTTTAAGAGTTCAGAAAATCAATATTTAGTGGAATAATCCTGCTTTTTAACTACAGTTTTCATGCATTATGGCATGTTTTCCTCCATCAGTCTTACACACTGCTTTTGGATAACTTAATACCACTCCTGGTGCAAAATTCAAGCAGTTCAGCTTTGTTTGATCAAAGAAAAGACAATCAAAGAAACTCATGATTTTCTAAGTGGTCTTGTTTTCTTTTTCCAGAGAAGACAAAACAAACAAACAAATAAAAAAAAAGCTTGAAATGTGCAAAAGCACATACACAGCTTGTCGAATCCATGTAGAAAAAAAAAAATACCCAGTAGGACTAGAAATAGAACTGTCTGAAGCATATACTAAACAAACACGAAGCTACTAATGCATACCTAATGTCAGTATTAAGCCATTGAGCATTGCAACTTTGTTTTCTGGAATGATGGAGTTCCATCCAGTACGTTTGGATGGGGAGTGCAATCAAATCCTCACATGATTTTAAGAGCATAATTTTAATACAAGCTCTCTGAACAGTTGAAACAACAAGTTCCTCCAACAAATGCAGGATACATTAACACACACACACTTTTAAATAATCCTAATTTTAGATATTGATTGAGCAAGTGAACTATAGTGAATTGCCCAATAGTTCTGTATACAGTGGTCCCACTTTATAATAAGGGTCTTTAATAACTGTGTTGTTTCATATTAACAACCCCTGTAATAACAATGTAACTACTCGTGAATTACACATTGTTACAGATTTATTATTGTTGTACAGGTTATGCAATTCCACACCAAATCAATTTGATCTGTGTTTAATAACGATTAATAATGTGTGTGATTTTTTTAGATGGACCACATATCTAACTGACTAATATACACATATTTAATTGCTTAATCTGTACAACTGTAACAATCAAACTGTAATAATGTATACTTCACCAGTAGTTACACTGTTATTACATGTATTGTTAATGTGTTACTACACAGTTATAAGAGGCACTTATTATAAAATGGGACAGTTCTCTTTATATAGTGTAGCAACAGTATGTAGAGCTTGTATCAACCAGTCTTTATAAATCCAAAAATATCCAAGAATTTAAGCATCCAGGCTGGTCTTTGAGTTGCCACATGCCTCTACTGTATATACACCCACTAATTTAAGAACTCTCGACGAACCCCTTTTTAGCGTGAACTCTTTTTTTTCGCAGGAATTTAATGGCAATTAAACAAATTGATGCTGCAATTTAGTAATATGCCGCCGCATATCCAGGTCATTAACCTTCTTCAGACTGAAGATAAGTGCAAGGCCGATGACGGATCTAAAGAGGCTTCGTACACGTTCTTAGAAAATTGACTTCTTTCTCTCTTTTTATACAAAAGCGTACACTTGACTTTGACCTCCTCTGATTTAGAGAGCGTGCATATGCAAAGTTTGGTTGATGTGGGAGCCCAGAAATACTAACGACTGCTTAAATCTTGGGTTTTTAGTTTTTTTTTTTTCTTATTTTATTAGTTGTACTCCCTCTACAAAAGACGATGTTTGAAAGCTCAGATATTACATTTCAAGGCCAGGTACTGCCAAATGGCTAATGGGGAGCAGTAAATACACTTATTGATGATATAATAGTTGCAACCAGAAGGAATCAACTGACAGGAATGAAACTTGGTGGGATGAGTCCTGCTTTTTTGTGTTTTTGTTTTTTTTGTGTGTGTGGAAGCACCATGGTTAGTACTAAGATCAGTGGTTTCTTCTCACACAGCACACGTCCAGAAGGGTTGTTTGGATTTTAGCATAGCCGGTTAGCTAACTTAACTGCTGTCCTTCTTTCTCCGCCTTCCTCCGGCTGTTGGTGGTAGGCGGACCGTCACGGACCTAATATCAGCCAATAGCATTCATTGAGGGAGGCGACCCTGAAACCGCCCCCAAACTGTCAAAACCTCCTCTTTCAAAAGTTGAGCACAAAAAACTCACTTGAGCACAAACTGCTGCCGCAGGTGAACTGTGAATTTAAGAGGAAAAAGAACACCCGAGAGGAGAAAAATGACGCTTGAGAGAGATATTCTGTTCAGCGCGCACATGATTCCCTTTTTTTTTTTGCTCGTGAGTGTCACATTTGTGCTCACGAGAAGTTAATTTCCACAAAATGTTAAAACAGACTGATTTAATTTTTTTCACCTGTTATTTTAGCACCCCTGACTTTTGACATTGATGTGACGCCATACTATACCTTTTCTGAACACACAGTCCAGTGTGCTATTCCAACAGGACAATGCTAGTCCAGGTCTTGCTGAAAACACAGATGTACAGTATAGAAAGAGAGAGAGAAAGAGAGAGAGAGAGAGAGAGAGAGAGAGAAAGAGGGCAAGAGTAAGAGATCTACCCCACTGTTTCCCTACACCTCCACCTTCTCCACTTTCTCAATCTGCTCGGAATAATAGGAACATCCTCTCTGTTCTGAACTGTCATCTCCGTCACTCATCAGAACCAACCTGCTGTCTGTCATCCCCGACTCATCCCCGATACATCCTCCCTCTCTGAGCCTGGGACAAAGAGGGGCGAGGGGCTGGTGGAGTTCCAGCAGTGAAGGAGGTCTGTGTGTGTGATGGCTTGATGTTAGAGAGTGTGTGTGTGTGTGTGTGTGTGTGTGTGTGTGTGTGGTGGGTGGATGTGGGGGGGTGGGGGTGGGTATAAGTGCCCTGGAGGGATGACTTGCAATGGAATTAGACACTCAGACACAGCTGGGTACCGCAGCCTGGATACACTCTTTCATCAAACGGATGGATCGCTTTTGTGGCTTCAATTCCGGCAGGGATTCGCTCGTAAGCAGCGAGTCGGAGGAGTGTACGGATACGCCTGTACAGTACGCATTCTTCCTTTTTCTCTCTCACACACACACTTACACACACACTGTGAGAACTAAAGGCCCACCAAAATGAGACAAGAATGCGACTACAGACTACAAAACACTCTGTAAGTACTCAGACACAATCAGCACCTAATCACTGAATTCCGGTGTTTGATTCAGTGCCATTTTTTAGCTACAGGTGTGTAAAGTCCAGCCCCAAGCCATGCAGCCTACTGGACACTCACTCCACAGATCACATGACTGACCGTATGACACCTCCCAGACTTTAATCACCTGATTATTGACTTCACCTGTTTCTGGAACTATATATATAAATACTCCTGTACATCACTCACACCAGCCGAGTATTAGATTTGGTTCTGTCCATATGTACAAAACATTTATCTTGTCTGTGTTATTGTTTATTATTGTGTATAACCCTTTCTCGTTTTCTAACTGACTTCATTTCTGCCTTGCTCTCTGATACTGCTTTGCTGTGTTTTTGGATTATTAAAAAGAAAAATAATAGGCAGAACTAAAGAGGACACTGAATTCTGTAGGATGGCATCCCTGCAACAGCTGGTGAAATTTCTTCCCTTCTAGATTTTAATTGTCAGCTGTAAATGCTTATTATTATGTAAAATTACATAATAGATTGAGGCCATAAAGGCTCCTGTAGGTGCCCTGATACGTTTCTTGATATAATTCAGCAAACACAAATCTCACAATACACATTTTATATTTACATTCTAATCAATTGCCAGATAATATTCACATACAGTATTTAGAAAAAGTCAAATTCAACAAAACACTCCCATAGGAGTTTACTAAGATATCATATTTCAATACTACAGTAACCACCTATAGCAATACCATAGCAACCACATAGCAACTACTTCCAACACCACTACAAGCTCTTATAAAAGACATTACGAATGCTTACCAGCAATATAGCAACACCAAATCGAATAGTTACCAACAGTATAGGAACAACACAAAAAAAACACATGGGATATCACAGCAACTACGTAGCAAAACCATAGCAACAACAGGGTAAACTACAGCAACCACTTAATCATCAACATCAAGCAACACCATGACAACCAGCTAGAAGCAACATCGAAATAATCATAGCAAGCTCTTAGCAAACACCATAACAACCATAAAAATACCACAGAAACCACATAGCAACCACTTTACAACACCATGGCAACCAGATGAGATATCACAGCATCCACTTTGCAACCACCAAGTAACGCCATAACAACCAGCTAGCAGCAACGTAGTAATAATCATAGCAGGCTCTTAGCAAACACCATAACAACACAAAATATACCACAGAAGCCACATAGCAACCACTTTACAACACCATAGCAACCACATGAGATATCACAGCATCCACTTTGCAACCACCAAGTAACGCCATAACAACCAGCTAGCAGCAACATCGAAATAATCATAGCAAGCTCTTAGCAAACACCATAACAACCACAAAAGATACCACAGAAACCACATAGCAACCACTTTGCAACACCATAGCAACCACATGAGATATCACAGCAATCACCTTGCATCCACTGAGTAACACAATATCAAGCAGCTAGCCACAGCATATAAATAATTTGGAACACCATAGCAACTACAAAGCAACAGCCACGCAACATACAATCTGCGACTGGAATCAACTTTAATTTTAGCACTTTATCATTCTTTTTCTGCTTGTTTGTTGGTTTATTTATTTGTTTGTTTGTTTTAAACACCCACAAAACAAATCTTTTACTCATTTTCTGGAGCTCTGCACCGACTGCTACGCTCTTGCAGTTTATACCGGTGGATGAAACGTTGCAGGTAACGGCCCCTTCAGTTACGCAAACAACAAATTATCCAAATTAAAGCCAAACAGAGCCGGTGATAATGAGCCTGCTGTAATTGAGCAGCACCAGGCTGGAGTGCAGTCAGACCGGCTGAATTAAAAATTGTACAATCACCCCAGGCTTTGATCACTTCCACAAGAGCTGAGACAAACAGAGCTGCTGAAATATATCCGTCTGGAATCGGTTCCAAACCCATTCCTAATGTTCTAGATGATCACCGGACCCCAGCCAGAAACATTACGTATAAATGAGAACCCTGGGAAAGCTAGCAGATCTCCAAATGAAGAGATGACCTGCTAAAACACCAGCCTTCGTCCAGGAGACATCTGAAGAACTGCAGCCAGTCTGGCCTGAGATAAAAAAAAATATAATAATAATAATAATTAAAAAAAAAAACTTGTGTTCATGACAAGGGGGGAAAGAAACAAACAAAAATAAATTAATATTCATCTTACATTTTGACAAAAAGAAAGCTTCTTAACAAGGGCTACATCTGTATAATGTTCTATACACAAAGCATTTTTAAGCATAAACAACGTAGGTGGTTTAGCTAATCCTGCATTTCACAGAATTTTAAACATGGTACAGCTCTGGAAAAAACTAAAGATTAAAGACCACTTCAGTTTCTGAATACATTTCTCTGATTTTGCTATTTATAGGTATATGTTTGAGTAAAATGAAAATTGCTGTTTTATTCTATAAACTACGGACAACATTTCTCCCAAATTCCAAATAAAAATATTGTCATTTAGAGTATTTATTTGCAGAAAATCGGAAATCAGACCTCAAATAATGCAAAGACACAACAAGTTAATATTCATAAACTTTTAAGAGTTCAGAAATCAATATTTGGTGGAATAACCCTGATTTTTAATGCATCTTGGCATGTTCTCCTCCACCAGTCTTACACACTGCTTTTGGATAACTTTATGCCACTCCTGGTGCAAAAATTCAAGCAGTTCAGCTTGGTTTGATAACATGTGATCATCCATCTTACCTTCCTCTTGATTACATTCCAAAGGTTTTCAATTTGGTCAAATTAAAGAAACTCATCATTTTTTTTTAAACGATCTCTTATTTTTTTTTTCCCAGAGATGTATCTGAATTAGCTGTAAGATAATTCTTTGTTTAACATTCTTTTTGGAATGAGCTCATTTATGACCCACTTTATTAGTTTTTGGCTACTAGTATTAGCTCAATTGTATTTTTATTTCTTTTGTTTTTTGGCTCTAATTTGTTTCTTACTAATCACCACACCCTTACTATTATTATTACACATGGAATCTGGTGACTAATTGCCTTGATTAACCATGTAGTGGCCTTTAAATAGCATAGCTAATGTCCGGATTTCTGAGAGTGAACAGAATTGCCTTTTTTTTAATGGCCAAAAATCATTCTAATCACATCCTGAAAACAAATGTTGCAAAATTAAACAAACAATTAGAGCATATTACACAGAACCACACAGCTGCTACACACAGGCCATTGTTATACAGGAACATGTTGTGGGTGTAAGTGTGGTGTTTAAGGAGGCCGTGGAGACGGCTCTGCTCTGGCAGGCTGTTCTGGAGTTGGGCGGTTGGACGGTGGTCAGTAAGGCTGCTGGTCCGTATGTCCGTCTGCTGGTTTCAGGAGTTACTGAAAGATTAATAGCAGCAGAAGAGCGAGGCTGAGTCAGTGTAGAGAGGAATAATAAAAGTCTGAGCTCTGCTGCTTCACTAACTCTACAGCTTTAACTCACCAGCTGTGTTTAGGACTGGTATCAGTGCAGCTTCCTCTCTGTGCAGGAGGAGGCTCTGCTGAATGCCCTCCACCCCTCCATCCCTCCACCACTCCATCACTCTATTCCTCCATCTGTCTGTACCCCATCTTTTTCTCCCTCCACACTCTAAGAAAAGTAAGTACAGATTTGTACTTAAAAGAGTACAAAGCTTGTCGCTGGGGCTGTACCTTATATTGAGGTACAAAAAAGTACCTTTCCATGAAAGTCCTTTTTTGTACCCATGGTTTTTGTGCCAGTTAAGAGTATAAAGATTATAAACATTATCATCAACTAAATATGGCTCAAAAACTTGATGATGCAAAATTGTCTGGCTTTCAAATAAAAAATGTGCAATTAAAATATATATTGTTTATTAGTACAGTGATGCAGAACACTGAATGTACCTTTTGTCTAGTCAAATGGTACAAATTTGTACTTATTGCTGTTAAAAATTACTTTGTACTTCAGAGGGAACAAATCTGACCCTGTAAAGACCAATATTGTACCTTTGAGGGTACAATTATGAAGAGTGTACCTTTGAGTACAAAAAAGTACTCATATCGTACCTCTGTTTTTTAGAGTGCACCCCATCTCACCATCATTCCATCTCCTTCTCCCTGCATTCCTCTCTGTCTCCATCCCTCCATTCCTGCATTTCCTCATCCATACACCCCATCAAACCACCCCTCCCATCCCTGCATCTCTTTGTCCCTTCATCACTCTATCTCCCTGTCCCTGCATCCCTCTTTCTCTCCATCACTCCATCCCTCCATCATCCTCATGTCTCTGTCCCTCCATATATCTGTCTGTCTAACTCTCCATGGCTCACTTTCTCTATTACTCAACCCTCCATCTCTCCATCCCTCTATCTCTCCATCCCAGCATTTCTTCATCCATCCACCCCATCTAACCACCCCTCCATTCCTCCATCCTTCATCCCCATCACTCAGTCACTCCATCTCTCCATCCCCATCACTCCATCTCTCTGTCCCTTTATCCCCATCACTTCATCTCTCTGTCCATTTATCCATATCCATGTCTTCACATCTCTCTCTGTCCATCCCCCATTCATCTATCCCCATCTCACCATCCCTCTGTCTCTCCATACCTCCACCCCTCCATCCCAGTCTTCAATCATAACTCTATCTCTTTGTCCCTTCATTGTTCAATCTCTCTATCCCACCATCTCTTCATTCCTCCACCCCTTCATCCTCAACTCTTTATCCTTCTGTCCTTCCACAATTGAATTCTGTCTCTCATCACTCCAATTAACAATCTATTCATCTCATCCTCCCTTTATTATCCATCTATCTCTCTCCATCCCTCTATCTGTTCATCCTTCCATCTATCTTCCCCTCTATCCCTCTGTCCTTCCATCATTTAATTTCTCCATTGCTTCTACATCCCTCTATATTTTTGTTCCTCCATCTTTCAATTTATATAAAGAAATGCTGTAACTGTAAATTTCTGTCACGTACAGAAACGTACAGTTTTAATGAATAAAAACAACAATAATAACACAAATTTATACTGGATAAGGTTTTCAGCAGAGTGCCCTCTGGAGGCTGAGCGTAGGGTTGTTGGTGATGTTGTGGTCTGTTTGTGCAGAAGGAACTAATACAGTGTTTTATTTACTGTGTTTCACATCATCCCGAGCTTAGCTTTAGCGCTAGCTTAGCTTTAGCATTAGCTGTGTGTGGAGGTGTCCCCCTGTGCCGGCTGGGTAAACAGGGCCCGGTGCGTCCGGCTGGCCCGCGGCGCCGGCTCTGCTCCGGCTCGACCTGATGATGAAGTGCTTGTTTGGTTTTTATTTCCAAAGCGATAAGACTGCAGGATCCATCTGAGCACAGGAGTGTGTGTGTGTGTGTGTGTGTTTTTGTGTGTGTGTGAGAGAGATGCAGTCACTGAGCTCCCACTCTGTAGAGAGAGAGATGGATACACACATTAAATCCCCACACTGTGATATACAACACACACACACACACACACACATAGGTTATCCCTCATTCTCTGAATACTAAACTCTCTCTGTTTTTCTCACTCTATCATTTTCTCTCTCTCTCTCTCTCTCTCTCTCTCTCTCTCTCTCTCTCTCTCTCTTTATGCTTCATGAGCTGCAGCTGGTGTGTGTCTATCACTGCTGTGCAGAACACCTACGGTGGCCCAACTGGACCATATTTACGTGCTTGGGTGGGGGTGGGATGAGAGGTGTTTGGGGGCGTGGCTCTGGACTAAATTTAGCTCCTGGTCCAGTCTTGCTCGTCACCCCTCACGTCCATTATTAGATTTAATAGATGTAACATTAGTTTAATGCAGGGAGCATCGATACAGGTCAATACATGGCAACCCTGCACTACTGACGGCATCTGAAACACTTTCGAAGGGCGATCAAAGGACGTCTGTCTGATTAATAAAACCACCAGGACCTTCAGGGTAAACACAGATAAATTGGTTTAAACACACACACACACACACACACATGAGCATACATACCTGGCATTAACATGTATAATGGGTGAACAGATCATCAACGATGACTAAAACTCATAAACATTTACACCCAGTGTGATGGGATTATTGCTTATGACGGGATTTCTTACATCGTTTCTGCTGGAGGTGGAGGTGGGGCAAAAGGCGGGGTCGGTTGCGGTTTTAGGTGGGCGGAGTCCTCAGCTTAATCCAGATTAGCAGCTAGTTTCACTTTTGCTCCAACAATGAGTATCACTTATCTATTAGCTTGTTATTATAGAGTGCTCAGCTAACCCGTGTGGACGGTGGATGGTGTGGTATTGCGGTTATTGCATACAGTAAGTTCCTTCAGGGGTGGTGATGTGGTTAATGTGGGCGGGGCTTTGCTGATGGGGGCGTATCAAAATGCCTTGCCGTTCACAGTACCTCCTCCGAATGTGAGTGTTGTGAGACGTACTGTATCTCGTTTACACCTGTTCACACTTTATACTGCACAGGTCACCCAGGAACCAGGATTCTAACAGGTGTGAACAGGGTATAAGTGATAACTAACTCACCCATTAGAAATCAATCACTCAGCTTTAACTCATATTAACCTACACTTTAAGAATTACTTTAAGAATAACACTCAGCCATGCTAAAAGTCATTGGAAAGCATAATAGGATCGTACACACCTGCATAAGTTGTGAGGTGTTATCTTGTGAGTGGGGTTAAAATTAAAATTGCAGGTTAGGTAGGGTTGTACACAAAATATAAGCATGCGTAGCTATGCCAACATACTATACATCACTGCGTGTCCTGCTGCTGCCATCATTGCTGCACTTACATCATAATTCGTCATCTTTTCGTAAGTAGCTCCTCCCTTTCTGTTTCGCAAGGCATTGTGGGATAGTAGTGTCCGTTCTAACACAATTAAAAAACTGACCGGATCTGAGTATGTAGTAGTATAGCATTAGTAGTAACTGTAGAAGTAGTAAGTATGTACTTTAATTGGGACACGACCAGACCTTTATGTTGACCTATAGTAGTATTGTAGTAACCAATGAACTGATTCAGAGGAAAACCCTCAATGTTCTACAAGTCATGTCTTTCTGTGTGTGTGTGTGTGTGTGTGTGTGTGTGTGTGTGCGTGTGGGTGTGTGTGTGTGTGTGTGCGTGTGTGTAATAAAACATATTTTGGTTTTGATATTTCAGGCAGAAGTAAATGAGTCCATCACAAATAAACAGCTCTCTGTTCACACACACACACACACATCAAAACTATCAGAACAAACTGTGTGTTTAAGTGTGTGTGTGTGTGTGTGTGTTTGTGTGTGTGACAAACACACCAAAGCCCTTACACAATTACAGCTCTCCGCTAACCCTCAACATAACAATTAATGCTCATTTGCATACGGGATTGCTTCGTTTTCCACTCTCTCTCTCTCTCTCTCTCTCTCTCTCTCTCTCTCTCTCTCTCGGCTTTGTGTCAAATCAAACGGTTGCCTGGCGACGCAGCGGCTGTACGCTAGTGATGCGCCTGATGTTTGTCTGATTTACGCAAATTAGATTATTTCTCCACTCCAGGGACGGAGGAGTAGTTTGTTTGTAAGTAAGTGTAGTTCAGCTTGTTTACAAATTACAAACTACACGTCCAAACACTTTCTGTACATTTAGCCGTTATTGTCACCATAAAATACTGAGTTATTAAGAAGTGATAACAAAATAATAGATACGGTACATAATGAGTTATATTTATATGCTCCTAAAAGTTCCTTCCTTATTTCCCACAGACATCCAGTGTAACTCTGCCTATTCAGCCTCGAGTAGTTCATATTAGCCCCGCCCGTTTAGCCTAATGCAGGGTACATTGGCTCCGCCCATTCAAACCTCAGTAGTTTAGGCCCACCATTTCTATCCACAACAGTATAGATTGGCCCCACCAATTTACTCAACATCTGTTTATCCAGGTCCATCCAGCCTACAGCACTTTAGCCCCGCCCATTGACTCCACATCTGCCCACATCAGTAAAAATAAAAAAAGCTCCACCCATTCAGATAGGCCTTGGTCATTCAGGCTACAACAGAGTAGCCTAGCCTTACAAAAGTGTAGATTAGCACTGCCTATTGTAATTTTAGCAGGTTAGCCCCGCCCATTTAGCCCACAGCAGTGCAGATTAACTTTGTTCTTTCAGTGATCGCAAATTAGCCCCATCTGTTCTGCCCTACAAACAATTTAGTACTGCCCACATAGCCTATAACAGAGAAGCTCCACCCATTCATCCTAAAGCAGCTTAACACCCACCCATTCATCCTACAGCAGTTAATCCCCACCCATTCATCCTACAGCAGTTAATCCCCACCCATTCATCCTACAGCAGTTAAGCCCCACCCATTCATTCTACAGCAGTTTAAAACCCACCCATTCATCCTACAGCAGTTAAGGCCCACCCATTCATCCTAAAGCAGCTTAACACCCACCCATTCATCCTACAGCAGTTAATCCCCACCCATTCATCCTACAGCAGTTAATCCCCACCCATTCATCCTACAGCAGTTAAGCCCCACCCATTAATTCTACAGCAGTTTAAAACCCACCCATTCATCCTACAGCAGTTAAGGCCCACCCATTCATCCTACAGCAGTTTAAGCCCCACCCATTCATCCTACAGCAGTTTAAAACCGCCCCATTTATCCGACAGCAGTTAAGCCTCATCCATTCATCCTACAGCATCTTAGCCCCACCCATTCAACCTACAGCATCTTAAAACCCACCCATTCAACCTACAGCATCTTAAAACCCACCCATTCATCCTACAGCATCTTAAAACCCACCCATTCAACCTACAGCATCTTAAAACCCACCCATTCATCCTACAGCAGCTTAAAACCCACCCATTCATCCTACAGCATCTTAAAACCCACCCATTCAACCTACAGCATCTTAAAACCCACCCATTCAACCTACAGCATCTTAAAACCCACCCATTCATCCTACAGCAGCTTAAAACCCACCCATTCACCCTACAGCATCTTAAAACCCACCCATTCAACCTACAGCATCTTAAAACCCACCCATTCAACCTACAGCATCTTAAAACCCACCCATTCATCCTACAGCATCTTAAAACCCACCCATTCATCCTACAGCAGCTTAAAACCCACCCATTCACCCTACAGCATCTTAAAACCCACCCATTCAACCTACAGCATCTTAAAACCCACCCATTCAACCTACAGCATCTTAAAACCCACCCATTCAACCTACAGCATCTTAAAACCCACCCATTCAACCTACAGCATCTTAAAACCCACCCATTCAACCTACAGCATCTTAAAACCCACCCATTCATCCTACAGCATCTTAAAACCCACCCATTCACCCTACAGCATCTTAAAACCCACCCATTCAACCTACAGCATCTTAAAACCCACCCATTCAACCTACAGCATCTTAAAACCCACCCATTCATCCTACAGCATCTTAAAACCCACCCATTCATCCTACAGCAGCTTAAAACCCACCCATTCATCCGTTAAGCCCCAACCACTCATCCTACGGCAGCTTAGTCCCACCCATTCATCCTACAGCATCTTAGCCCCACCCATTCATCCTGTAGCAGTTTAGCCCCACCCATTCATCCTACAGCAGTTTAGTCCCACCCATTCATCCTACAGCAGTTTAGTCCCACCCATTCATCCTTCAGCAGTTTAGTCCCACCCATTCATCCTACAGCAGTTTAAAACCCACCCATTCATCCTACAGCAGTTTAAAACCCACCCATTCATCCTACAGCAGTTAAGCCCCACCCATTCATCCTACAGCATCTTAAAACCCACCCATTCATCCTACCATCTATTAATGTTGAAATTATGAGAAGGGATTAAGACTGAATGACTGTATGAATAACAAACACAAAAAAATACATGCTAGCTGATTTACATACAGTATATCTGTTTAACAGCACAGTTCAGTTTGTTAATTGTATAAAATAGAGAGATTTTTGATCTAAAGATTTTTAATTGAAGGTAATGTATTAAAAGTTAAATATTAAAGTAAATATTAAGTAATTATTATGTAATATCTGTAGTTCTGAAAGTGATTAACTGAAGTGTGGACCCCATAAAGAGCATCAGTGTTAATTGTGTCTAATGTATGTCAAATTATGACCTGCATTTTTTTTTTCTGTCGGCTCCATCTGCAAATGTTAAGGGTTAAAATTGCAGAAGAAAAAAAACAATTAAGCAGAAATAATTCATTACGAGAGATACGGTTACAGCAGGTCCTGCGTTAATGCTGCGCAGGTGCAGGAATGTATATTTCCGTGAGATCTTGACCGTGGCGCTACACGCCATTAGCAGTCATACAGAGTCCAGGAAAAGGTCACGGTCCCTCAAACACTTCTTAGTTAGACGCTTCTTGCTCCCAGAACCGGCGCCGGTCTGAATGGACTCGCAGTCCCGTCACTGGTTATGAAAGGCCACTCCAATAATTGCTCCATTAAGCCACAATCAAACAGGCCCATAATTAGCTAAGCTAGCAGCCGCTAACACAACAAAGCCAGACTCACTGCGGGAGATATCAGAGTCGCCGTCTCGCTCGCGGAGCGTTGCGTAGTGATACGACAACTTCTCGGGAATCTACAGGAGCTGTTCAGTCAGATTACCTATTAATACTGTGTGGGGGTTAAGCCGTGAGCTAACAGTGCTAACATGTAGCGTCACATGATCCTTCCATGAAGGCTTTCTGCACTAGAAACGTAGAGCCTGAGTGTAAACAAACCCCAGGACCTGTCAGCCAGCACTGCATATGTAAATATAAGTGTTAGCTGACAGGTGTGTACATATATATATATATATATATATATATATATATATATATATATATATATATATATATATATATATATATATATATATATATATATATATATATAGACCACTTCAGTTTCTGAATCAGTTTCTCTGATTTTGCTTTTTATATAGATATATATCTGAGTAAAATAAATATTGTTATTGTATTCTATGAACAATATTTGTCCCAAATTTCAAATTTTGAGCATTTACAGCATTTATTTGCAAAAAATGATAAACGCAGAGCTTTAAGACCTCAAACAATGCAAAGAAAACAAGTTCATATTCATAAAGTTTGAAGAGTTCAGAAATCAATATTTGGTGGAATAACCCTGTTTTTTAAATCATAGTTTTCATGCATCTTGGCATGTTCTCCTCCACCAGTCTTACACACTGCTTTTGGATAACTGTATGCCACTCCTGGTGTAAAAATTCAAGCATTTCAGCTTGGCTTGATGGCTGTGATCATCCATCTTCCTCTTGATTATATTCCAGAGGTTTTTAATTTGATAAAATCAAGGGGAAAAAATCACCATTAAATAGTTTTTTTTTCAGATCTGTATATTATAAAGTGCATTTAAAGTGTAGGTATATAAAAAATATATATGTACAAAGATCTATCAATCTATCCATCCATCCATCCATCCATCCATCCATCCATTCTCCCATCAGCCACACATGAATCTGAAACACTGTAGGTTATATTGGACATTAGACTGGATGCTGTGTTGTAAAACTACAGTAAATAAATAAAATAAATAAGTTTTTTTATTAAACTTTCTCATAATCATCTTTATAAATATTAACAAGTGCAGATATGCAGGCTTTATAGCATTTATACTTCTGTATCTGCTTCACACTTTAGAACTCAGAGCACGACCCAGCGCTCAGTACAGCAGGGGGTGATTAAACTCCACAGAGATACCCGCCCAGACCTCCACTTACACATCCAGCTACAGCTCTGTGCAATTTCACTATTACACTAGTACATACAGTACATAACTAAATATACACAGCACACACATACACACACCGTAACTGAACTGCAGGAGCAGTACTGTGATGTCACGTGTGATTATCAGGAATTTCAGAAATAATAATATGTGTGACGGCATGTATTCACAGTGTGACATTATATGAAATAAATCCAGTATATAATAGAAAAAATGTGGAAAAATGAAAGAGAACTTGAAGTGCTGAATGGGAGGATAATGAAAAATAAACTGAATCTGCTAATCTGGTCTGAAACTTATGGGGATTAAATGTACTGAATGAATTAAGTGTGCTGAATGTTATTACTAAATGTAATGAATGCATAGTGATGAATGTGGGAATTAGGAAGACAGTACAACAAATCGTGAGGTTTAGGTTTGATATTTCAGAACTTAGCTAAATGAGAGAGAGAGAGAGAAAGAGAGAGAAAGATAGAGAGGGAGAGAGAGAGAGATAGAGAGAGAGAGAGAGAACTGGGCGAGAGAGATATAAACACTGCAGAGTGGATGTACAGTAGAGTACAGTACAGCATGTCCTTCACACACACAGATACATTCAGAAAGGCTTTAACACAAATCTCTCCATTTATATCTCTTTTCTGTTCTCTCTCTCTCTCTCTCTCTCTCTCTGTATTAGTGTGCGTGTGTGTATGGTGATGACGGTGGAGGTTTCAGAGGGTTTTCTGCTGTTTGCCATTTGTTTCTTTCTTGTTCTGGCCTTAAGCGTCCATCACTCTTTTTTATTTCATCCGTGGCCCGTCCGCCGCTCGCCCCGTTCTCCTTTCATCCCTCTCTCTCTCTGTTCTTTCTGAGGGCTGGTGAGGGATCAGTGATGTACCTAATGGACTAATTAGGCGAATAAAACCGCACTCTGCCAATACAATGGAAATGTCAGACTGTGAGCTATAATTTGACTTCCGAGAGTGGGGAAAGGCCGGCGAGTGCGGCGTGGCGTTCGGCGGCGGCACAGCTGGCCCTTTCTCACTCACCTTTATCTAAATGTCACTCACTCTCCGCAGCAGTGGAGTGCACGGCGGAGTGTGTGTGCGTGTGTGTGTAGCGGGGTGGATGACGCTTGGATGGAGGGGTCACTGTTGGGGAATTTTATTTTTGATCAGTGTGCAGAAGGTCACGCTAAAGAGGACGCTCATGTTTTCAGGGTCGTCTCAGATGATCTCAGAGCAGTTCACCATTTAAACACAGTTTATCAAAAAGTCAAATTCCCTCAGATTTCCCTCCAGGCATTCAGTTTCCCCCACAGTTCTGCAGCTTCTCACTACTGGTCTCCAACACCCAGTCATCTAGTACTTACTAGTACCATCTTTGGTTTCTCACTCCAGTCCCTTTCACTCTTGCTTATCTAGATCTCATCCCAATCTCTGTATTTCTCACCATGGGTCTCTTCAGTGTCCCTCAGTCCTTGAGTATATGTACCCCAACACCCAGTTCCCCAGGTTTTACCTGTCCTAAAGTTTCCCCTGGTTTTTCAGTTGTGGTTCCCTAGTTCACTACTTTCTCCCCCAAAACGTCCACTTTTCAAAGTCCTACAGTTTCTTTTCCAGTCATCCAGTACCCCTCATAGTCCTCCAGTTCTGTGGTAATGACCAGTCCATCCATACATCCCAGTTCTCATCAACTTCTCAAGCTTCTTGCCACAGGCCACCAAATTTCAACCCAGTACCCCTCAAAGTCCACCAGTTTCTTCCCCAGTCCTTCATACCACTCCCAGTTCTCTAGTACCCCATTCAGTCTTCCAAAAAACACCTCGTTCTCTAAATTCTGGCCACCAGTTTCTCTTTGTAGTCCTTTAGGACCCCCTATTACTAATTTAACACAGCCTCTACCCAGTCCATCAGTTTCCTACCCTAGTTCGTCAGTTTACACCCATTCTTTAGTTTGTCCTCCAGTCCATTTATTCTAAATCAACTCCACAGGCCACCAATTTCAACCCAGTCCTCTAGTATCCCTCACAGTTCACCAATTTCCTCCCCAGTGCTTCATAACCCCGTTCAGTTCATCAGTTCCTTCCACAGTCTTCCTCTACCACTCCCAGTCCTGTAGTACCCTATTCAGTCCTCCAATACCAGTCTAGTCCTCTAAATTCTGGTTCTAGTTTCTTCTTTTAGTCCATTAGGACTCCCTACTCCTTGAGCACAGATTCTATCCAGTTCATCAGTTTCTTCCCCAAGTTCTTCAGTTTCTACCCCATCCTTTAGTTTGTCCTCCAGTCCATGGAGTCCATAGTTCTAAATATACTCCTTAAGCTTCTTGGAAGGCCATCAATTTCAACCCAGTCCTCTATTACCCCTCACAGACCACCAATTTCTTCCCAAGTCCTCCAGTACCCCTCCAGTCCTGTAGTACAACAGGCAGTCCTCCAGTACCCATCTAGTCTAAATTCTGGCCACAAGTTTTTCATTTAAATCTTTAAAACCCTCTATTACTCCTTGAGCACAGCTTCTACACCTTCTGTCAGTTCCTGCGACAGTTCTTCAGGTTCCACCCCATCCTTTAGTTTGCCCTCCAGTCCATTAGTTCTGACCAGTCCATCAGCACATCCCTCCATTCAGTACACCCTCGTTCCCCCGTATAACCCCCACCCAGGTCCTTCAGTTTCTCACAACACATCTCCAGTTCTCCAATCCCATGTTCTCCAGTAACCCCGCCCCCCCATTGATACCTTACTTTAATTGCTCCCCCATTTCGCCAGTACACCTCAGTTTTCCATTACTTACATCTAACTCTATTATTTTTTCCCAGTGCTCCCATATCTCCTCCAGTTTGTAAATCAGTTTTTCACCACAGGCATCCAGTTTCTTCTCCACTCCTCCAGTTTACACCAGTCCACTCCTCTTACCCCCATCCCCAGTCCACCGGTTTATCATCTGACACCCTGGAGCCATTGATGTTGTATTTTTTTTTTGCTGAGCTCTGGTTTTGGAGAGGTTCTGTTGGGTGTTTTCTGGTTGGGTTGGGTTTTGTTTGAGTTAGGTTGGGTTCTGGTTTTGGGTGATTATGTGGGGGTTTACGACCCCAGCTCAGACGTCATTTCAGATGAAGACGAGAGCCTTTCAAATGAAGAGCTGCTGCTCTAAAGACCCTCAATTACTCCTGCATTTCTCTGTCATTTCCGTCCATTTACCAACAACCACCCAACCATGACTTCAAACAGCAGCTCAGACAGTTAGTCAATGAAAGGCCATAGCAACCACTATCGGATACCTGTCTGCTACTGTTACTCCGACACGTCCGTCTGATCTGCTTAACGTCTGAGACACCTCTGTTACAGGTTCTCCTCCGAGGTTTATGATGTTTACAGTTCACCTCAATTCACTCTTTTAAAGGGAAGAAATGAATTATATTAGATATTAATGATATTAGAACTTCTTTCTGGAAATTAATGTTCTCATCTATCTATGCACTTCCTTCTGGATATTAATGTTATTAATACTGGAGTTGTACTGGGTTAATGGGGATCCAGGCAGTGTGTAGGTGGTACTGTTGAGACTGTAGAAACACAGTGTGCTGAGAAAGTTCTGGACAGGATGGAGTTTAATGTTCTGTAAAGTACTGATAGTTCCCAGAGCCATTCATCATCACTGCAGCCGGCACTGAGGGTGATAACAGCTCTCTAAATATTTATTATTGTTTTAGGCACATTTATTTATTCATGTTTACAATTTTTAACATCTGCAAGTAAATCAGAGGAGGTCCAGTGTGGACCACAGAGAGAAAAGGATTCTACTTCAGCATATATGGAACATTTATTCACTGTACATCCACGATATATTTGCACATCATCTATAATAAGTTATGTATTGTATAATTACACGTACATAAAAACAGCAACATGAGCAGGGGTCCAAATATTTTTGATATATAGGAATGCAGTGAACACTTGGCAACCAAATACTGTAATTTATATCGAACAATGACCAGTAATGTTTATAAGAGCACTGCTGTGTATACAGTGCAGGAAGTAAGGAAGAGAGCCGGCAGAGAGAGCTGACAAACGACAGGTTTAAGTTCATTTTTACTTACAAAGTCGTTGACTTTTTTCTCTGTGTTTCACTCTGTGTTTTCACTCACATGTTTCACATGTGACTTGAATGTCAAGGTAAATTTATGATTAGAACAGCACTGCTGAGGTAAAGTAATGATTAGAAGTGCACTACCACATTATGCCTAATTCAAAAAAGAAGTGTGTTCTATATCTAGTGTAGTGTTTGGCCATTGATTTCATTTTGTTCAATTTGGGTTCAGCCAAAACAAATTCTGGTGCATCAGTATTATTATGTCTACTATATATTCGCACACCATCTATAATAAATGATGTATTGTATAATTGTAAAAACAGTTACATGAGGCAGGTTTAAGTTCATTTTTACCCAAAAAAAGCCATTTACTTTTTTTCTCTGTGTGTTTCACTCACATGTGACTTGAGTAGCACTGCTAAGATACATTCAAAATTAGAATTTCAAGGTAATTATATCATTGTAATAGCACTGCTGAGGCAAAGTAATGATTAAAAGTGAACTACCAATACATTACGGCTAATTCAAAAGGGAACTGTGTTCAATATCTAGTGTTATACAGCCATTGATTTTATTTTGTTAAATTTTGGTTTCGGCCAAAACAAATTCTGGTGCATCATATTATTATGTCTACTACAGTATATATTTGCACACAATCTATAATACATTTTGTATTATATAATTGTAAAAACATGAAGCAGGGGTCAAAAGACTTTTGATTATTATGTATGCACAAAAAAACTTGGCAACCAAATGCTGTAATTTATAACAGCAATGACCAACAATGTTTAAAAGAGCACTGCTGTGTACAGTGCAGGGAGTAAGGGAGAGAGCCGGCAGAGAGAGCTGACAAACGACAGGTTTAAGTTCATTTTTACTAACAAAGTCATTGACTTTTTTCTCTGTGTATTTCACTCACATGTGACTTGAGTAGCACTGCTGAGGTACATTCAACATTAGAATTTCAAGGCAATTTTATCATTATAAGGGCACTGCTGAGGTAAAGTAATGATTAGAAGTGCACTACCAACACATTATGGCTAATTAAAAAGTGAACTAGTGTTCACCATTGTGCAACTAGTGTTGGCCATTGATTTTATTAAACAAATTCTGGTGAATCACTATTACTCATATCGATTCTTTACACATGTACCAGGATCAAGTGTGTGAAAACATGCAGGAATTTATATGTTGTACTATGTGTGCATACGGTGTGTGTGTGTGTGTGTATGCTAATAGCTGTGTCTGTGTGCATCCATGCATGTGTGTGTTAGTGTTTGCAAATGAGATTGTGTATGTGTGTGTGTGAGTGTGTGTTAGAGAGGGAGATTACCATGCTGAATAATTCATCCCCTTGTTGGAGTTAATGAGTGTGTCGTATCAGGGGGTTTGGGACGTGTGTGAGTGTGTGTGTGTGTGTGTGTGTGTGTGTGTGTGTGTGTGTGTGTGTGTGTGTGTGTGTGGATGATAAGCTTACAGAAGCCCTTATCTCTCAGCCCTTCACGATAAACGGAGGTGTGTATCCTCTGATGTATATCACACACCCGCGTTCAGCCTGGAGACCAAAGGTCAAAGGGTGTCTAAACCCATGGGCCACTTTATTGGAAACACCTGCCCCGGTGCTACTCCTGGGTTTCTCCTGGAATCAGGTGGGAGTTTACCGCAGTTACACTCTCTACTCTACTGAGAAGACTTTATACTACATGCTGGAACGAACATTGCTGTGAAGAGGGTTTGATTGTATTTAGTATCAGTAAGGTCAGGTTCTGATGCTGGATGATTAGTTCTGACACCCCAACTTATCTCAAGATAATAGGATGGAGATCCAGTATTACAGAGAACACAGCTCCACTGCTCCACAGCTCAAAACTGGGGCTTTATACCACTCTAGACCATGTTTGACATTAGGCATGGTGTGAAGTAAACCCCCATTCTGTTGGCAATGGTGGGGTTTCTAATAAAGTGGCCATTAAGTAAAAAAAGACATATATATGTTGTTCTGTCTCATACAGTCATGTACGTAAAGGTCCTTTTCCCACTGCTCTATAAAAAAGCTATTAAAGGCTACTTTTGGGTAGTGTTCCTCCTGGTGAGAGATCATTGATCACTAGAAATCACTCCTCTACATATCACTCTGAAAGATAAAGGATGGTCCCTTCAACAAACTATCTAGGCCATTATCCATACACTCTAAAAAGTGATTTTGTGTTTTAGTCAGGATAAATAATATTATCATATTAAGTGTACTTACCGACCAGTACAACACTTTAAAACGTTTGTTGAATTAATGAAAAACATTTTGATTTCAATCAGTTTTTACCAACTACACGTGTCAATGCTCTTTCTACAGTATTAGTTCATACAGCTTTCCCATAGACTCCTGGCACCGTATATTTGCATATTGGGTGTGGCCTCTCCTTTTCTTACCATCTTTGTGTTGTCTGTTGCCCAAAGCTACCTTATCCTAGTCGTGCAGTAGTATTATGTATGTGTTGATCGTCAGGCCTCAGTGTTTGTAGTCTGTAAGAGCAAATCTCTAATATTCTGTGTTCCTAGTGCTTACAGTATGCTGGCTTGGAGCTACAGAGTTCACTCTTTATAGAGTTTACTCCTGTGCTGCTCCAGTGTTACGCTGTCAGTCTTGGCAGTTCTAAAAAATATATGCTAAATATGTTGAGAATACCTATATGTATCAAATAAACTAAATTATTCAAGCCCACAAAACAGGTGTTGGACAGTGAAACTAAAACACCTGTCATTTTAGTTTGGAAGGTTTCATGGCTAAATTTGACCAGCCTGGCGGCCAACCTTCATTAACTGCACATTGCGTCAGTAAGAGCAGAGAGTGAAGGTTCAATTAGCAGGGTAAGAGCGCAGTTCTGCTGAAAATATTGCAATGCACACAATGTTATGGGTGACATACCAGAGTTCAAAAGAGAACAAATTGTTGGTGCACGCCCTGCTGGCGCATCTGTGACCGAGACAGCAAGTCTTTGTGATGCATCAAGAGCCACAGTATCCAGGGTAATGTCAGCATACCACCAAGAGGGACGAACCACATCCAACAGGATTAACTGTGGATGCAAGAGGAAGCTGTCTGAAAGGGATGTTAGGGTACTAACCTGGACTGTATCCAAAAAACATAAAACCACGGCTGCCCAAAACACGACAGAATTCAATGTTTACGTATTTTTATAAAAAATGTTAAGTTTAGTTTTTCTGTTGACATGTACAACAAACACTACTGAGTTTGTTAATCTAACTAAAAATGTTTTAGATACTAATTTCAACACATTTTTTTGGTTGGCAGGTCTAGCATACATTTTTCAATTACCCTGACTAAATATATTAAGTTCAGCCAACTTAAAATATTAAATAATGATAAAAGAACTAAGATAAATTATATGTTGAAGTGATTGTACTACCTTAAAAAAAGACCAGGAAATGAGTTGCTTAATGATTTAAAGTTGGAGTGACTTAAAATTTTTCACAGTGTAGGTCAACCATCGGCCAGCCACCATCACCTCTATTTGCAGCAGGATCTACAGGCCCAGCTGCAACATATGTGGGTAAATGTGCTGCAGGATGTCATACAGAACCTGTATACCTCCATGCCCAACCGTATCTCATCTTGTATCCATGTCAGAGGCTCCAATAAGGTACTAGAGCCAAATAAATATATTACTCTAATGTTTAAATCAAACTAATATATATTCATCATATTTACACTGACCTTTTGGTCAATAAGTGAATATGCATCAGAGGTGAAGATGCGTCAGAATCAGCTGGTGTGTGTATAGTGCGTCAAAGTCAGCGGGGTATGCATCCTACAGACCACAAGTGTGTGTGTGTGTGTGTGTGTGTGTGTGTGTGTGCGCGTGTGTGTGTGTGTGTGTGTGTCTCTGTCTGTCTCCATTTTTCTGACAGTAAGCAGGTACACACTCTCATTAGTGCGGATTAGCCAGAGACCTTCCTGCTGCCTGTGGTTCTACCCACAAGCATGACTCCAGTATGTGTGTGTGTGTGTGTGTGTGTGTGTGTGCATGTGTGTGTGTGTCTACGTCCTGTCAACCAACTATAAGCCTGTTATTCTTCAGCTTTGCCGAGCACCTTCCGTAACTGTAGTGTCACGGAATAAAGCGCAGAATTCCTCAGTCTGACATGCTACAATTACGGACTTCCAAAACATCGGCAATGACGGGTAACGCTGGGACGCACTTCGGATTCATAAAACAGCTGAGCCTACTCGTCTCCAGTGTAGGATGTTAAAACCTGTCGCAGTGCAGCCACTGTGTGCTATCAATTCTGTCTATGCACTGCATATCCTGCATAATATAACGTATACTGTGAAATATCTGTATTACTCACTGTATTATATATCCTCACACCTATATACTATATCCTTACATTATATACTTTATCCTTACTCTGTTTACTATATCCTCACACCTATATACTATATCCTTACATTATATACTTTATCCTTACTCTGTTTACTATGTCCTCACACCTTTATACTATATCCTTACATTATGTACTCTATCTGTATCCAAGAGGGGGTGCTATAACATGTAATATTGGCACTGCTGTGCTGCGGTTGTAGGCACGAACCTCAAGTGTATCATTGCGATTATACCACAGTTCCATTATCACTGTTTATTAAAAGAAAGTTAAAGAGGACAATAAAATAAAATATGATCTCTTTGGTTATAAAAACTCTACGAGTTAAAATAGTTCTATTGCTGCTCTGTTTGTAGCTGCGCTATTTGGCTTGTAAGAGCTGCATCGTTGCTAGATTACCTGTATGTGGCGGAGTAATACATGGAGAGCTTTGGTTACAGTGCATTACTGGCTGATAATGGCACTTATAGAACACCTCTCAGCCAATCACATTGCAGGGTCGGAACTAACTGTGGTATGATTTATTTGTACAATGTTTACTATATCCTCATACCTATATACTGTACTATATCTTTACATTATATAATTTATCCTTACACTGTTTCCTATATCCTCATATCTATATACTGTACTACACCCTTTCATTATAAACCTTATCCTTACACTGTTTACTATATCCGATCATGATATTATATATCTTACACTTTCTTTATATATTCGAAGTCTCTTTGAAAATATAGGGAGGGTTATGGGCCTTGCCCACAGGTCCAACAGTGTTAGTCTGGTGTAGATATGGGCATCAAACCCACAACCTTGTCACTGCATATCCAGCTAAGAGAGCCTGGGGTCAAATAGTATCAGATCGTATCATCCTCCTTGACTCTGGTGAAGGGAGGGTAATGGGCCTTGCCTACGGGCTCAACAGTGTTAGTGTGGCAGATGTGGGTATGGAACCCACAACCTTGTCACTGCATATCCAGCTAAGAGAGCCTGGGGTCAAATAGTATCAGATCGTATCATCCTCCTTGACTCTGGTGAAGGGAGGGTAATGGGCCTTGCCCACGGGCCCAACAGTGTTAGTGTGGCAGATGTGGGTATGGAACCCACAACCTTGTCACTGCATATCCAGCTAAGAGATCCTGGGGTCAGATTATATCAGATCGTATCAGTATTCTTCACTCAGTGTTAGTGTGATGTAGACATGGGTTTTAAACTCACAACCTTGTTAATGCATATCCAGCTAAGAGAGCCTGGGGTTAGATCGTTTCAGATCCTATCTGCCTCCTTCACTCTGGAGAAGGGAGGGTAATGGGCCTTGCCTATGGGCCCAACAGTGTTAGTGTGTTCTATTGTTTTATACATTGGTATTGAACCCACAACCTTGTCACTGCCACACTGTCAGATCGGATCACATCATATCAGCATCCTTCACTCCAGAGAAGCGAGGCTTTAGGGCTACTGTGGTGTAGACATGGGTATTGTGTTAGTGTGGTGTAGACATGGGTATCGAATCCACAACCTTGTCACTGCATATCCAGCTAAGAGAGCCTGGAGTAAGACTATATCAGATTGTATCGGCCTCCTTCACTCTGAAGAATGAAAGAATGAATGGGTCTTGCCCGCAGGCCCAACAGTGTTAGTGTGGCAGACCTGGCTATGGAACCCACAACCTTCTTATCAGTGATCTATTACTCTTAATGGTTATGCAATTACACAACCAATAATATTACACTCTCTCCACCACCACCGCCAGCTATGATGCAGAGAAACCCCTCGGCTAGCTCAGATATCCTCCCGGGTGCCGTGCTATGCTCTCGGATTCGCCACCGTACACACACTGTATACACCGTATACACAAGGCGAGTTATCACTCCCCATTCACACTGGCTTAAGCACATATACACACACACACACACATCCTGTTTGATTTCCCCAAGTGAACACACACACACTCTGCTGTGCCGAGAGTGGTCAGTGCTCTACACAAGCACTCTCACAGGTTGGTGTTTGCATTGATAAAGTCCGGTCTCGCTGGCAGCGGCTCGGAGCATCGCGGCTCATTCAATGACAAAACCCTCATTTTCAGTCTATTAACAGTGGCAAATAATCCTCTCCACTGGCTGTGGAACAGATGGAGGAAACAATAGTCTTCCTCCCTCTCTCTCTCTCTCTCTCTCTCTCTCTCCGCCCCAGAGTCGGCTGCTGTTCTCGGAGCTCAGCTGCGCAGGTGAACTCATTTCGGCGAGTGCCGTACCTGTAATTCTACAGAGGAAATGAGGAGAGGCTGACGGCGAGCTTTGAATTTTAATAATCCACATCTTTACCCCGAGACAAAGCCACCGAGCGCTGATTTGCAAATGAACAGTCTGTCAGTCAGAATACAGCACGACTCTCGCACGGGGACCGTCCACACACACACACTTACACACACTCACATAGATACTGCATGTACCTGGAATTCCACACACACGCTCGAGCGTATCCAGGTTGTAGTGTAATTGAAGTGAGGGCAGTGTGCTCACACTCACACGTCAAACACAATGTGGCATACTATTCATTCATTTAAACTGTTGGCCTGCTCCTCAGTAACCGCTGCAACTGCTTCATCCACTATGAATTGTTCAGAAACTATTTGCTCAATATTCATTGTGGATTACTCTAAATTGAACTGTTCAATATCATAAATGAACTGTTGAGGACTTTTTAAAGCTAATTATTTAGTTTCTTTTTCATTGTTGACTATAAATTGTTCAGTATTGACTGTGGATTACTAAGTAACCATTATGAATTTTTCAGTATTGACTGTGGATTACTAAATAACCATTATTAATTGTTCGTTATCGACTGTGGATTCCTTAGTAGTCATTAATATTTTTTTCAGTATCGGCCTAGGATTTTCTGTATCCATAATGAATTGTTTAGTATTGGCTGTGGATTTCTTAGTATCCATTATGAATTATTCACTATTAACTGTGTATTTTCAGTATTGATTCTGGATTCCTTAGTATCCAGTATTGACTCTGGAGTTCTCAGTATCCATCATAAATTGTTTGGTATCAACTGTGGATTGCTTCATATGCATTTTGAATTGTTCGGTATTGAGTGTCGATTCCTCAGTATCCATTATGAATTGTTCAGGATCGGCTGTAGGTTCCTCAGTGCCCATTGTGAATTGTTCCGTATTGAGTGTGGATTCCTCAGTGTCCATTCTAAATTGTTCAGGATAAATTATGGATTTTTCTGTATCCATTATGAATTATTAAGTATTGACTGTGGATTTCTCAGTATTCATTGTGAATTGCTTTGTATTGACTGTGGATTTCTCAGTATCTATAATAAATCGTTCAACATTTATTATGACCTACGAGTGAATTGTTTAGTATACTGTTATAACTGTTACCTGTCTGTTTTTTTATTTATTTAACATCCATTATAAATTATTCAGTATCCACTATGTATTGCACCTGTTTAATGTGTTTTTTTTAATGAATTAGTCAGTGTAAATGTTTTCAGCATCTGTTATAAATAGTTCGGTAACCAAAATGAATTGTTCATTCTCCATTAGATTTTTTTTATAAAGTATGAATTGTCCAGGTCCATTACTATGATTTGGTCAGTATATACTATGAGTCTACTGTTAATAGTTTAGTAAATAACTGTTTAGTTTCAATGAGGAATTCGTCAGTATCCAGAATGAATCATTCAAATGACTGATGATCACAGTATTAGAGTGCTTCCTGACTGTGTTTATGGTTTATGAATATATACAAGATATATAGGATATATATGAGTGCATTTTTGAGTGAATGTGTGTGTGTGTGTGTGAGGGAGTTAGAGTTGCACACTATTGTAGCAGTGCCACAGTTTGCAGCAGCCGTCACACTTTTTAATTAACCCCGAGTCACACGGACTTAGAGTGGACGACCGGATGCTGGTCAGCTCCAAGACACTCTATTCAACACATGAAAGATGCTCTGATAGAAACACACACACACACACACACACACACAATCTGCACACCCACACACACACTCTAACACACTATAAAGATGCATGGTCATAAAACTCCCATATGTATTATGCTGTTTCTGGACACTATCAGAAACACCTCTTTTCTAGCTCTGCCTTGCTGGCCACTTTATTATGAACACCTCTTTTGTAGCTCTGCCTTTCTGGCCACTTTAATAGAAACCTCTTTTCTGTTGCTCTGCCTTGCTGGCCACTTTATCATGAACGCCTCTTTTGTAGCTCTGCCTTGTTGGCCACTTTATCATGAACGCCTTTTTTGTAGCTCTGCCTTGCTGACCACTTTAATAGAAACCCCTTTCCTGCAGCTCTGCCTTGCTGGCCACTTTGTTAGAAACCTCTTTTCTGTATCTCTGCCTTCCTGGTCACTTTAACATAAACACTTTTTTGTAGCTCTGCCTTGCTGGCCACTTTAACAGAAACCCCTTTCCTGTAGCTCCACCTTGCTGGCCACTTTAATAGAAACTCCTTTCCTGCAGCTCCGCCTTGCTGGCCACTTTAACAGAAACCCCTTTTCCTGTAGCTCTGCCTTTCTGGCCACCTTAACAGAAACCCTTTTCCTATAGCACCGCCTTGCTGGTCACTTTAACATAAACACTTCTTTTGTAGATCCGCCTTGCTGGCCACTTTAACAGAAACCCCTTTCCTGTAGCTCTGCCTTGTTGGCCACTTTAATAGAAACCCCTTTCCTTTAGCTCCGCCTTGCTGGTCACTTTAACATAAACACTTCTTTTGTAGATCCGCCTTGCTGGCCACTTTAAGGGAACCCCCTTTCCTGTAGCTTCGCCTTGCTGGTCACTTTAACACAAACGCCTTTTCTGTAGCTCTGCCTTGTTGGCCACTTTAACAGAAACCCTTTTCCTATAGCTCTGCCTTTTTGGCCACTTTAATAGAAACCCCTTTCCTGTAGCTCTGCCTTTCTGGCCACTTTAACAGAAACCCTTTTTCTATAGCTCTGCCTTTTTTGCCACTTTAACAGAAACCCCTTTCCTTTAGCTCCGCCTTGCTGGCCACTTTAACATAAACCCCTTTTCCTGTAGCTCTGCTTTGCTGGCCACTTTAACACAAACCCCCTTTCTGGTAGCTCCGCCTTGCTGGCCACTTTAAGGGAACCCCCTTTCCTGTAGCACCACCTTTCTGGACATTTTAACAGGAACCTCTTTTCTGTAGCTCTGCCTTGCTGACCACTTTAATAGAAACCCCTTCCTGCAGCTCTGCGTTGCTGGCCACTTTATCAGAAACCTCTTTTCTGTATACTTTAACAAATATATATATATATATATATATATATATATATATATATATATATATATATATATATATATATATTTGGACTGTGGTGATATAATGCCTAGTTACAGTTAATATAAAGAGTGCATATAGGTGTTTCCAATAAAGTGTCCAATGAGTATAGCCACACTATATGTCCAAAGGTTTTTGGACACCTACTCCTGCACAATTGCTCTACTTGGAATAGTAGTCATTGGGATTATGTTTTCCTTTACTACAATAATATGCCTCCACCTAGATTTTGGAACTTTGCTGTGAGGATTTAATGGCATCCAGTCGATGTACTGATACGTGCAGAAGTGCCCCCTTTGCGCGCACACGCACACACACACACACCCCCCACTCACGTGCTCTCAGTTCCCCCCGCTGCCTGTAGGTGTCGCTCAGAGCCTGAGAGGACCCGGAGCTCGTGCGCTCAGACCCAGCTCTGCACGAGAGCAGAGTGAAGGAGTGAATGAATGAAAGAATGAGATACGGAGAGACACAGAGCGGGGGCATCCTCATTCGCATCTCTGTAAGATGATCTCCCTCTCTATCTCTACCTCTCTTCCCCTCTCTTTTTATATATCTATCTCCCTCATCCAGTTTCAGAACAATTATAAACAAACAGCAGATAATAGAAAAGGAAGGGAGAGAGAGAGAGAGAAGTAGAAAGAGAGTCGTAAATGAAGAGAGGTTAAAATATAGAGAGCGAAGAGAGAGAAAGAAAGGGAGAATGGTAGAGAAAAAATGAGAAAGAGAGAGACGAAGAGAGATAAAGAGAAAAAGAGAAAATGTTAGAGAGTGGACAAGAGAGAGAGAGCGAGAGAGAGAGGATGGTGAAGATATGGAGATATATAAGAGAGTGGTAGAGAGAGAGAGAGAGAGAAGGGGAGAGATGTAGAGAGAGAGAGAGGGAGAGGAAGAGAGAGGGTATTCCTTATAAAAACTCTACAGCAAAAAACTATTCTAAGCCCCGCCCCCTTTCCCTGACTCACAGCGAAAGAGAGAGAGAGAGAGAGAGAGAGAGAGAGAGAGAGAGAGAGAGAGTGTGTGTGTGTATGTGTGTGTGCGCGCGTGCGTGCGTGAGGGAGGCGATTTCTCGCGCGCAGTTCCAGCCTCACTCTGGCTCAGACTCAGCACAGTGCGGACGCGCGAGGCGAAGCGGAGCAGTGCGCGGAGAGCCGCGGACACACGGAGCGGAGCGGAGCGAGTCTCGGGAGCGCGCGGGAGCGCACGAGGATGCGCGGTGTGTGAGAGAGAGACGCTCTGTGGGAGGAAGGCACGAGCGCTTCAGCGGCTCCATCCGGGGGGACAGCAGGTGGAGGAACCGGGGACATATACATATATAAACGTACAAACTACGCACGCGGACACGGACGGACGGAGGCGCGCGCGCGGAGAGAGAGGGGGACAAGCGGCTTGGCTTGGACTCGGTGGAGGTACGGACACGCGCCCACATACACTTCCCTTACTGAGAGATACACGGTACATACCAACTATATACCATGTAGTTTACCATATATATCAACATTTATACAACTGTTATCATGTATAACACTATACATACTAAATATTCTGAGTGTTTATAAATGTATTTATACATATACACTTTATATGTATCCTATAGATTAAGTGGATACAACATAATGCATACATATATACACTATATAAGCTATACATATCTCTCTCTTTATATATATATATATATATATATATATATATATATATATATATATATCAACATTAACAGACACAGTGAGCTATACATGTACATCTGTATATACATACACACACACACACACACACACACCATGTATAGTGAGTGAGGTGTGTGTATAAGTGTACACACCCCGCTGATTGCTGCAAGTTACAACACTGCATGGGATAGGCTTTATTACCTATGTCATGTGTGTGTGTGTGTGTGTGTATGCTGGTAGTAACCCTCGGACAGGTGAAGCAGGAGCACCTTGAACCAGCTCACACACACACATGCACACATATGTACATATACACTCACACCCCCCCACACACACACATATACACACATATACAGACATATACATACAGTGTTTTGTTAGAGCATAAGGGCTAATGATGTCATTCAGCAGCTTGTTTGCATTATCATCAGAACAGTGTGTATATATCTGTGTGTGTGTGTGTTTGTGTGTGTGTGTCTATGTGTATATATGTGTGTATGTGGTCAGTCCTTCTGCTGCTGCTGCTGCTGCTGTTTGGTTCATATTAGAGCACCTGTTGCTGCATGAGTGTGTGTTTGAGTGTGTGTCCTGCCGGAGGATCGGGGGAAAAACAGCAGCGCTGGCAGTGTGTGTGTGTGCGCGTGCGTGTGTTAGAGTGTGAGCGAGTGTGTGTATGTGTGTGTGAGTGCGTGTGATATATGTGGAGGTGCATGACCAAAGATTTATGGATCGTATTATGAGGCATTTAAATGATCACTACATATATGGAAATATGTATGTGTGTGTGTGTTTCAGAGGGAATATAGTAAGTGTGTGTGTTTAAATGCATAGTAATGGTGTGTGTGTGTGCTGGGGAATCTAGTGGAGCTGGATGGTCCGGTTCTCCTCCTCCTCCTCCTTCTTGTTCTCCGGTTCTCAGCAGTAACTCTGGTTTGTCAGGTTTGAGTGTTTCAAAGGCAGCTTTTTTTATTTCAGCAGAATCATTACTATTGATTATTATTATTATTATTATTATTATTATTATTATTATTATTGATTATAGATTATTATTTTTAGAATCTATATTATTTTTAATAGAAGTAGTATTATTAACATTATATAATGCATATCCTCATATATGCATCATTATCTTTGTATTCTCTGCACACTCTTTGCCTCTCTCTCATGCATTTTTTATCTTTTTTCCCTTTATCTAACCCTCGCTCTGACTCTCTCTCTCTCTCTTTCTGCTTTGTATGTTTTAAATATCTAAATATGCATATGCGAACTGATTATGAATATGCAAATGGGAAGATCTGATATACGCCGCTCGCTCTGCCGCCTCCTTGCGTCCCTCTGAATCTCTGAATCACTGGTGTGCGAGTCCGTTTGTTTGCTCGTCGGTGCTGTATTCACTGTACTGACTGTATTCAGCTCTACTTGCTACTGTCGTCTGGTTCTCTGGTCTGATCTCTGGTCTGATCTGTGTTTGGATTGGTTTTTCAAGCAGATCTGATCTTGGAATGCCAGATCTGTGTGGACGGCAGCAGAGCAGCATGAGGAGCATAGAGCAGATTCACTAATGAGACATTAAAGCTGGATCTGGGTTCTTGCTCTCTCTGTCTCTTTCTCTCTCAGTTTCGTCTCGGTTCTTGTTCTCTTTCTCTCTCGGTTCTCTCTCAGTTCTCCGCAGCTCCATGCAGTCAGCTCCTAAACGCCTCCGAATGCGGCGGCTCCGGGGCGAGTGGGGTCACAGGGGTTAAAAGGGGTTGAGGAGCATGCTGAGAGGAGAGGGAGGAGATGAACGGAGGCTATATATATATATATATATATATGTTGCCGTAGATCTTCTGAGAAGATCTGTGATCTGACGTCTCGGTTGTTGATGGATCTTTCTGCTACGTTCACGTTCTTCTGATCCTGGATGTTTGTCTGTTTAATGATTTCCGAAACAGAAATCTAAAAAAAAAAAGATTTAGGATAAGTCTGTTAGAGCTATACATTTATTGATATTTAAATTTAAATATATATACTTTGTGATATAAAGTGGTACAATAACGATAGACATATTTCTGATTATTTTACATTATAGGATGACTGACACATTAAACAAGCTGGTATATTTTTGAAATTGATTCCATAAATATTAGAGTACTGAATGTGTAATTAAAACAGATAACGCAATATCAATTCTGGCCATATCACCCAGCCTGGACCCAGGACTGTCACGATAATTTCGCTATTGATTTATCGTACAATATGTATAATACACCACATCACTAATTTTTCTTACCTCGATATTGTCCATTTTGGGTGTTTTCGTAGCAAAGAAAACCCTTTTAGGGTTATGTTTAATTTATTTTGCATTTTCTGGAAAGTTTTTTTTTGGTGTATCTGCATTGTTCTGCTATGGTATGATCTTTGTCATATTTCAGTGATTTAAAATGACAATTATATGGTTTATTGCAGTTATTTCTGGGATGATCTATCATCCGAACAAAAACCGCTGTCACCCTGACAGGCCTAATGAATTGTATTCACTGCGCTGCTGCTCTCTCGTCAGGGGGAGGAACGGCGCTGATCTGCTCGGACGAAGCAAGAATAAGAGAAATACTCTCAGACGCTCTCAAACGTTCTCTGAATGTAATCAGATTGAAATAAGAATCAGAACAAGATCAGATCTGAGAACATCTGAGATGCAACATCAAAGAAAGTGGGCTCTTTTTCTTCATATACTCTTTATTGGTCAGAGCGACGAGGCCTGAGTCCAGATTTTGGAGAGATGCTAAGGTTTAATCAGAAATAGAATGTGCAAGCTATTAAGCTGTTATTGTGTTGATATATAAACAGTGGCGTTAGTGCTGGTATAAGTGTTGCAGTTGGTGCGAGTGTTAGTACGGGTGTTGCTGCTGGTGTTCAATTTTTTTTTTTTAATTTTGTTTTTGTGTTTTTGGTTGTTTTCATCCGTTCTGCTAATTCCAGAGCTTTTGTTTGTGAATCAGAACCTGCTGTTCTGAGCACAGATCATTTGCAGTCAGATTGCGTCCCGCCCCTCTTATCTCCTATTAGAAGGGAAGCATATTGCCATCTGTGTGGCGGTGATAATCTGCGCTGGCTTTTTGTGCTCGTGTCGTATTTTAATCTCTCTCAAACGATTGGAAAGGAACAGAAAGGCGTATTATTTGGTGATTTCGTTTTTAAGGGCCGGTAGTTTGCAGCTGTAGCGTGGCGTCGTCCCTAAAAAACGCCGGTTCCTCGCGGGTTCTTCAGTGCAGATAGAGTTCAGTGTGTTCTGAGCTCAAGCAGCCATTTCAGTGCTTGAACAGAACACACTTATTTAGGCCTTTGGTTCTTTAGATAATAAAAAAACTTTCATACATTTCAGCCTACTGTATGTTATGTAATACCCCCTACATTACAGTATAATGTAGTAGTGTGTATGCTGCCTCCTCTGGTAACTACTGTTACAGAAAGTAGTCATACTATAATATAATATATTATATAATATAGTATGTTACAGTGCGAGTAGGGCTGTCCCGATAATCATGTTTTTGATTTATCGTACAATATACAGTTCAGCATGGATATGGCAACATTCATTTTTTATTTGTTTTTGATTCATTTTGATGTATGTCAAGTTTTAAGTTTTAAAACAGTGTTTTTATTTTATGTATGTTTTATTTAAAGTTTATTTGACTTCACATTATTATAACTATTATTATGTCTAATCTATTATATCAGTTGCATTACATGACAATAATCTTAACGTGAGAATAATATAATGCATCAAAATTGTTTCTCTTTCTAATTAGTAGTTTATATCTAATGATTAGTTATTAGTTAATTATTAGTTTAGATGTAAAGATCAGTGAGACAGTGGTTCATTTTGCATTGTGTTTACACCACACCCACTAGTGTGTTTTTTTTAATACTATAACAGGTTTTTAACAGGTTTTATAACAGGCTGCAGTGGGTTGCAGTTTGTTAGAGTGGACCACGGTGTGTTGCAGTGTGTTACAGTGGGCTGTAGTGTGTTACAGTGGGCCGTAGTGTGTTACAGTGTGCCACAGTGTATTACAGTGGGCTGTAGTGTGTTACAGTGGGCCGTAGTGTGTTACAGTGGGCTCAAGTGTGTGACAGTGGGCTCCAGTGTGTTACAGTGTGCCACAGTGTATTACAGTGGGCTGTAGTGTGTTACAGTGGGCTGCAGTGTGTTACAGTGGGCCGTAGCCTGTTACAGTGGACTGCAGTGTGTTACAGTGGACCGCAATGTGTTACAGTGGACCGCAGTGTGTTACAGTGGGCTGCAGTGTGTTACAGTGGTCCGCAGTGTGATACAGTAGGCTGCAGTGTGTTACAGTGGGCCGTAGTGTGTTACAGTGGACCACAGTGTGTTACAGTGGGCCGCAGTGTGTTACAGTGGGCGGCAGTGTGTTACAGTGGGCCGCAGTGTGTTACAGTGGGCCGCAGTGTCTTACAGTGGGCCGCAGTGTCTTATAGTGGGCCGCAGTGTCTTACAGTGGGCCGCAGTGTGTTACAGTGGGCTGCAGTGTGTTACAGTGGGCGGCAGTGTGTTACAGTGGGCCGCAGTGTGTTACAGTGGGCCGCAGTGTCTTACAGTGGGCCGCAGTGTCTTATAGTGGGCCGCAGTGTCTTACAGTGGGCCGCAGTGTCTTATAGTGGGCCGCAGTGTCTTACAGTGGGCCGCAGTGTCTTACAGTGGGCGGCAGTGTGTTACAGTGGGCCGCAGTGTGTTACAGTGGGCCGCAGTGTCTTACAGTGGGCCGCAGTGTCTTACAGTGGGCCGCAGTGTCTTATAGTGGGCTGCAGTGTCTTACAGTGGGTTGCAGTGTGTTACAGTGGGCCGCAATGTGTTACAGTGGGCTGCATTGAGTCGTGGTGGCAGTGTCTAGACGGGTCCGGTCTCGGTCAGCGTGTGTTCTGTGTGTTGTGTGTGTCCTGTGACCAGCCGGCCCCCGCGCTCTGAATGACTGGACAGACTAATCTGGCTCCACAAAGACCCTGAATGAAATAATTAAAGTAATCCTCTGCGCCTGGTGGGGGTGACGGGGGTGTGTGGGGTGGTAGAGAATGGAGGGGGGCTGGAAAAGGGGGCCCATTCTGAACGGGTCAGTGAGTGTGATGAGGCCAGTTTAGTCAGAACAAAAGTGTGTGTGTGTGGTGCGTTTGGTGGGGTTTGGTTGGGTTTGGCTTCATTAGTTTATGGCTTTATGGCTTTATTGGTTTGTTTGGGGTTCTGTTAGCTGGGGCTGCTGCTCCTGTGTAGATCATTAGCATTAAAACACACGACAGTGGCGTACAAAACACTGATGTAAGACGAGGTTAAAAATGGTGAAAAAAACAACAACATATCTGCTGTAATAAAACATTTAAATACTGTAGCTTCATTTTTATTGCACATATCATACAAACAATTTTCCCACTTTTTAATCTTGATTGATTTTGGATTTTATAATTTTTATTTTAGTAAATATTGTTGCAACTAAACTGCAAAAACATCCTGTTTTGAATGAACCACGTTTTGTGATGTCACAACAGGGAACGCATTATTGACGCAATGGGGCGGAGGGGGTGGGTGAGGAGCATTAGCATTAAAACACACGTCAGGGTCGTAAACACTTTTAAAAGGTCAAGTAAGGGTGGATTTGGTCAATTTAAAGCACACACGTCCTCAAAGCCTTTTTAGGGGGCCTTTTTTAAGGATTGTAGTAAATATTGTTGCAAATAAACTGCAAAAACAGCCTGTTTTGGATGAATCATTTTTGTGATGTCACAAGGGCTGTGTACTAGGACTTAACAATATAGAAGAAAAAATTACATATTTGTGATATTTTGTTCTGCCATATATATTGTGATATTATAAAACATAGGATTCTCTTTGTGTAAATCTGTGTTAATTGGAGTAAAATAAATGCTAATATGAGGCTGATATTATTTTTTTTTTACATCGACCAATATCTAATTTAAATTGTGTGGTTTAATTGGCCTTATGTAACAAATTAAATATTCACTTCCATTCACTTTACAGTGTAACAGTGACTGTTCATATAATCATTCATATAATCCAATGACGATCCTGAAACACTATATTGATACCTGACTATTCAGCCTTGTGGGGGGGCATAATGGTTCTATTAGCATTAGAACACTCGCAGATCAGGACGTCAGGGTCGTAATAAAGACCTCGCACCTCTGAAATGGCGACGTTACAGCGAATGGAAAACTACCAACACTGCTGCTGTTCTTTAAGGAAGTGTTAAATCCGGCAGTTGCTGGACGAGCTTTCTGAACAACTCGCCATACAAAACATTTACATTACATTTACTGCAAATTACTGCTCATTAACATTAATGAGAGCAGTTTATCTGCTCCAGTATAGAACAAAACATCCACAAATATGAATCAAACCTGAAAATATCGAATAGAATTACAAATATATATATTTAACATTAATATAATAATTAACACTAATTAAGCTCTACTAGGTTAAGTAGAAATTAAATAAAGAATTCATTATTTTAGTTTTTGCGGTCAACAGATTTGACCCTCATTGGGTGGGGGGCTGTAGGGGGGATGGTACGTGGGCCGAAACGCACATGTCATCTCGGGTCCTGTTGTGAACTTGCTTGCGTAATAAATGTGCATAGCGAGAGCAGTGTCATTTAACAGAGAGAGAGAAATGAAGAGAGAAAGAGAGAGAGAGAGAGAGAGAGAGAGGGTGACAGAAAGAGTGAGATAGAGAGAGAGAGAAATGGAGAGAGAGAGAGATGAAGAGAGAGAGAGATGAAGAGAGAGATGAAGAGATGGAGAGAGAGCAAGAGAGAGAGTAATGGAGAGAGAGAGGGTAAGAGAAAGAGTGAGGGAGAGAGAGAGAGAGAGAGAGAGAGAGAGGCCTGTGTGGCACCATTTGGCACACATTACATAACACACAGACACAATGGAGCAGCGTTTGTAATGTAAAAAGCATGTAATGCACTCCATAGGCTGCCGTGAGTAAGAGTGTGTGTGAGTGTGCGTGAGACTGAGTGACAGTGTGTGTGAGTTTGTGTGTTCTGCCACTACTATGCAGGACTAATGTGTGTGTGTGTGTGTGTGTGTGTTAATGTGGTACATATGCAGTAGTACTGTAAGTGTGTGTTTTGGGAGTGTATTGTGTGTGGGTGTGCGTTAGTTTGTTAATGTAGTATGTATGCAGTAGCAGCATTGTGTGTGAGTGTGTGTGTGTGTTAATGTGGTATATATGTAGTAGTAAGGCGTGAGTATGTGTGAGGGTTATGAGTGTGTTTGTTGTGTGAGTATTATTGTATGTGTTAGTGTGTTAATGTGGTATATATGCAGTAGCAGCAGTGTGTGTGTTAGTGTAAGTCTGTTAATGTGGTATATATACAGTATTAATTTGTGTGTGTGTGTGTGCGTGTGTGTGTTTTAGCTGGTTTAGTATATAAAGAGTCAGATTGCTCTCGCTCTCTCTCGCTCTCTCTCTCTCTCTCTCTCGTTCTCTCTCTCTCTCTCTCTCTCTCTCTCGCTCTCTCTTTTTCTCACATAGTAAAGTAGTTTCGGCCGCTCTCTCGTTAAACATTAAGCTGGAACAGGTGCGCTCACCCCCACCAGGTAAATCATTGTCCAGCTGCTGGAAGGGGCCGTAAACTTCGCCTCCTTTATTTAAGCCTTAATTATTGGGACGAGCGGCATCAGTGGACACACGTCGCTGAGGGGGGAGGGGGAGGGGCTTACACAGCCGTCGCCATGACCACGGCTGTCTGTCAACAAAATGGACAAGAGCTGCTGAGTGCTGGACTCACCAATGCTACATTTAAAACCACTTGTTCACACACACAAAAAAAACGACCTTTAAAATCACGCACTTAAGAGTTAATCCCGATCTTTTTGGAATGTTCCTATTGGTCCGTTCATGGCCGAGCACGTGCACTGTAACGTGTGCACGGTAACGACAGCTGTGAGTCTTAAAAGCTGAAATAAATAAATAAGTAAACATGCTTTTACAGTAAAACACCAGTTTGGGATTATAATGCTGCATATTGTGATCTGCAATATTTATACATAGAGGATTATGTAAAGGATTAGCTTAGCCATGCGCGCTAATGCAGTCTATTTACTTGCTGTGTAAATATATATTTTTAAATATTTGGATTTTTTCAGCTACTTTAAGTTGCACCAGTTGCTAACACTGATGTGCAAATGCATGCACAAAGCTGGTCTAGGCCCTGTAGTAGAGAAATGTTGCTCAAATACGTATGCACTTATATTATAATATATAATTATTTACAGCCGCATTGTTCGAATGGTCGTCTGTTACCGTGGGACACTGTTGCCACGGCAAGCTGACCACAGTCTGACCCTTTGAACACTTTCAGCCTTTTGTTTTCTCCATGAATCACCACCTTCGCCTTCCCACTGCACCTTTTCTCTTTTTTATGTTTCTTCCTGCTCCACTTCAGAACGTGCACACTTTTTGCATGTATTTTTTCAGTATATTTATTCAGTTATTCCGAACAAATTCAGTTCTTGTTTAGTACTGACTTGGTATTATTCAGTACTTATTCAGTATTACTTTATACAGTATTATTCAGAAGTAATTCAGGACCTGTTTAGGACTAAATCACTATTACTCAATACATTATTATTCAGAAGTAATTCAGTACATGTTTAGTACTAAGTCACTACTACTCAATACAGTATTATTTAGAATAATTCACTTCCTGTTAAGTACTAAGTCACTATTACTCAGTACAGTATTATTCAGAATTACTAACTATTTTTTTTAGTATTTTTAGGACTATTTCAGTACTTCTTTAACACTGACTCAGTATTATGCAGTACTTATTGAGTACATATTCCACACTGATTTAGTACTTAAGTACTGAGTCACTATTACTCAATACAGTATTATTTAAAAGTAATTCAGTACCTGTTTAGTCCTGTTTAGAGTCACTATTATTCAGAATGTATTCAGTATTACTTACTACTTGTTTAGTATTTTGTTGGGACTATTTCAGTACCTCTTCAATACTGACTCAGTATTATGCAGTACTTATTGAGTACATATTCTACACTGATTTAGTAATTATTTCATATTATCCAGTTCGTATTCAGTATTATACAGTAAAAATTCAGTACTTACTCAGTACTCAATGAGTACGTGGTTAGTATTATCCATCACTTATTCAGTACATATGCAGTATTATTCACTACTTATTGCGTCTCTATCTATATATTTAGCACTTATTTCATATTATTCTGTATTTGTCCAGTACTGACTCATAAGTATTAATTACTAAATGAATGAGTATTATTCAGTACTGCGCCTGTGGATGTATGTATAAAGAGTAAAGGTGTACTCTGGTTTTGATTTTGGACCTAATCTCTATCCATTGTGTCGGTAGTGTTCGGTCAATTACGGGGGTCAGTACTGTTGACCCGCTCTCCTTCTGTTAGAAAGGAACAGAAAACCAATTGACTGGAAAGGCTCTTACAATAGAAGGCAATGGGCAGCTGCTCAGCAGTCAATGGGATTTCTGTCCTTTAGGTACGTCCAGGGAAACGAGCGTCCAGGCTAATCGACCGTACGCTGCAGTAATATCAGATACAGGGCGGATCGAATTTCACACTGTACTATATCACTATATTTATCTATCTCTTAATAACCAGTACACAGTATAATTAATAATATAATAGCATATAATTTCATCCTGCTGGTCTGTAGTTCTGTTCGGGGCTGTAGAGAGTGAAGGGTTAATGGAGAGCGGGTCCGGCAGTGCTGCTGCTGCAGTGAGGAGGTTCTGGCTGCAGGTTTTGGAGCGTGAGGATGAGGATGTGGATGAAGATGAGGATGAGGAAGGTGAAGGAAACCATACAGTGGTTTTAAAGCGTGTCAGCGGGGGAGGATTCACAATCGTAATTAACCTGTTAAATCTGTTAACCTCCCTCAGCGCTAACAACACCAACGCCACAGACTGTGTGTGTGTGTGTGTGTGTGTGTGTTACAGCAGATAAAGGCAGAAGGTAAAGTGACATACAGGAAACTTAATGTGTGTGTGTTTAATGAATGAGGAAGTGAATGACAAAGTGAGGAAGATGTGGTGTGTGCAGAGGAAGAGGAAGATGATAAAGTAAGAAGGATAATTGGGGAAGAGTAGGAGGTGTGCATAGAGTTTAAACAAGAGGATCTGTTGTGATTTGGCAATAAATTCAGTAAATTGAAATGTAAATGAATTGTGTGTAAAATATGTAGCAAAGCCTTTTTTCATTTAACAAACATTTTTGAAAAAAAAAAAAAAGTTGTGTAATTTACATTTATTTACCAGGGTGTCCAAATATATGTATAAAACTATAAACGTGAAATTACATCAGAAATAATGTACTGTTTCAAGTGTTTGCTTTGGGTATTTATGTGTTCATGAAAGCTGTATTTCTACACATGTAATTGCACAGTTATAAAACACCATACACACCATATACAGCTCTGGAAAAAAAAAATAAGAAAGCACTTCTGAATCAGTTTCCATGATTTAGCTATTTATAGATATGTGTTCGATACAATTTACATTTTTGTTTCATTCTATAAAGTACGAACAATATTTCTTCCAAATTTCAAATAAAACAATTGCCGTTTAGATCATTTATTTGCAGAAAATGAGAAATGGCTGAAGTGCCCTGGTTTTTAATCACAGTTTTCATGCATCTTGGCATGTTCTCCTCCACCAGTCTTACACGCTGATTTTTGAATAACTTTATGCCACTCCTGGTGCAAAAATTCAAGCAGATCAGCTTGGTTCTTGGTTTGATGGCTTGTGATCATCCGTCATCTTCTTGATTATATTATAGAGATTTTCAATTTAGTCAAATCAAAGGAACTCAATTTTTTCAGAGCTGTATAAATTAAATAGTTTACAGTTTACGTGTCAAAACATTACAATAAATAATGCCTATCATTAAAATGTCTTTAAATGTGGTAATGCAAAATTTCTTTGACATTAAAATTGGGATCAATTAATGGGACCCCTGTTTTAGACATTACAAATTAAATGCAGAATGAGGGACGGGAAGACCCCAGGATGTGCCTGTCGTCAGGGTGTTCCCGGGCTGTTTGAGATGTAAACGTAGCTACTGTTTCTGGCTGACCTCCCTCTATTGTAACGGAGATGACCCATCGCACAGACATGCCCAGAACGTTTACACCAAACAGAATCCCAAAGAATCTGAAACGAGGCTCTCTTTCAGCCGCCGGTGCCGCTCCAGTAGCACCATTTCAATCACAATAGCCCCTCCCAGTCCTCAGTCCTCACACCTTCCCACAGGCCATTGCAGAGCCCGTCCTACAGCCCCCCGGCCTGTTCTGCAGCCCCCCGGACCGTTCACAAGCTCCTCAGTCCAGAAAGCAGCCCTGTATGCTGTTCCGTAGGCCATCATCATTCACAGATTTACAGCAGGACAAAGCCCCGGCCATTAAATCAGCCCACAGCGTCCAGCGCCGCCGTAACGGCTCCAAACAGGCCCGCAGAACCCGGCCCGTGATTTACAGCGGCCTTCATCATCCCGCGCCGCGCTAGCGCTGGTTTTATCGGAACGTGTGAAGGAGAGGGAGGCAGCACAGCGCAGAACACACAGCAGGGTTCTCCTGACTTTCTAAACAGAATCAGAACAGAATCAGAACCAGCTGCTAATGAATCTGGATCTGCAGCGTTTTTTTCCCATGAATAAAATATGGCTCCCATCAGCAGCAGCAGCAGCAGCGTGTCTGAGCTCAGTACCGTTCAGCAGTTATTGTGTAGATGTGCTGATGATATTTTATTCATGTGGAGATGATGGACGAGTTCGGATCAGATCCAGTTTCCTTAGCTTAATCGTTTCACAGGAGGAGCAAACAGTAGCCCTGTAAACAAATGAACAAATAAACAAAAAACAAACAAACATATAAACAAACAGGGCTTTAGTGTAGTGACACTGTTGGATATTAACATTAGTGTGTGTGTGTGTGTTATTTATTCAATAATGTAAATAAAAGTTGTAAGTTGTAATACTAGAAGTAGGACCAAATATTGTTATACAACACAATATACAATAGTCGGCCTGTCACGATAATTACAATATCGATTTATCGAACGATAATTGGACATCACCACAATAATCATAATTTTATAATGGTGATATTGTCTATTGTGTTTATTTGTATGTTATTTTTATGTTTGTTCCCATATATAATAGTGCACAGACTGCAGCTGGGAAAGAAAACGATATGCATTCAATATGCTATTCTATTTTTAAAATATCAGTGGCATTTTATTGTATTAAAATGACAATAATATATATTTCTGGGATGCTATATATTTCATAAACATGTATTGTGACAGGCCTTCAATAAAGTATATATTAATTAATTAAAGTAATGAAATATATATTAAATATATTATGTATTATTATTAAATATTTTTTTTAAATATATATATCTATATATATATATATATATATATATATGGCAGCATGACAATAAGCTTCATATAATTTATCACATCAAATAATAATAAAATTTGATTAGTCCTGTTTAATTTGATTTAATATGGCACATTATAATTCTATAATTAATAATGGGATTATGAGATCATGAAAAACCTTTTTTTTAGTTTTTAGAAATGTTATGCTATTGTTACAATTCATCCGCTCATCAAAATATCAAACAAATATATGTGTTAAATATTATGATACAATAAATATATATATTTTTAAATCATATTGCACATATTTCAAGAACTTATGGGAAACATTTGTCTTGTTAGTTGTGAGGTGTTATCTTGTGAGTGAGGTTTACTGAACACTGGTCAACCAGATGAATTATGGGAGTTGGAGTCAGATCTGATTTAGTGGGTGCAGATGAATGGGACATTCCATTTCTGAAGTTAAAGTGCGGGTATATAACATTCCTCCATCTTCAGTGTCTTGTATGTACTGATGGGAATACACCATAGAAAGCTAATATTGCCACCCACAGTGGACAGTGCAGTGCAGTGGGTGGTAATGATGGTGAGCAGCAGCTTCTGGCTAGATTTGTCCGCCTGTAAAGCAACTAGCAACTAGCAACAAGCCTTCTCCCACATTCAGTGCATGAGACCCAGCACAACTTCCATGGGATATGGTAATAGTTCCTGTCCCATGACTTTTGGCATGCCCCTGTGTACTGACATTTGCTTTTCGTGTTCTTCAGTGCATGGAAACACACTTGTTTAGCTTGTTGAAAATGTTTCATGGCTGGTAGAGTGTGGGAAAGGATGTATGTTACATTCTGAAGCCCCTATGGACACACACAGACCCATAACACACACACACACACACACACACACACACACACACTCATACACACACACACACACACACAGTCACACAGACCGCTCAGAGCCCAGAGAGAGAGCATAATCGTGAGAGTTCTTTGGTTGGTGTTTGTTCTAATAACAAGCACACACACACACACACACACACACACACACAATAAACTCACAGACACACACACACTCACACACTCACATACACACATACACATACACACATACAGTTTGCTGCTCCAATGTTTAACAGATCTAAGTATTTCAAGCATGTAAAGAATAAAAAATAATATAATAAAAAAGTCAAGCACACACCACTACACACAACACTGCCTCTCTCTCTCTGTCTCTCTCTCTCTCACTCTTTCTCTCTCTCACTCGCTTGCGCAGGTCTGACAGGTAGTTTGTTTTTGTGGGTAAACAGCAGCGCTAACACTTCCTGCATGGACTTTGAGCTGAAGGACGTTCGGCGCTCAGCGACGCGGTAAACAAACTCCTCACCTTTAAGTGGAAAAACAAACAAAAAAAACTTGTATTCATTAATCTTTTATAAACCTATTCACTCTTACAAAACCTCTGAACAACTGAACAACACACCACCCTCACCCGCAAATACAGGTCAGCTCCACCAGGGCTTCAAAATTCTGCCCTTAATAATTCAGAGAGATATAAGAGATGATACAATTTAGATACTTTATTTACCATCCAAACCCAACATAGATCCTACAGTAGTCAGCTGAGTGCATATGGAATAATTATTAAGATTAAGTAAAAAAGTGAATTAGTGGAATTAATCTGAATTAATACAAACAAATACAAAGTTTTCTTCAGGGACTATTTTCTACTGCACTACACACTACAAATTGCAAAGAAATATTGTATCCCTCCACCATTTTAATGATACGCAATATAAAAAAAAAAAAAAAAAAAAAACAGAACTGTGGTAAAACATTGTGTTAGATATGTTAGACAGTGTATGTATTCATAACCATGTAGGGAAGTAACTTTCTGTGGGGGGCGGAGCTTACAGTTTCAGATGTTCTGATTCACCACCACTCTATTATACACTAATCTGACTGGGGATTGTTTCGCACTAAAACAAGTCTGAATCATTCTGTTCACATCTGGCCTTTTAATTATTCAGCAGAAATAGCTTTGAAAGTAATTTAAATTTAAAATCACATTTGAACATTTGAATTTGAACATTTTGCATCAAAAGTGGCATAAAGCTATCCAAAAGCAGTGTGTAAGACTGGTGGAGGAAAACATGGCAAGATGCATTAAAACTGTGAAAAAAAAACAGGGTTACTACACCAAATATTGATTTCTGAACTCCTAAAACTTGAATATGAATATGAACTTGTTTTGTTGGAGTTTTACTCAAACATATACCTATAAATAGAAAAATCAGAGAAACTGATTCAGAAACTGAAGTGATCTCTTCATTTTTTTCCAGAGCTTTATATCTTTATACCTACAGTAAATGGAGCAAAACATTTTAAAATCGTGTATGTGGTGTTACCATCTGCCTAATTCTGCTAAATCATGACCAAACACATGACCAAAAAGATAAAAAAGAAGTGATCTTTAGACTAGTTCAAAGACCTGCAACCTTCAGCACTTTCTATAACCTGTTTTAACCCAAAAAAAAGAGCTGAAACATTCAAACAGATCGAAACTATTACAAAACATACAAACAGAGAAGTCCATTCTGTGATCATACAAACTCCTCCAATTAAAGGAAGCATTTAAATATCCTCATTTGTTGCCAAGCAGTCTTCTACTGGTTTTGACATTTATCAGCTCCACTCAGACACAGTTAAATGTGTTACATGTTGATTAGTCTAAAAAAAAGAATCAGTTAACTGGTTTAAACTGGTTTTAAATGTGTGTTTTTTTGTATGAGGAACTGTAACAGCTGTTTTTTGTTTTAAATGTTAACTCTTTTTTCGGGAACACTGGAAGTTTCTGACCTTTTCTAAACTTGTTAACATTTGTAAGAATGTCCCTGTGGAGTGTGAGGCCGGGCCGGTTGTGTAGAGCGGGACGCCGCTGAGACAAACTTCTCTCAGGCTGATTTTCCCACTTGTTTGTTTAATGGCATGGTCTGTTTGGTTTCCTCCTGTTGACCTCTGACCCTACAGTGCACAAGGTCATTAGGCCAAATTTTTCCAGAAGCCGGGTCTGTTTTCCACAGTCTGCGCTGACCCGCTGCATCGGCAGGGTCCTTCCTCTCTGCTCGGTTCCCAGTGCCGTCCCTCGGCGCCGCCGCAGGGTTAAATCTGCACTGTTAAAAATAAAGCTCCCTAAACGGCTCTGGCCTTAACGGGGCAGTTCTAGGACGAGGTTTTAATTGGTTTATACTGAAGAAAATGAGTCAAATCGTCTTAAAGCTCATCTGAATCTGTGTGAGCGTGGAGTATTTCCAACTTTGTGAGATTGTTAAACGTGTTAAACTCATTTTTGCCTATTTTAATTGACTTCAAACAGTGAAATGATCTTGTTCGATTGGAAGTTAATACAGATAAAGGTGCTTGGTTTGTGCAACAGCACTTCCAGATGACTTATGATAAATCAAGTAGCATTATCAAGAAATAAGATTAACAATCTAATATTGTTATAACAAACAATTTCATAGTAAACAAGCTTTGAGTTCAGTTCATTTTACTAACCAAGAAATTCTCCACCAGAAAACCCTGGGCTTTAGACGATGTACCACCTTATAGAACTCAGTTATACACATGGTGCTTTAAAGAAAGTTGTTTAAAAAATTGTTTACGTAAAAATAAAAGTGGAATTGTGATAAAAACTCTTTTTTTGTCATATTTGGCGTTATCTGTAAGAGTGCTGTTGGCTAGGGCATTCTAATGATATCTCACATTGTGTGTTGTTGGTTGTTTTATAGTAGTTGTTCTTCTTTAAATATTAAATTTAATTAAATATATCACCTTGAGTGTAAAGCACTTGAATGTCATTTTTCCCCTTTTTTTTTCTTAAAAAAAATTGGTCCCACTTTATAATAAGTGTCTGTAATTACTGTTTAGTTACACTTTAACAATCCATATAATAATACAGCTTTTGTGCTGTGTGTAATTTGGTGTTTTAGGATACTAAAAATTTCACTACAAAAAAAAAATTTACAGCATGATCTGATAAGTCTAACTTATCTCTAACTGGCCTCATACATTTGTTATCACATACCAATCTGTAACAATGCATATTTCACCAGTAGTTACACTGTTATTACATAGATTGTTAATGTGTAACTACATAGCTATTAGAGATACTTATTATAAAGTGGGGCCAAATGATTTTGGGAGCCAATTTTACACTTTATCAATATTTAATCATTTTTTTAATCTTTACATCATATTTTAATTTATCCTTCTTTAAATGGTACAAATAAAACGTACAGTGAAGACAGTCCTCAGACGGCTGCAGAAACCACCTTGGGGGCAGGGCTGGTGATATTAGGCGTTAGGTGTTAGGGGGTGGGTGGGGTGGTGGGGGGGGGGGTGTTCTGAGCCGTGGGCCGCGGGGCTGTGAAATGCCACTGTGAGCTGGCTCTGTAGAGGTGAGGCATTTTCCACCTCCGTGCCCCCCCGCTCACCTCTCACTGCTTAATTAGAGCGAGGGTCCGGTGCCAGCGCCGGCGCAGTGGATCCGGGCTGGATTAGGCCGGAGCATTAGGCTGGAGCGGACCGTGCTTCTGTCCGGCGTGTGATTGGATCTCGCGGTGTGCAGCGTTTCAGCCTCATTAGCCTGTTGTTCTGGAACACCGTTCTCCAGCAGTGATCAGGGCCTGTTCCCTGTATTTTCCTTTTCACCAATTATTGCACCATCAGAGTGCCTTCAGAACACTCAGCCTCCAAAAAACACCGCAATTATAACTATTAGCCACCTGAAACTTCCAGCGTTCAGCTACAGCACAGAACATCAGAGAAACTCTAACCGAAACTCAACCAGGTAAACTCTATCAACTCCATACTGTTCCTTTTACTGCCATATTATAATTTGGAATTTGGGAGAATAGCAAGATAAGAGAAACTGACTCGGAAACTGAAGCGGTCTCTTATTTATTTTCCAGAGCTTTATATAGTGTATATCATTATTACATATACATGCTTATAGTGTTATTACATGTGTACAACACACACAGGAGGCAGTTAATGAATATATACTTCTATATATTATTATTATTATTATTATTATTATTATTATTATTATTATTATTATATATCTATCACACATTCTCTATAAAAGTACATAAAAGTACTTACATTTATACATAATTCAGAGGGAACATTTAGCATATGGATGCTGTACAATATACACAGGACTTATTAGATAGACACATGTAGATACTTTTCAATATAAACATGGAACATAATATTCAATGTTGACAATCATATAACACATATAGGACAGTTAGATGCGCATAGATACTTATATACTGTATATATAGAGGACATTTTCTGCATGCAGATATTTATGTATACATATGTGTATAATCCATATGGGACAAATTATATAACACATGTATGTACTCACTTGCTATAGATACACACGATTCACTTCAGAGTCATAGTCACAGTCATAAATGCCTGTGTTTTTGCAGTGTTCTCTGCCCTGAAGGCAAAGTTTTTAGATGCAAATCAGCCCATGAATCTCACATTTGACTCACTCCAGGGTAGCACACCCGCTCCACATACCACCCCAGACGCCCCCCCCCCCCCCCCACCCGAAGCAATGCGAGCACCCACCCTCCCAAAACAATTAAAACAATGACATCAAAGCCACACGTCCACGTCAAACCTGCCGTAAACTACTGCCATTTGTTGTGAATGCTCCTAATGTTCTCCACAAATGTCCGTCTCTCTCTCTCTCTCATTCTCTCTGTCTTCCTTTCTCTCTCTTTGTCTCTCTCTCTCTTTCTTTCACCAACATACACCAACAATGTATTATCTCTCTCTCTTTCTGAAATGTCGCCGTATTTTCCGTTTCGTTTTCTGGACATGTTTTCCCGCTTGTTGTGTTTTTTGGGAAGCTCTGTGGTAACGGGATGACAGGGGTGAGCCGGATTGGAGGAAATTGGTTAAAAAAAACAGTGGTAGATTAACCCCGGTGACCCACCTCCAACCCTCCCGCTGTCTCCGGCTCTGGGAAGAACTTCACTCCAAAATAAATTATAGCCGATGGGGGAAAAAAAGGAAGAAAATGACCAGACTTGGGAATTGGGATCAAAGCGTGAGCTAAAATAGCGAGCTGTAATTAATAACCAGCCGAACAGGTAGCAAATCAAACGCGCTGTCCGTGTGCGGTATACTGCGGCTATTTACCATGATATGAAAGTCGTTCATTAGCCGGCTGTGTTACATCACAGATATAGGAAGCTGCATTTGATGTTGGCAACAAATATGAGGCCTTCTGTCGAGGGACACATCAATCAGAGCGAGGAAATTCGCAGGAAATATTCAGGCTAACGGGGAGCATAGTGGAGAGTTGGGGTGGGCGATATGGTCCTAAAGTAACACGACAATGTTCTAGTAGTATGTTTGCGACAAAGATATCCTTGGCGATATGACGAAATACACTACTTCAACAAAATAATGTTATAAGGGATTGAATAGTATAGCAGTTTCAGTAGAACAACATTCAGTAAAAACTTTTTTCTTAAACAAGAATAGCTTTACAATAATCAGATTTTATATGCAATAAAATATTAAAATGAAAAAAAAAATGTAATAAAAGCCTCGCTAAACCCCTCCTTCCACTTTGCTGCGAGTGTTTTTCATTGTCACCCGGCGCAGGTACCTGGCACTATTACAGGCCGCCGCTGGCTTTATGGATTGGACATGGCGTGAACTTTGTGAAATGAAGGTCGAGCACAAGTAATTGTTTGTGACACGTTCGGGCCCTCACAAGTGGAGAGGTTTACAGTAGCAGAAGGAAAGATCAATCAGGAATCCCAGCGAATTAACATCGCCGGTCCTGTGGCAGCTCCGCCTTAAAAGGTTCCTGGGCAGCAGTTCTTGGGTCAGGGCACAAAAGGAGAGTACTGGATCTGGAGGAACATGAGTTGTTCTCAGAGTTTCTGCACTCCCTAATTTCCTGTTTTTGTTCTTGTTTGTGTGTTCCCACAGAAGCAGCCTAAAGATGCTGTGCCGAGGTGTGGACGCTATGGGGTCAGCACGGGCAGCGGCGGTGGCGGCGTGGACAGTGCTCCTCCTCTACTCTTGTGGCTCTTCCCTCGCTTCCATCACCTATCAGCTACGCGAGGAGCAGCCACCCAACACTTTGGTTGGAAGTCTCGCGGCTGACCAGGGACTGCCTGATACCGGGCATCTTTACAAGCTAGAGGTGGGTGGCCCCTACCTGCGGGTGGACGGAAAGACAGGGGACATTTACACCACAGACGTGCCGATTGATCGGGAGACGCTGAAGGATTGCCGGAACTTGTTTGAGGGGGATCCCTGCTTCCTGGAGTTCGAGGTGTCCATCACGGATCTGATGAAAGGCTCCGGGCCACGGCTCATCGAGGGGCGCATTGAAATCCAAGACGAGAATGACAACACCCCTCAGTTCCCCTCGCCCATCCTAGAACTGGCGATTCCGGAGAACACCTACGTCGGGGCGCACTATTCCATCCCTGTGGCCATGGACAAAGACGCGGGAAGCAACGGGATTGCGGATTACAAGCTGAACTCCGGATCAGACGCTATGAACCTGTTCAGCCTGCAGGTGGCGGATAATACGGACGAAAAGGTGCCGCAGCTGATCGTGCTTGGAAATCTGGACCGCGAGCAGAGGGATACCTACGATCTTAGCATCAAGGTGATAGACGGTGGGACACCGCCGCGCTACAGCAGCGCCCTCCTCAGGATCACCATCACTGACACCAACGACAACGTGCCCAAGTTTGAACGCTCGCACTACGAGGGGGAAATGGCCGAGAACACACCTGTGGGCCAGTCTGTTCTGCAGGTATGTTCACTTGTTTCAATTGTTTCTCTTGTTTCTCTAAAAATGTATGTTTTTAGGACTGTAACATCTGGGCATTCCTTGGCTAGCGAAAACACTACCACTATTTAGTGGTATAAAGTGCCAATAAATAAGTGGCAGATTAGGATACTGTCCTAGTTTCCTAGAGTAGATCAACTGGTGAAAATTTCAGCCAAGTTCCAAAAGAGTTTGGCCTCAACAAAATAAGAATTGCTCAACATCCTCTAAAAGCCTTACTACATCAACTTTCCCCCATGAGATTAAACCACTCTAAACACATAATAACATTTGCTGTGACACCTGGCTGCATTATACTCACACACCCAAGGTAGAAATGTATGGCAGCCTATGACATTCCAAAAAAAAAAAAAAATTGCCAGTAGGACGGTGAAGACGAACCGCCTTAAATCAGTCTAACCTTGTACTGACATCATTCTGATTAGAGTCATAAAGGCCAGCGGAGTTCTGAGGAATGACCTTATCTAGCGCTCTTTTCCTCTATACCGGTAAGGTGATGCTTCAGGTACGACTCCCTCTTGTCAGGATTTGTGAGTGTCAGATCTGTCAGGAGGAGTGTGTGGTACAGTGTGTGGTACAGTGTGTGTTACAGTGTGGCACCTTAAGAATGAATGTCAGAGGAGTTTGACAGCTGAAGTGTTCTTCCCCGGTGGGTTACGTTAGAGTTAGGGTGCTTACAGACAACTGCAGGTGTGAAACCATGATCCGGTTCATCTGCAGTGTGAAAACTTTTCAGAACAATTACAGGAAGATGAGTCAGGCTATTGTTGATCATTAAACAATAGAAGAAGAAAAAGAAGAGGTGTCGTGCCATATGTGCCATATTTTACAATATGCTTTAATTAGCGCGTTGAGGATATCAAGAATGCCTAAAGAACACCGATCCAGCTGTGCATTTCATCCTAGAGAGTGAGAAAATCTTGTTTAATTGGATGATGTTTAATTGAATATATACCGTGAATACTGTTTATTGTGAAGATGTCTTTAAATACTGTGATACAATTTTTTCTCCCAGCTCTATCAGTGCATGATTACGTACATCACAGGTTTCATACAGAGCATATCAATATCGGAATTATATTGCATTGCCTAAAGATAGGAAATATTGTAAAAAAAAAAAAAATCATATTACTCAAAGAGGTGCAAGAAAATATTAATATCAATGTTGTATTATATTGTATCACCATATCATGTTTTGTGATACATTTTACAAGATACAGTATTGATGTTTTTTAATAGTAAGAATGTAAGGATTGGTGTCAGAAGTGGATTTAGGAAATGATGTGTGTAAACCCCACCCACTAGATGATAATGGCAGCAGTATGATAGTTTTTTAATACTTTATACAGTTTTTTTTTCAATATACCTTACTTAAACCTTACCTACAGTAAACCTTACAACAGAATCTTAACCTTTGTATCATGATACATATCATACTGCCGTTGTTTTGCCAATACACCTCCCTAATCGTCCAATCTCACTTTTAGTCTCAGGCGTAGCGCAGTGTCGGCCTACGGGCGAGCGTTGGAAACGGGCAAGGCCAATCATATTTACTCAGACGATTGATCGATCCCCTTCTCGTGATTCCTTTAAACACTCACTTTACCAAACAGAAGTGGGGTATTGACCGGCGGGGAGCGTTGCGTGCTGAATTGCTGTGGAAATGCGCCCGTCGCTAAGATTAGGCCAGCTGCGGGAGCTGGACGCTTTCCAAGAGCAATTGGAGGCGAGTGTCCACGCATAAAATTGTTTTAAAGACCGTTAATCTGTCAGTCAACAATTAATCCATGTGGCCAAGTTGTTTTCAAAGAGCATGTCAAGAGATTTTGTGCCCCCCTCAGCCAGACGCCGGGCTCTGTAATCGCTCTGCGGAGCTGAGGCGTGCGAGCCGTGGCGTACGGCGAGCGGCGCCGGTATTAAAATGCTTAATTTTATAATTTCAGCGGGCTAGACGTGTTGATGGAGCATTCCGGTTTGTTGGGAGAAATGCTCTTCAAACACACATTAGATGAAATGAATTCCCAGCTTGTTTGGCGGATGAAACAGAGTGACTCATATAGAGCAATAATAACTTAAGCCTCATGAATAATCTTATGACTGCCTCAGATTAAGGCTGTGCTCTCTAATGCATGGACTCAAGCCACACTGCTGTTTCATCTGCAGCTAGTGAGTGAGAGAGCATGTTGAGAGAGTTAGGGTGAGAGTGAGAGAGAGAGAATGCAATAAAGAGGAAGGAAGTAAATGAGAGAGAGAGAGAGCTAATGGGATAGAGAGAGAAAGCAAAAGAGAGAGAGAGAACAAAAGAGATAGCGAGAGAAGGCATGAAAGAGTCAAAAAAGTTGACGCAAGAAGAGAAAGTTGAAGAGAGATAGAATGTAAGCGAGAGAGAGAAAGCAAAAAAGAAAGCATGAAAGAGAGGAAATTAACTGAGAGGGAGCGCAGTAGCGATTAGCACTAATGCTAACTGTTTTGATGTAAATGACCATAAATGACAAACCAGCACATCCAAGGTTTGAAAGGTTGCGTCGTTCCACCAATTCCGAGCGCTATTATGTTATTAGCGTAGCGTAGCATAGCCGAGTGCAGTTACTTATAAACTCATTGAAGAGATAATAATGTCGGAGTATGTAAATCTCCCAATGACCTTCAATTAAATAAGCAGGGCACGTTTGATTGGACGTCGGAATTGAGCGGCGGCAGTTGCGAGAGGTTGCTGCTGTTGTGACTTACAGCAAATACAAATTCGAAAGCAATTTGCGCTCTTTTATAAACGAACAGCTTCTTAAAGCTAAGTAGACTCATTAACGAGATCTGGCCGTCCTGCTATTCCCCGCTGGGCTGTGCCAGGACGTTTCAGACTTGCTTAGCGATGCTAATGGTGGTAAGAAACGCAAACTATTTAGGAGCCAAAGCCGTGCGACTAAAAGGTACTTGACATGGGTTTTGTGGGAAGCGCTACTGATTTATTAATTAGCCTAATGCACTTTCAGCAGAGGGAGGAAGAGCTGTCACGTCGTCTGCTGGGCGTGCGAGGTGCAGTTTTGGCACTTGCTCTAAACTGCGGGCCAGACTCGCTCGCTGCCCATGTCCTCGTCCTGCTGCAATAGCCTTTACCGAGCGAGTGGTTTTTAATAATGTGGGAGCCGAGCGTTCTTCCTCATTTACCTGCCCGTGTCACCAATATGAGTGATGCCACTGTTGTTTTGCATTCAGGTGTGTCTGACCTGCACAGGAAAAGAGAAGGGGAAGTACAGACATTTGTAGTGCTGCTCTATTTCTATACTATACCTCCTGTTGATATGTGATTTAGGTGATATGTCACACTTAGTTTTTTCTTGTTTTACATGAATAAAAATGAAGATATTTATATATCTGGCACAATCACATTGTTGTAAACCATATTGATGCGTGTAACCTTTTTGTCCTTTTGAGGTAATTCAGTGCTACTGATATAATGATGATATAAGAACATAATAATGCTGTCACACCCAATAAATTTTTAGGCATGAATATAAGTGTTAAATAGATTAAACCCATTAGCTAGAATGAAAGTGTGGTAGCAAATTATCACTCTTGTCCAATCTTAATGTGGAATCAGATGCGAGATACAGTACTTTTTCTTGAAATAGCAATCTTATTAATCTTGTATCAAGGCATTAACTGCTGTTCTTATCTTGTTTTATTGCACTAGGTGAAAGCCAATGATGATGACCTGGGAGCTAACGGTCAGGTGACCTACAGCTTTCACCAGCCATCGCCCAACGTGCAGCGCCTCCTCCACATCGACCACAACACGGGCATCATCCAGGTCAAAGGGTCCGTGGACCGCGAGGAGGTTCCTCTGCTCAAGTTCTCTGTCCAGGCCCGAGACAACGGTCCTCAGGCTAAGAGCTCCAAAGCGATGGTGACCATTACGGTGAAGGACAGGAACGACAACGCCCCATCCATCAGGATTCGTGGCTTCGGCTTGGTTGCTCATGAGGATGGGATTGCTAACGTTTCGGAGGACATGCCCGTGGGCACCCCTGTGGCTCTGGTGGAGGTTTCTGACAAAGACGAAGGAGAGAATGCCGTGGTAACTTGTGTGGTGGCAGGAGATGTGCCCTTCCAGTTACGCTCAGCTTCAGCTTCAGACTCCACCAGTAAAAGGAAATACTTTCTCCAGACCACGACTCCACTGGACTATGAGCGGATCAAGGAATATAGGATTGAGATTGTGGCCGTAGATTCTGGCAATCCAGCTCTGTCCAGCACCAACTCGCTGAAGGTGCAGGTGACGGATATGAATGACAATGCTCCGGTCTTCTCCCCATCTCTCTATGAGGTGGATTTTGCTGAGGAGAACCAGCCAGGTGATAAAGTCTTGGACGTAGTGGCTACAGATGCTGATAGTGGCACCAATGCAGAGCTTCTCTACAGTATCATCACAGACTCTGCCACCAAGGGACTTTTTGAGATCAACCCGAACACTGGAGAGGTTCGAGTCATGAATCAGCTGGATCGTGAGTACAAGGAACGCTACGAGTTTCATGTAGAGGCAGCTGATAAAGGGGTGCCCAGCTTGAAGGGAACAGCCACAGTTGTGGTCAGGGTTCTTGACCGCAATGACAATGACCCCAAGTTCATGCTGAACGGTTATAGCTTCTCTGTTCTGGAAAACATGCCTCCTCTTAGTCCGGTGGGAATGGTCACAGTCATCGATGCGGACAAGGGCGAGAATGCCCATGTGCAACTGTCTGTAGAACCAGAAAATGGCAAGTTTGTGATTCAGAACGGAACAGGAACCATCCTCTCTAGCATATCCTTTGACAGGGAGAAGGAAAGCACCTACACCTTCCGGCTGAAGGCTGTTGATGGAGGAGACCCTCCTCGTTCCTCTTACGTTGGCATCACCATTAATGTCTTGGACGAAAATGACAATGCACCCTATGTAACCAAGCCTTCCAACTCCTCCTACAAGTTCCTGCAGCCCTTAACAAGCCCAGATACTCGGGTGGAGAAAGTAGATGCTGAAGACATCGACACTGGGCTAAACGCTGAGCTTGTTTATAGCATTACTGGCGGAAACCCTCATGGCCTCTTCCGCATCTCTTCCACGGATGGTGAGATTACTCTCGCCAAAGAATTCACCCGGAAGCACAATGGCCTTCACCGCCTGGTGGTAAAAGTCAGCGACAAGGGCAAACCTTCCAGACACACGACTGCTCTGGTCCACATTTTCGTCAACGAGACCATCAGCAACGTCACTCTTGTGGAGTCACTGGTTGGCCACAGCCTCTACACTTCTCTGGACATGGATATTGCTGGAGATCCTTCGTATGAGCGTGTCCAGAACAGTAACATTGTGTACGGAAGCCTTGCAGGAATTGCTGGGGTCATCCTAGTGATTGTGGTGGTGGTGGTTATCAGGCACCGCTGGCAGAAGGAGACTAAGAGTGGGTATCAGGCTGGCAAGAAGGAGACGAAAGACTTGTATACTCCTAAGCAAGGTCCCAAAAGCAACAAGAGCAAGAAAGGCAAGAAGGGCAAGGCACCGAAACCAGCCAAGCCTTTAGAGGAGGACGAGGAGGCTAGCCTTCAGAAAGGCCTAAAGTTTAACCTCATGAACGACAGCGTTGGTGACAGTCCTAGGATCCACCTACCCTTGAACTACCCACCAGGAAGTCCTGATTTGGGCCGCCACTACCGCTCAAACTCCCCATTGCCCTCCATTCAGCTGCAGCCTCAGTCCCCCTCTGCATCCAAGAAGCACCAGGCAGTGCAGGACCTGCCGGCCACCAACACGTTTGTAGGAACTGGGGACAACAACTCAACCGGTTCTGACCAGTATTCGGATTACAGCTACAAGGCCAACCCTCCGAAATATAGCACCAAACAGGTAGGAGACCACTTCCAAAGCATGGCAGGGTACCACAGCCCGCCGTACCACACCAGCATGATGTGGACTAAGGGCATGTATTAAGGGCTTGGACTGAAAGCCAAACCAAAGGTGCACTGAAAAAAAGAAAAAGCCACAGATGTAGGCACGTCATGCATTCCGAACACGTTTATGTGAAGGTTCTTTTTTGTTTGTTCCTTTTTTTTTTAATTATTGTTGTTGGTTTTTGTTTTAATTGATCAATTACCATAGTATGTCACTTTCAGTTTGTTGGTTGCATATCGCAAACACACGTTTTACAATATCATTTTAAGTATTCACATATCATTTTATTTCTGTTTTATTATTTTATTATTTTCTTTGATGTTTTATATGAAGGGTTCAACACTGGCTGTGTTTTTTTGTGTCTTTTATTTTTTATTTTTATTTAATTTAGTTTTGCAATACTTTCACTGCTCTTCGCTAAACGTTTAGACCTGCTGATGGAGGGTTGTGTGTTCTGTTTGATTTTGTTCGTGTGTGAACGTTAAATTGGTGAAAAGGGCGAGTTGGGGGTGAGCAGGTTAAGAAAAAGCACACTTAACACAGACCGCTCTCGCGCCCTGTCGCTGAAAAACGACTTTAATTACCTGCTCTTCATTTTGTCGGGGCGAGAGTAAACTGTTTGCACAGATTAATGGCAGGTAATTTCAGCTTTGCTCGTCGCCAGGTTTCAGGCCTGGGTACACACACACACACACACTTACACACTCTCTCTCCCACACACACACACACACACACACATACAGACTTTATACACACTCGCACACACCCTAACACACACCCACAGAGAGTGCCTTGGCGTTATGTACGTAATGTGGGTCTGTTTTATAAGGGCTCCTAATCAGTGAGCGACGCCGTCGCGAGTCATCACGGCACATGATTCACTCGGTGTGATGCTCCGGTTTTAGTGCCGCGCTGTGAATAACATGACGTCCGTTGTGAATAGCGCCGATGTTAGAAGGAAAAGGACAGCGAGACACTCGGATACTCGGGGAACGTGGCGCCGCGACGCTGTTGGTGCCGTACTGTAGTTTTCAAAGAGCAAACCAAAAATAAACTGCTCCGTTTTGGACCTCATTAGCGGTGCTGGAGACAATCGTAGGGAAGGGACTTTTTTTACTGTTAGTTATTATTATGCAAGATGTACATATGTTAATAACATGCTATTTTTTGTTGCTTGTTTATTTGTTTATTTGTTTGTTTGTTTTTTGTGATGTCATTGTGATTGGCGTGCTCCTCGTTCAGGGCACTGGGTCACTGGTTCTGATAGTTTACACAGGACAAAGAAAAAAAAAGTACAGAGCTGTTCTGATTCTTTTTCCAGGCTCACCAAAGTACAGTACCACTCAAAAGTTTGGACACATCCCTTCTCCTTTATTAATAATGTATACTTTTTAGAATAATAGTAAATACATCAAAAGCATAAGGTGATAAAATTAGAGACTTGGATGACATGTCCATCATTTTTTTCATAATATGTTTCTTAATTTTTGTTGATAATTTTGATATCGATATGAACAGTATGAAAAAAAGAGTATATATATATATAGAGCTTATAATAGTACAATTACACCATTCAAATTAGAGCTGAAAAATGTATTATAAAGAAATAAGTGGCCAAACTTTTGACTTGTGCCGTATTCTGTGTATACATGTGTAAAACTCACCACTTGCACATCCGCACTGGATCTAATGAGCTCCTGTCTTCATATATATATATATATATGAAGGTATTATGAATATAAATATTAACATGCACTCTGGTAGTGATGAAGGTTTTTTTTTTTCACTATACATAAACACACATAACACACATACACACACTTACATATATATATACTGTTATACTGTATATGGTCTCTGTTGTGCAAAAACCTTGTATCTCTAATTTTGCCTCTAATTTACTCTTGTGTCCTATTGCATCATTAACAGATCAATAAAAATATATATATTTTTTTCATTGACTTCCATTAAAAGTTAAGACCTTTTTTTTTTTTAACCATAGCCTGAGAAGGTGGCATTTTAAAGATACAAGGTATTTCTTTGCATGACAGCGACGGTATGAATGTTGACCACGCCCCCTGCATGCCATGCAGCCCCGCATTCTTTCCCCGCCGTCTGTGGGTCGGACTGGTTTTAAAGCTGCAGGCGCCTCCATTACTGTTCCATTTGTGTCATCATGTGATTTGTTTTACTATTTTTTTTATTTTTTATTATTATTTAATTTCATTAATAATTCATTATACACTGTACGTTGCAGTCTAATAATTGTACATATTCTTTTTTTATAATTAAAATCGAGTTCTATTTCAATAAAAACGTTGTAAAGAAGTTGGAATTGGGATTTGGTTGTGAATTTGTGGATGTGAGTTAAAGCAGAGAGTTATGGTAACTGCTTAAAGGGACGTGAATGCTTAAGGTACAGTATTCCATTTTCATAGTCTTCTGTTTATCATTTTTGTTCTCATTACATTCATTTCACTGCACTAACCTTTACACCTGCTGCACCACACTAACACACATAAACACATCCTGAGCTGCCCGTCATCGTGACTTATGTGCAGTATTTATCAGTCGCTGGGCCTGCAGATTATTAACCAGTAAACAAACAGAGACTCTGTTCCCGTGATTACGGGCAGTGATACAGCGCACTGCCTCTCCTTCCTTTATCATAGTTACAGTAAAACAGGGTTTCAGCAGGAAGTTCAGCGTCTGATTCTGCCAGCTTACAGTTTTCATTGTTCATATATTGAGAAATATTTGATTTTTAAAACAAAATAATCTAGAGTAGTTTTGCCTAATCCCAAATGTCCTTCAGTAATGTAGACGCTTTTTCTTGTTTAATAGAAAAGAAAAAGTCAGATAACAGTGTTAATCTGAATTCACATGACCAACATATAACATTTAAGTGATTGATAAGATCAAACATAGTTTTACCAAAACAATTTATACAGTATCTTTATTAAATAAATGATTTTCCTTCAGTTTAAATGGAAATGTAAACCTTTTAAAAGTGTAAATAGATAAAGTATACTCAAACTTCACAAAATATTATGTTTTTAAAAGTCTAATATATCTATCTCCACCTGTTCACCTATTCAGCCTACCACAGTTTAGCTCCACCCACTCCTATTATACCTACTGCATTCTTTCATACTGCAGTTAGCACTGGACACTACTTCCAAACTCTGTCTCAAAAAAAAGATTTCTTCATTTCGGTCAATATGGTATAATTCTGATATTTGATATACTGAATTTTGAGTGCTTTTTTAAGATGGCACAGCCAGTCAGGATAGAGCTCATTTGCATATATCAGTACAGCAAGAGAAAGTTTTTTTTTTAAAATAAGATTAATAGAGATTGGTGTAGAAATTAACCATGACTACTTTTTTTTTTACACTGTGGTGCTGGAAAACAGAAATACAGTGCAAAAACAGAAGAAAGCGCGATATACCTGCAGTTTGCGTTCGCTGTTTTATTGAAGGCCTGTGATGATTTAGCAGTTTAACAATTTTGTGTGCAACCACTTTTATTTTAATGCTATAATTTAGGAGCTCCATTGTGCATAGTGTAGAGGACAGTGGGCGTTTGCTGAATCATCTGCCCACCTGGGCACCTCTACTGTTAATGCATAATCAGGAAAAATAAAAGTTAAAGAGTATAAGCTTTAGTTTTACAGCAGAAACTAGAACAAAACACGCTTTCAATCTGTAGCAGATATGAGCTAATTAGTAATATTATTAACAAATTCAACACATTTGATTGTTATGTTCTGAACAATTCAAACTAGATAGCAAATAAATAATATTAGAGAGTGAATAGAATTGATAGTTGAGTAAAAAAAAAAGAATAACTAAATAACAAAATAAAATAAAAATATATTAAAAACATACTAAATAATGTATATTAGTTACAATTAAAATACATTCTAAATAATTAATGGTGGATGCTGAATAAATGCTAGAAGATTCTTAACATTATGTGCTGGTTGATGGATAGATTCAAGCTAGTTTCAGGGCAGATTATAATACATTCTGGATAATTCATACTGATAGCAGACAAAAACACTAGTTCATAGTGGATACGAAGTAATTCATAGTAGATATGTGGAACCATATTGTTAATTTGTTCGCCACAAATTCACACTTTTCTCATTTCCCATTATATATCTAATAGAAAAGATAGATTATATCTGTCTAATATATTTTTTGGATATAGGGAGATATTTGGAGTGCATTATTAGTATCATAACATTCTGGATCATTGACTTCTGTTACAAATCTGATATATATTTTTTTTGTTTAATATCTCAGTTAGCCATATCATATTGCATGCAATAATACAATTCTAAATAATTTTTCTAATTTTGTGTTTTATCATCAAAAGTATCGTAATCGTGAAAATACCATGAAATATCAGAATATTATTTTAGAGCCTAGTTTAGACTTTAATTCTTCTAAACTCTACAGGTGTGTGTGTGTGTGTGTGTGTTTGGGTTTGAATGTCTTTAAAGCTGTTGTTTGTGTGTTTTTTTTGTTTGTTTTTATGTGATGCAATCAGCCCCTTGTAGAACAAAATCAGACCCTCAAACACACACACACTCACACAACCACACACACACACACACGCACACACACTATAACATGCACTCATAGATGCATAGACTCTCTCTCTCCCTATCTATCTCTCTCTCTCTCTCTCTCTCTCTCTTTCCCTCTCTCTTGCTCGCCCCTTTACCCACCATTGAAATTCCAGCAGCGTTTTCTCTTCTTAAGAGCCGCTGATTCTGCCCTGTGCTTGTGCCGTCGCCATGGAAACGGGCTGACCGGTGGTGTGTGTGAGTGCGAGAGTGTGTGTGTGTGTGTGTGCTGAGTCACAGGCTGCGGGGTGCAGGTGGGGATGGACACTTGAGGTGGGTTTGGGGGAGGAGCAGAACGACAGAATAGGGGGTTATTAGAGAGAGAGAGAGAGAGAGAGAGAGAGAGAGAGAGAAAGAGAGAGAGAGAGAGCAGACAGACAGGTCTTTTTTTTTTTTTGCTTCTATACTTCTATTCATTTATTCACACAGACACACACAGACACACACACACACTATAGGGAATGGTGCTGTACCTTAAGTTGATCACGACTACTCTAAAATCAGGCTGAAGTTTGGAGGATCCTGCAGCATTAAAACCTGTTACTGTAAACAACAGAGTAGGTGCTAAAAGGGCGAAAACTTGGAGATCAACACGCTTTGAGGAGAACACTAACTCCGCTAATCCTGTTATATCAGCTAAGCTAAAACACCTGTGCTGGCTAGCGCTGCCCATGTTTAATTATGTGGGAGAAAGAGGTCCATCATTAGCTGTTTACAAATAAAACTAAAGAATAAACCATAGTGAATAATAAATAATACATAATGAATGCTGAGTAAGTCACACAGTATTAGTCACATACTAATTAATAGTATTTATTGAACAGTTCAAATATACACTGAATAATTTATAGTGTCTACTTAAATCAATCATAGTGTTTACTATAAGCATAGTGGTTTGTATATGCATAGTAAATGCATATTAAATAATTAAAAGTAAAATTGAAATGCTGTGAACTGTTTGTAGTAGAGATTGAATGGTATAAATTATAGTTTACAGTATAAAAGAATTTTCTCCACAGACTGGAACTGTTAAAGATGGGCGGGGCTTTGCTGTACTGCTGTATTAAAGAAGGGCGGAGCTTTGGTTTCCTGCTCTATTAAGGATGGATGGAGCTCTGGCTCTTGTTGGATGTGCTGTATTTTTTTTTTAGAAAGTCTTCATCAATTGACAGTAGCGGAAGTCAAAAAACAGTTACTCCAACAAAAGCAGCATCAACAGATTTAATACGATTAATTTCAGAACAAACAATGGACAAGCAGCTGTCCCAATACTTTTGTCCATAGAATGTATTATGCTCTCTTGTTTTCTTTCGTGCTCATTCACTTTCGCTGACGTTGGTTGACGTTAATTCCTCAATTTTTCTAATGGTTGTCCTTCTTTCTATGTCTCTCTCTCTCTCTCTCTCTCTCTCTCTCTGTCTCTGGGTCTCTCGCCCTCTCTCAGTGGTGCAGTGGAGGCAGTGTGAGTGTAATGGTACAGAAGAGAGAGTGTATTCTTTGTGGAGGAGAGTCAATTATGGAAATCAGTTCTTGTGCTACAAGCAGCGGCCAGGCTTTGGCAGATCACACACACTCACACACACACACACAAGCATGCACACACACACACACAAATACTTTCTCAGTGGCATCTTTATCTCTGTGGTTTGTCCACCTTTAAATAGGGGATAGAGAGCGCCCCCTGGTTAACGGGCCATCAGGCGTAAAGCTGCCCGGTAATTTACACCCCAGGACTGACCGGCGGAGTCAGAAAGCGGGAGCGAGAGAACGAGACAGAGAGCAAGAGAGCGAAAGAGCAAGAGAGCGAGGGAGGGAGGAGAAGAAAACGAGAGCAAAATCTTTTCCGAGGAACTCCGGAGGAATAACAAGTATCCGCCCGCTTCTGAATTATTCATGAGTTGTCATTGACAATGCGGCTCTAATTATAATAAAACGCAGCTAATTTTACGAGGCAGAATGATCGTAACGAGCTCGCCCTCCTTCATCCCTCACTCTTCAGCCTCCTCTCTTCCCCTTACGCTCCTCGTCCTCCTCTCTTCCCATCCCTTACTTATCCTCAGCCCTTCTCCTCCACTAATTATCCTCCTCTCTTCCCTTACAATACTCATCCTCCCCACTTCCACTCCACTATTCATCCTCCTCACTTCCCCTTACGCTACTTATCCTTCTCTCTTCCCATCCCTTACTTATCCTCAGCTCTTCTCCTCCACTACTTATCCTCCTCTCTTCCCTTACAATACTCATCCTCCTATCTTTTCCTCCACTACTTATCCTCCTCACTTCCACTCCATTATTCATCCTTCTCAGTTTCTTTCCACTGTTCATCCTCATATCTTCAACTCCGCTACTCATCCTTCTCTCTTCCCTTATGCTCCTCATACTCCATTCTTCTCCGCTACTTCCTATCCTTCTCTTTTCTCTTACACTACTCATCCTCATCTCTTCCCCTCCACTACATAGTCTCCTCTCTTCTGTTATGCACATTTTCCTCTCTTCCCCTCTCCTATTCATCCTCTAGTGTTTCCCTCCACTCCTCCTCCTCCTTTTTCCCTCCACCACACATCCTCCTTTTTTCCTCTCCAATCCCCCTACTTATCCTCCACTCCTCATCCTCATTTATTCTCATTCACTCCTCATCCTCCTTTCTTCCCCCTACACTCTATCCTTATTTTGTCCCTTACACTCCTCATTCTCATCTCTTCCTTTACGGTCCTTAACCTCCTCTCTTCCCCTCCACTACACTCCTCCTACTCATCCTGCCCTTTTTCCCTCCGCTCCTCATCCTCATCTCTACCAATCCACTACTCATTCCCCTCTCTTCTCTTTTCTCCTTATACTCCTCTCTTCCCCTCTGCTCCTCAACCTTCTCTCTTCCCTCCACTACACATCCTCCTCTTTTCCCCTCCAATCCTCCTACTCATCCTCCACTCCTTATCATCATTTATTCTCATTCACTCCTCATCCTCCTTTCTTCTCCCCTACACCATATCCTTATCTTTTCCCGTACACTCCTCATTCTCATCTCTTCCCTTACGGTCCTCAACCTCCTCTCTTCCCCTCCACTACACTCCTCCTACTCATCCTCTCCTTTTTCCCTCCGCTCCTCATCTTTACCCCTCCACTACTCATTCTCCTCTCTCTTTTTGACGTTATTCTCCTCTGCTCCTCACCCTCCTCTCTTCTGCTCCACTACACATCCTCCTCCTTTCCCCTCCACTCCTACTACTCATCCTCCACTCTTTTCCTTATGTTCCTCATCCTCCTCTCTTTCCATCCAATACTCATCCTCCTCTCTTGCCTTCCACTACCTATCCTCATTTCTTCCCCTCCGCTATTTATCCTTATCTCTCACCTCACACTACTCATCCTCACTTTTCTCCTTAACGTGTCATCCTCTTTTTCTTCTTCTCTGCTTGTCCTTGCCATCTCTTCCTTTTTTCTACCCACTTTCCTTCCAGTTTCCTTATATAGCATTTTTAATCTGTTCATCTCTTTTATTTTTATCAATATTGTCTTGTTCTGGTGTTGATGGGAAAGAGTGTAATCGGCGTTTTTTTTCTTTTTTTCGGATGGTTCCACTGTTCAGATCCTGCAGGTAATAAATAGCCTCTCGGACTCTGTGACCTTTCACCCGTATCAGTCATTTACGATTTTTTAGGAAATGATTTACTGATTCAGTTTAGTCTGCAAACTCGTGCTTATTGTACAGGTTTGGTGAGTGTGTGAGAAAGTGTGTGTGTAAAAGTGAGTTGGGGTTATTTTGTAGAACAGTGACGCATCACTCTCTGTAATTTATTTCCTAAAGTGAGCAGCCAAGTGCAGCAAGCACAACAGACTGTGTGTGTGTGTGTCCACTATGTTTTCCTTTGCTGTAGTGTGTGTCCTCAGGGTTAACTGTGATGACAGTGACAGACAGTGATGGCTCTCCAAACACACAAACAGTCACACATACACACACACACACACACAAACACACACACACACACACACACACACACACACACACACACACACACACACACACTCAGACACAAAGAGGCTTTTTAGGGCTCTGTAATCCAGTGAATTCCTGAGAGTACAAATCACTCAGCACCGGGAAATAACTTCACCTCTCTCTACTTCTCTCTCTAATTCTCTCTCTCTCTCTCTCTCTCTCTCTCTCTCTCACACACTCCTTCTCTCCGTTTTTTCATAATATATAGATACTTATAGGAACTTATTCTCCCATTCTCCTGGAACCCATAGGAACCCATTCTCCTGGTCTACGCTAGATTGCACAACAAATAACACAATACAAATTGACAGAAATAGACAGAAAGAGTGTCACTATGAAGAGGCTAATGTGAGAGAGGGCAAAGGGCTATGAGAATGTATTTGACAGAAGCAAACATAATTAAAGTCCTTGGGATCAAATCCTGGACGAGTCCCCATTTCTGTTACAAACCTTTCTGATAAAGAGGTAGGCACACACCAATACCCAACCACAAGTGGTTTAAGATGGAACTATGGAGGTCAAGACGAGATTTGGAAGACCAGAAATACTTAAGATATCTGCTAATATGCAGGTAAAACAGGCAAATCCAAAACTTTTATATGACTGGCAATAACCTGCATGAAGAGGCCTGGCTGAGTCGAGAAGGTGGTGCTCCATTCTACTGTGCAGCATTGCCTGGAGCATTGGTAATATTGCATTAGTGAAGAGAAGAATGGATTCCATACAAATCTGCATACTTTGGAATAGATTTGAAACCGTCAGTTAAATGAATACACCTTGAAAGAAGGTGGGCTCTATGATATAATAATAATGTACATATAAAATACACCTTAGGACCATCTTGGAGTACCTGAGAAGACATAAAAGTCAGTTTTTTTTTTTTTAGATTTTTAGGTAAAAGAAGCTGTAATTTCTGCCAAAAATGGTTTTAGGATTACGGAAAAAGGTTTGGTGCTAATAGGTCTTGTTTCTTATATATTCTTTTGGCAACACTTATCTAGCACAGGGTCTAGACAAGCTATTTGATGGGGTTTGCATTGTCATTTTGCATTGTCAGCAAAGGCTGCAACTTAACCCTTTAAGACCTGAATTTTGTTCAAGTGATGGGAAAAATATAAGAATGTAAGATTTTCTTTTTTTCTGTGATGGGCACAAAACAGGACTGTAATATTTCAATATTTGTAATATTTATTTGTAAATTGTAATATTTAAGCTTTTTTTATTGACTTTTTCATTTTATAAACCACCCCTAAACAGTAAAAAAAAACATTATGAAAAGTATTTTAAACCAAAAAAATAGCTTTTACTTTGCCTCTTTAGCTCTAAGGCTGCCATGCCCTAATTTTTGAGTTGCTGTGTTTTCCAGTGCAGTGGGCGGGGCTAAGCTACTGTTTCATTGGCTGGTAAACTTTTTCATTGGGTGGTTCATGGTTTATTCTGATAGACAACAGTCCTCAATTACTGTTATGTGCAACAAAACATGATTAAAAAAAAAAGAACATGCGCGATGTCTGTTGTAATGGATGCAGGGTCTGAAAGGGTTAAAGTAGCTGAATACAATAAACTGAATCATATGTGGATGAATAGTGTATCTTATTACAGTCTATTTTGGAGCACTTTTATTGGTCAGTTCATCATGGAATGTCCTAATGTGTGTGTGTGTGAGCGGTTCTGTCAGTACCTGTCTGATTAAGGTGTTCTGGCTCTGAGATGAAGGTCAGATGCATTAGCTCACTGAGCTCCATTACCTCACAGCCGATCTAATCAGCAGCATTAGCCCAGATCAGCGCCGCGGGTTGGGTTTAAAGCAGTTCTGAGCGGTTCTGTTCGCGGCTCAGCTGGACAGCAGTACGTCTAAATGCTAATGACAAATATTAAACATTTAGTCAAGGTTACAGACAACACAACATTATACAGTGTTAAAAAATAACATAATCCAGGCTATTGGTGATTACTATCACCTCCTCAGATCTGCATCTGAGTAGTAGCCTCATGCAAACTGCTGTACAGTTACTTATTAGCTACATTAGCCATATAACTCCAGTGTTAGTTGTGTAGCTTCCATTACGAGCTTCCATAGCTATATTAGCTTAACCCGTTTAGCTATACTATTAGCTATATTATTTGCTATATTAGCTTAACCCTTTGATGCGCAACATATGGACACCCCCTCTATGGAACTTTATGTATGGTTAAGTGTTTCTTAGCAATAAATTAATTCAGTCATTCAATATCCAAGGTATTCCTCAATTAAATTGTTTTTGATTTTAGTACTTTCTTCAAATGAATGCAGGTCATTTTTGACACTTGTGGGCATTAGGATGGCTATTGATACAAAAAGGGCTTTTATTCAAAAAGTAAGAAAGAAAAAAAAATAACGATGTACTCTGATTAAAAACAAGTTAACTGAGGAATACCTTGAATACTAAATTATTTAATTAATTTATTGTAAAGATATAAAATATATAAAATTAAAACTCAGCCGGGTCACTTTTGACCCATGTTGCGCATTAAAGGGTTAAAAGCACCAGTCCGAGCTGGTGTAAATAAACTTCCATTACTTGTGGGCTACATTAAGAGTGCAGCTCCAATGCTAATTGGTGCGGTGTACATGTCTAGCACTGGTTATCTACCACTGGTTATGAACCGTAGCTACATTGCTAATTGGTGTACATACAAACACTGGTAAGATCTACATGTCAAATGTTTAGCTACATTAGCCTAATAGCTTCAATTCTAATTGGTCTACAAAAGGTTCCTTTGTTTTTAGCTTCATTAGCATCAAAGCTTCATTGCTAATTACTGTACCTAAGCTTCCATTACTTTTTAGATGCATTCGGTTAATAATCAAAGTAAAATTGTTGTATATACGTATATACAGTACATTTCCATTATTTGTTAGCTTTAAACATTAACATTAAGAAGCTAAAGAAGCTAATTGCTAATTGGTGAATACAAGTTTCCAGTAGTTTTGTTAGCAACATTAGCCTTATAGCTTCACTGCAAGTTAATAAAGTATGGACTGGTGTTGCTTGTGAGCTACAGTAGCTTCTTCGAATTGGACGTTTTCAGTCAAACTATCACTTAAGTGAAACGATTAGCGGTTAGCGTGTTAGCGCTGTCGCTCTGGTTTGAGAGATTAGTGAGCGGTGTTCGGCACAGTGGGGTTCAATTCCCAGAGGAGTTTTTACTGACAAACACTCACTCGCCCACCATCATTCACCTTACTCTCTCTCTCTCTCTCTCTCTCTCTCTCTCACTCTCTCCTCTCTCTCTGTCTAACGCACACTCTCTCTGCCACTGTAACCCTGTTTTTGAGTCTGTGTGTGTGTGTGTGTGTGTGTGTGTGTGTGTGAAAGACAGACTCAGACGACACTCCTCTCTTCCCTGGAGGCCGATCCACACACTCCGCTATTGTCATCCAGCATCTGCTGAAATTACGCCTGACTGTCCACACACACACACACACACACACACACACACACACACATGCACTCACACACACACACACACACACACACACACACACACACATGCACTCACACACACATTCATCTGATGCCCACAGTGTCCATCTTTATAAGCCCTGACAGCAGGTGAATAAACCCTCTCTTTTCTCTCTCTCTCTCGCTCTCTCGCTCTCTCTCTCTCTATCATAAACTCATACTGTTGCATTCTCGGCCAATAAGAAACTGACTATGTAACAGTACTGTGATCGTATTGCTCCATATTGTCCAGTCCAGGCTATCTTATCATTTATTATACGCAGAGCAGCTGGACCAGTACAGACCTGAGGGTCGCTAAACTGGAAGTAAATCAGATGGTAATTGGTGGCGTATAAGGTTCCTGTAATTGTTAGCTACATTAGCCTCATAGGTACATTGCTAATTGGTGGGGTGTAAGTTAAAAAACACCCCCTCCAATAATAGAGCAGAAATGTAAAAAACAAATGTAAAAAAAAGTACATGATTAATAGGGGTGTGCCATATCGTATCGTATCGTACGCAATTATTTTGCCAACATTTTTTTATATTTTGAACAATATTATACCCTGAAATATTGTGCCATATCATATCACCCCTAATTATCACATCAGGGTACTACTTTTTTAAGCTTTTTTGCTGTATTTAGCAAAATATTTTTTTTATATATTTTTTTCATTTCCCATTATATATCTACTAGAGACAGATTATATCTGTCTAGAATCATATATTTTATTAATTCATCTTCAGTTCCTGCATAAATAGAGATATTTAGAGTGCATTATTAGTATCGTGACATTCTGGATCATTGACATCTGTTACAAATCTGTTCTAAAATTCAATTTTTTTATTATCTCAGTCAGGGATGTACCATATATCATATAATATCATATGCAATAATACATTTAATTTATTTTTTGTTTTTTAATTCAGTGTTTTGTCATATTGCCAAAAGTAACGTTATCGCGAAAATACCATGAAATATCATGATATTATTTTAGCGCCATTTCATATACTATAAAAATATGAAACTAATACTTTAAATTCCAATATTTTATGTAATTATATCATATAGAGTACCAGTACAGTATGCCTTCTCATTTATTTTTTTTTAATTTTTATTAATTATAATTTTTTTTAATTTATGTTATAGCCATCCATCCAGACTATGAAGAAACACATAATAAATGAAGTAGTAAATGTAAAAGTGTTCAACAAACCAAAATACCCTGTATTAAGCATTTAGGGAGGCTCTTATTTAGGGTGCTGTTAATTTGCAGCTTCTAAGGCTGGTAACTCTGATAAACTTATCCTGTGCAACAGAGCTAACTCTTGGTCTTCCTTTCCTGGAGCCGGCCTGGTGAGAGCCAGTTTCATCATAACATCTTTAATGTTCTTTGCAACTGCACTCGAGTATACTTTTATTTCAATTCTCGAAATGTGTCTGGACTGAAATACCTTCGTTTTTTTTATATATTTTTTCTTTCTTTACCTAGTTGAGTATCTCTTATACTCATATAGGGCTATTCACTGTATACCTGTAACTCTACATTTTTACAACTTCACAACTGATGATCTTAAACACATTAAGAGGAGAAGAAATTCAAGTAATACAATCTTATAAAAGGAATAAAAGTTCAGCACAGCTGTTAACTGAAAGCCTGAATTCCAGGTGACTCTACCTCATAAAGCTGGCTGAAAAAATCCAGCCAAGATGTGCAAAGCTGTTATCTAAGGAAGGGGTGTTAAATAATGAAAAAATACTGTATATTTGACTGGTACTGTATGATATTACTCTATATTATTATGGCATGCCAAGTGGTCTCTGTATCTGTATCAGCTTAAAAGGGGTTCGCAATAATATTCCTATTCAATTACAGCACTCTGGCCTACACCAGCAAGCAGGGTATACCCCATAGCGATAGCTTTACAAGACTGTGTGTGTGTTAGTGTGTGTGTGTGTGTGTGTTTGAGTGCTGTGACAGAATGCAGACAGTAATTAAAGCCGGGCAGCCAAGCATGCCCTGTGCCACACACACCAACATCGCCAAGATGGTGGAAGATGTCTTGGCATGCGTCAGATGGAAGGGGTAATCAGCAGTGAAGGAACAGGCTAAGAACAGATGTTAGCTAAAGTTACACACACACACACACACACACACAGACACACACACTCAGCCGTGCATACATTAAGGGCACATAAATAGATAAAAGAACGTGGGCTCGGATGTAAATGAACACTCCAGTGAATCTTCACTTGTTAGCCACGACCCTCTCGCGTGGAAGCGCACCTGAGTGACCTTTGACCCCTACCTGGGCATGCTGCAGGTGTCTCTTGTGACTGTGCCCAGCTGCCAGCAGGAGCTGCTTTAGTGCTTCAGTGACCTGCGCAGCAAGATGTGTGTATGTGTGTGATTTCAGAAAGAAGTAGATAACAGTTATATATTAAGGGTGTTATGGTATTAATATTTAATATATAAAGATATATAAAGACGAGATACGTTTGGGCATAGAGACCACAGGTGTTGCAGCTGTGCCTGTAGATCCTGCTCTATATACTTACAGGTTGCTGAAGCTGCCATTCAACTGCTTCCATAATAAATGCTTGATTGGGGATAAATCTAGAGACCTGGCAAGGCAAGGAAGTCCTTGTTTTGTGTGGGTGAGCATTATCCTGCTGAAAAATGACAGTTGTAGGTCCAACCATGAGAGGTAGCAACACATGTGGCCACAGGATGTCCTGTGCATGTCACTGAGCTGTTAGTGTCTCTCAATTCACTACTAGGGGTGGCTGACTTTTGAATGTGATGCTCCCTTGATCATCACACCAGCAGTTGAGGCAGTGTGTTGCTCCACAGCAAAGGCAAGACTGAAAAGCTCACAACTTGACATCTATACCCAAACAGATCCTTGATATAGTTGCACTAAAGATGGTACAATTCCTAGATAGCAGCCAATTTACCAGAATGACCATCCTGCTTCTTTCATTCCAATGATGCAACTTTTTTTACAGTCTGTCAACTGGCTAAAATGTCAGCAGTCAACAGTCTCTCACCAGGAGGTACACTTCCCAAAAGTATCCTCCATAAGCCTTTTTATAGGGCAGTAAGGGAAGCACTTTTGACCCAAAGACCCAAAGTCTAATCAGAGCACATCTATCTGCACGAGACAAAACTGCATGCTGAGATTTGGTGCATTCATTTTATTGTCACTAAGTGTATATTTAAAAAAAATAATTATAATAAACCAATTAAAGCCTAATATTTACTTACTGAATGCGTCCTGTTAAAGTGAACACATTTGGTGACCTCAACCCAATCAGTGTGTTATTATGCAAATTGCTCCATGCAGCAAATTCAGAGTTTTTAACTCAAACTGCAGTCTAGAGACGAGCCGTAGTCTCACACAAAATGTGTTAAAAAAATATAACCCTTCAAAAAAGTGTAGTTAATTATCACATCAGTTTTATAGTGTACAAATCTGAAGCTAGATGTTACAAGCTGTCAGGTTATTTATGGACATGTGGCTAATCCGCCTTAATTCCACTTAAGCTCTGACTGGCATATGCCAGTCTTGTGTGCCAGCCGCACCCCCGTGGCACACCTTGGCAGGTCAGTTGGGCAAGGCTATATTTAAACAGGGCTGCTCAGGTGTAATGCTGTAATACTGGAACGGCACAGCTCGGCCGATTTACTGATTTACCATCTGCTGATTTATTGCTATTTATTGGAAATCCCACAATAAATAAACTGCAGTATTTATTTATGTTATTGGGTTAAAAAAAAAAAAAAAAAAACACAAACTGGAAAGTTATTTTGTACCACCACCAAGCATACTGGCAACCCAAAAAACAATAAACATTTATACTCAACCCAACACAATTATACTTTACCCAACAGAACTATACTCAACCCAACACATCTATACTCAACCCAACAAAACTATACGAAACCCAATGCAATTATATTTAACTCAGCACAGTTATACTCAACACAATTACACCCGACCCAGTACAATTATACTCAACCCGACATAACTATACTAAACCCAACAAAACTATACTTAACCCAACAAAATTTTACTAAACCCAACACATCTATACTTTACCCAACATAATTATACTAAACCTAGAACAATAATGTTTAACTCAGCACAATTATACTTAACCCAACACAATTATACTCAACCCAACAAAACTATACTAAACACAGAAGGTCTATACTGAACCCAACACAGTTACATTTAACTATACTTGACCCAAAGTCACGGATGACCCAGGCAGGGAGACGAGGAAAGCGGACACAAGTGCAGGTAAGAACAAAAGGAAATATTTAATAAATAAATAACAAAGATAAACAAAGAAACAAGTAAACACGTAACAAAGATAATAAACCAAAATAAACGAGGGAGACTAGAGAACATAAACAAACTAGAGATAATAATAATGATAAACAAACAGGGAATATATATATATGGAGCAAAACTAGAAAATAAACACAAAGCAGGGTATATACAAGAGAATAACAAGGGAAACTAGAAATAAACAGGACTAGGAAGACTAAACTGAGCAGGGCAATAAACAGGGAAAATAACAAGGAACAGAGGCTATGAAAAACGGAGAAACTACGAAACACGGAGAGACAAAACAACAGGGGTTAGTGCAAAGACCGACGGAGACAAAGTGGTAGACGAGGGCTATTTAAAGAAACAGGAAACACTATAATTAGAAACACCTGGGGAAGGGGTGGAGCTACAAATGAGACACAGGTGGAAAAGTACTGAGACAGGAGACACAGGGGAGCACAGGTCACGTGGGGAAGACACACAGACACGAGACGAGACCAGGATGTGACACCCAACACATTTATACTGAACCCAACACAATTCAATTTAACTATACTTAACCCACTACATCTATACTAAACCCAACACAATTATATTTAACTCAGCACAGTTATACTCAACCTAACACATTTAAACTTAGCCCAGCATAATTATACTTAACCTAACAGATATAACTTCAACCCAACAAAACTATACTAAACACATGTCTATACTAAACCCAACACAATTAAATTTAACCCAGCACAATTATACTTAACCTAATAGATATACCCACAAACCTAGCAAATCTAACCTCACCCAAAAAAACTATACTTAACCTAAAATATCTAACCTCAACCCAACACACCTATATCCAACCCAAGTTGTCTATACTAAATTGAACACATTTATACTCAATTTAACACATCTGTACTCAACCAAAAATGAACTATACTCAACCCCAAAATATTATATTTATACCAAGATAAAAATATGCATCTAAACACAATTATATTCAACATAACACAAGGATTATATATTATTAATATATTAACCCATTACAAAGCTGAACTCAAGCCAATACAATTACACTTTTAACTTTGTTCAAAATTGTTAGGTCCTTAAAATCTGTATGGATGTGAAAGAACATTTCATATTGATCGGATTGTAACAGAGAGAAAGAAGAAAAGAAAAGAAGTGACTGAACATGAAAGAGAGAGAGAGAGAGAGAGAGAGAGATAACTGGATAAGAGATAGAGAGAGAGAATGGACGATAGTGGGGAATGAATGAACACAAAGGGAAGTATCTTACTCATCCATCGATCCCTCCATCTATCAGTCAATCTTTACCAGTCCCTGTGGGGTCCAGGATGGCTGCGGGCAGAACACAGTGTGGAAACGGATCTAAAATCCATATGCTGTGTGTTAGGTGGTGTTAGATGGTGTTGGGGTAAGGGGGGGTGACATGCCTGGAGCAAATGGTGGGAGAGTGTTACTCAATGGGAACGTGAAGAATGATGAGGTTCCAGCTTTGGGTTTAACCACTGAGCTGGACTGAGTAATCAGTTAGTACAGTAACTGCCTTGTGCTAACTGTGTTGTGCTGTGTATTATTGTGTTGGGATGAGTATATTTGTGTTGTGTTAAGTGTTACTGTATTGTATATTTTTGGGTACAATTGTGCTGGGTTGAGTATAATTAAACTGATGTGAGTATCACTGTGCTAGGTTGAGTATAATTAAACTGATGTGAGTATAATCGTTGTGATATTAGAATAATTGAACTGATGTGAGAATAATTGAGCTGGGATGAGTATATTTGTGTTGTGTTTAGTGATACTGTGTTGTTTTTAAGTATAATTGTGCTGGGTTGAGTATAATTGAACTGATGTGAGTATAATTAAGTTGCGTTGAGTATAACTGAACTGATGTGAGTATAATTAAGTTGCGTTGAGTATAACTGAACTGATGTGAGTGTAATTGTGTTGGGATGATTATAACGGTGTTGTGTTGAGTGTTACTATGTTGTTTATTTATGAGTATAATTGTGCTGGGTCGAGAATAATCTTTTTACTTTCACATCTTTTCACATCTTTTAAAGATGGTTCTATACATTTCCTTTTTTTTTAAATATCCCAGACGTTGTCCAATACGGACCCATACCGGACCCAACTACTGAGAAGGATTTAATTCTGACAGTGTTCATTTAAAGCACCGGAACTTTTCTTGTCTTTACGGTATACGCGCTCTGCGCCACAGTGAACTTCCAATCACGTGTGGTGTAAAATCTTTAAATGCTCTCCTCTGCCAATCAAATTTGTGGCAGACCGCTGCCCTGGCTAGTGAATTGGGACTCGGCCGCAAAAAAAAACGCTGGCGAAAAACGAAAACGGGCGGAAACTAAAGACACGCCGAGCGCGAGAGAGAGAGACAGGGGAGAAAGAGAGACGCGTGTGATTGGGGAAGAGCGGAGGGGGAAAGGGTAAGGGAGCGGTGTGTGTGTGTGTGTGTGTGTGTTTGTGGAGGAGATGAGGTGGAGAGAGAGAGAGAGAGAGAGTAACGCACAGTGACTTAAATAAGTAACTGTAATCTGAATACTGGATTGGAAATAGTAACGCGTTAGATTACTCGTTACTGAAAAAAAGGGTCAGATTAGAGTAACGCGTTACTAAGTAACGCGTTACTGACATCACTGGTTGTGTACCATTGAGTATAACTATGCTGGATTGAGTAAAGGTGTGTTTGGCTGAGTATTATTGAACTGATGCCAGTGTAATTGTGTTGGGATGAGTATAACTGAGTTGTGTTGAGTTACTGTGTTGTGTATCATTGACTACAATTGTGATGGGTTAAGTAAAGGGGTGTTGGGCTGAGTATAACTGAATTGATGTTAGTAGAAAAGCTTAATTAGAGCTGAACTGAGTATATTTTCACTGGGATTCACATATCTAAAAATATCCAATGGATTTGAATACACTAGAAAAATGGGTTTAATAGAAGTGTGTGCTGGGCTTAGTAAAATCAGAGTATATGAGTGAGTAACACAGTGTGAGAGTATGGGAGTGCTGTGATGAGTGTGTTAAAGTGGTACGGTATGCAGTAAGAGTGAATGTGGGAGTGTATGGAGTGAGGTTGTGTGATCAGTGTGGTTGTGTGTAAATCAGTGTAATGAATGGGGTTGAGTAGGAGCTTGGTGTACTGCACACAATCAGCCAGTGTTTTACACCATGTACATTATACATGTGCACTTTATGTGTGTTACGCAGAGTTTTGTGTGTGTGTGTGTGTGTGTGTGTGTTCGTGTCCATCTGTTCAATATCAGCAGTTCTTCATCACTCCTGCTGCTCACTGGCCTAATGCCAGGTATGAGTTATACAGAGGGGTTTAATGAATTATCTATAGAGCCCATATAGTATGTATATAAACTATACCTGTATATACACCTGTTCTACATGCAACACTCGCATTCAATCATTCAGAGCAGTGTCCCAATACCAATACGTGTGTGTGTTATGTGTGTGTGTGTTATGTGTGTCTGTGTGTGCACATCAGCTATGCATTGAACAGTGTGTAACCCCGGTATGAGTCAGATTTGAATTGATCCCAGACTGTTGGACATTGTGGTGTTTCTGACCACATCAGAGGAAGTTTGCTATGGTATCGATCTGCTTTTGGGTCTGAGCTCACGTTGCCAATTTCAGCGCCTGTGATCCGGCAGAACCCAGCCGATACCTGCTTCAGTAGAGTGTGTGTGTGTGAGCGTGTGTGTGTTCAGGGCTCGGGCTGGACTGGAGGTCCAGGCATCAGTATTTAACCCTAATAGATCCCCCGGTGACTCCGCCTCCCCTCACCGCCTGCTGAATAACCTCTGACTCGCAATTCCTCTGAATCGGATCAGCGCTGTAAACACTTCTTTTTTTTCTGTAAACACTTTTTTCGAGTAAGAGTGAGAAACAGCAGGAGAGATTTTATTATGATTGAAACGTAATGGAAAGCTGTTATTGTCTGTAAGGAAAAAAAATCTTTATATATTTTTTACTGTTTGAGGAAAAACAAAACAGAACAAACTGAAAGGAGTCACATATACGGAATTGAATCTCAAATTCCTTTATATATATATATATATATATATATATATATATATATATATATATATATATATATATATATATAATTTCTTAAAAGTTTATTTGTCCTCCAATCTGATCTAAATAATATTTCACAGCTCTGAAGAAAAATAAGAGACCACTTGAAGAAAGGGTTTCTTTGATTTTACCAAAAAAAAACCTCTGGAATATAATCAAGAGAAAAATGGATGATCACAAGCCATCAAACCAAGCTGAACTGCTTGATTTTTTGCAACAGGAGTAAAGGCATAAAGTTATCCAAAAGCAGTGTGTAAGACTAGTGGAGGAGAACATGCCAAGATGCATGAAAACTGTGATTGAAAACCCGGGGTATTCCACCAATGAATCAATCAATCAATCAATCAATCAACTTTTTATTTGACTCGGAAGTACATTAAGGGCAACACTCATTTACAATATAAAACTTGGTTTAATTTATAAGGAATTAAGATTAAAACAAGATAAGATTAACACAACAAAAAAACAGTTAAAATTGAGTTACAACTAACTTTTACATAATGCAATAAAAAAATACAAATAAATAATTGAAAAAGAAAATTTAAATAAATAATAATAATAATAATAGTAATAATAATAATAATAATAATAATAATAATAATAATAAAAAGTAAAAAAAAAGGAAGAAAATAACTAAAATTAAAAAATAAAAGTTAAAAAGAAAAAATATTAAGCAATGTTTTATATGTTTTATCTATTTATTTGAACAACATGGAAGCAACACTGAGCAACACTCAAATCCTGACCTCAACCTGAGCAACTAGAGCAGCCAGTCTCAAAGAAAGAACAAAGCCATGTATGTTGTTCTTTAAATATGCGTTCGTTAATCATAATCAAGGTATAATGTTGAATAAATTGTGATATTAATTTGAGTTTGTATCTTCCAGCTCTAATATGATGGCTAATATGTATAACGTGTAAGTGGTATTTCAATATGTTTGCTTGTATTTGTATATTAGGGTCCTGCTCTGATCTGCAGGTGATGTTGAGAGTAATCCGCTGAGAGCAGCAGCGAGCTCGTCCGCTCTCCGTATCGCTCGCACGCTCGGACCAAGCCGAGTGTGAAACTCGCCCAAGCTGCCGGGGGTATCTCCACAGCTCCGAGTGAGCCCAACTGGAATACTGCTGAATAATGGAGCGTGAGAGAGGAACGGACGAGCCAGTGTGTGTGTACTCTCTCTCTCTCTCTCTCTCTCTCTCTCTCCATCTCAGTATATCTCTCCCTCTCTCTCTCCTTGAGTTGTGGTCAGTCCGACCGTGAGACTCTTCATCGACACACACACACACACACACCTATACACACCTACACACACGGTAGCTATCTCTACACTTCTGTCGTTATTTAATATTGCCACCGCGTGCCTCACCTTGAGCTTCCTCTGCTCAGCCGAGATAACACAATCTCACCCAGAGGAAATAAATAAATAAAAGAAGAAGTGGAAAGAGAGAGAGAGAAAGAGAGAGAAAAAGAGAGACAGAGAAAGAGAGAGAGAAGCCCATATGGGATTATTTACCGGGCGTTCTTTCTCCATCCCCTCCACACTTATTATCAAAAATCATTAGGTGGCAGGTCGAGTTGAGTTTCACCTCTTTCTTTCTCTTTTCTTGTTTTTTTCTCTTTTTTTTTACCGCAGGGGGTGCGAGACATCTTTGTGGATCATAGACGGTGCGCTGATGAATCGTTCTGACACTTCTCTCCTTTCTTCTCCTTCTTTTCGTACCTTTTCTTTTCTCTCTCTCTCAGTGCCTTTGAAAGCTACAGGCTGCTTGCATATGCACGCAGTGATGTCTCAGTCAGGTCTTAGAGGAACAGTGTAATCTATTCTGCAGCGAGAGCACGCGAGAGAGAGAAAGAGAGCGAGAGAGAGGGAAAGAGAGATGGTGAGGAATTCTGGGTGTCTCTGAGCTGTCTGTCGGCTGGTATTCCTCCCCACCTGCCTTTGTATCAGACTCTCAGACTCAAGGTTACGCTGCTCTTGAAGCAGCAGTGGAGAACTCTACAGGTCTGTTCTTCTGACGCTCCTGGCTCTCAGGATAGGGGACAGTGGACACACCTGCTGGGTACTAAAGTAGTGACCAGAACACTTATTAACCCTATGGGGTCCTTGAACTAGCCAGCACGTCCAATTCAACAGTTCCCACTGCTTTTGTTAATATCTGTGTAGTAATACTTGAGTTACCATAAAACTTGAGTTACCATAAATTACAACATCAACTTATTACAACTAAAGGGGAACTTGATTTATTTCTAAGGTAGCCCAGGGGGATGGTACGTGTCCGAAACTGTTGGCCACACCCAGTATGCAAATTGATTGTGACAGAAGCCAATAGAAATAGGAAGCTGCCAATGACAATAGACTAAACTCAGTTATTATAAGTTGGTTCAACTCAAGGATCTCAGTTTGAATGTATATATGTGCCCACAAATGTTCAACTAACTCAAACTAGTTGAGTACTGTTTAGAAATATCCAATTTTATGTAAAAACAGACTTAAATCGTTTGAGTTAAACAAAAAAAAAACTCAGGGTTTACAGAGTGTGGTAATTAACTTTAATCTTATGAATGTGAGCTTAGTTCACTGTGAACTAATTCTCCTTGAATTCTCAGTGTCTTAGGCAACTCTTTGGTTCTTAATTGAAAAATGTAAATAGATGTTGAGTTGTTTATCTGATGGATACGCTCTCTCCGAGTTTAGCTCGCTGCTTTGCTAGATCACAGCTGTTACAATCAAGTCACCTCTCGACTTCCAGTGAAGTTGTGCAAGACCAGCATGCATGAAGTCCCGGGTGCCGTGGATGACGAGAGGTTCTGGCTCACTTTTTACAGACTGAAAAGTGCTGTAGTTGAAGTTGTTTAGAGCGAAATAAACAGTTCAGTATAACCTCCCTCCAAGTCCGGGTCAAAGTCAAAGACAAAAGCTCATAAACACGAGTCCCGGCCGAGTCCGAGTCAGGAAGATTGTGACTCAAGTGCAGCACTACATCACATGAAGGGCAAAGCTCTTAAACTTTAGGGCTTTTTGGAAAAGCAGGTCAGACTGTTACAACGGAGCTCTTATGAGTTTCTCTCTCTCTCTCTCTCTCTCTCTCTCTCTCTCTCTCTCTCTGTCTTTCTATCTCTCTCTGTCTTTGCTTTAGTCTTTCAGCATTAGGTGGGCCAGAGGGCTAAATGTGTGTCATAGTCTAAATCACTAGTCTGTTTATTCCTCTCAGATGGGCATGTGCCAAACAGGACAGAGAGAGAGCGTACAAGAGAGAGAGAGAGAGAGAGAAAGAGAGAGAGAGAGACTTAGGCACAGAGAAAAAGAGAGAGAGAGAGAGAGAGAGAGAGAGAGAGAGAGAGAGAGAGGCTAAAGGAATGAAAGAAGTAGTAGGCCATTAGCCTTGATGCAGGGCGAAAGATTAAGTACACGAATAAAGTGTGTAGCAGTGGGCTGGAGCTGCATGTAGAGCAGAAGATTTAGACTGCCTTAATCTTTATCTGCAGATTAAACCAAACAGATCAACAAACCCACCTTTAGCACAGACACTCAGCAGTAGTGAGTTCAAAGCCTACTGAGTCTAGTAAAACAAAAAAAAAAAAAAAAAGACTTTTTCAGAAGTTAACATCAGTAAAATTTCTAAATATTCACAGTGTGTATAATGTGCCTAGGCCTTTCACTTTGGTCAGAATTACTTGGTCAAGCAAGGTCATACCAGTGACATGACATATGTTGAGGGATTTACAAATTAATAGGGTAGTGGTACAACTAGTTCGAGTGAGCTTTGAGGTTGTGATTAAGGTTGGCAACAAGGTTGGAGCTGAGATTTGTATTTATTCATTTGTCAGGGTTGTCATGTTAACATTGTTACATACAGTGTGTCACATGTAATTCACGCTTGAAGACTTGAAGCTGAAGATCATTTGTAGCATTTGTGCTTCTTGGCTTTTCTTTTTAAGGTCTTACGAAAGAGTCAACTCATAAGCCAAGTTTTGTTTAGTATTGGGTTAAAGAGGTTGAGGCTGTGTTTAGGTCAAGACTGTTAGGTTGGGGTTAGCATTGGGTTTAGGTTGTTCGGGTTAGGACTGTGGTTGGGTTTTTGGTTATTTGGGTTGAGACTGTGTTTGGGTTTACATTGTTTGCGTGGGTCTGTGGTGGGGTTTAAGTTGTTTGTGTTGGGTCTGTGGTGGGGTTTAAGTTGTTTTGGTTGGAACTGTGAGTGAGGCTGTTTAGGTTGGGACTGTGGTTGGGTTTACATTGTTTGCGTGGGTCTGTGGTGGGGTTTACATAGTTTGAGTGGGTCTGTGGTGGGGTTGTTTAGGTTGGGACTGTGGTTGGGTTTACATTGTTTAAGTGGGTCTGTGGTGGGGTTTAAGTTGTTTGGGTTGGAACTGTGAGTGAGGTTGTTTAGGTTGGGACTGTGGTTGGGTTTACATTGTTTGAGTGGGTCTGTGGTTTAAGTTGTTTGGGTTGGAATTGTGAGTGAGGTTCTTTGGGTTGGGACTGTGGTTGGGTTTACATTGTATGAGTGGGTCTGTGGTGGGGTTTAAGTTGTTTGGGTTGGAACTGTGCATGAGGTTGTTTGGGTTGGGACTGTGGTTGGTTTTTGGGTTGTTTTGGTTAGGACTTGAGTTGAGTTGAATGCTATTTTAGGTTGTTTTGATTGAGGTTGTGGTTGGGTAAGGTTGTTTGGGTTGGGACTGTGGTTTGGTTTGGGTTGTTTGGGCTGGCACTTGAGTTGGGATTAGGTTGTTTGGGTTTGGACTTGGGTTGGGTTGGGTTGTCTTGGTTTGGACTTGGGTTGGGACGTTGATTGTGATTTGGTTGTGGTTCAGGAGGTACTGTATGTAGTACATTCAGAACATTCTGGACTGCTCTGATAGTTTAGGCAGTTTATAACAGGATTAGGATTGGAAACTGGATTTAGGGTTGGGTTTAAGGGTATTTGGGTGCACATACCACATGTAAAGCTTACACACAGTGTGCATTACATTACTGGACTTCCAGCTGGGCTCTATATCAGCCTGATGGATGTAAAATGGGCGGCATCTGCTCCCGCACAGCTTACGCCCCGAACCAGGTAGCAAAGCCTGTATTTACTGCCTGATCATCTTAGCCAGAGGTATACACCCATCCCGCAAATGGGGCTTAGCGGGAGATTAGGGCCTGGAGATCCTCTTTGCTGATATTCAGCCCGTCTAATCGCTGCATTAGTGCAGGGGCAGGTTAGGCTTTGGGGGGTAAGGGGTGGTCAATGATATGAATCCTAATGGGTTTGTCTGGGATGCTGATGATGACTGATTAGTTTAGTGGGCAGACTATGTGTTCAAACAGGTGGTTTGTAAACAGGTGGGTGTATCGTGTTTTGTGTTTAGACAAGAAGCGTAACAATATCTCTTCTATTGTACGTCTAATACAGTGGTTCCCAACCTATGGGTCGCGACCCAACCTCTTGATTTTAAGGGGTTTAATTTTAATACTATATATAGTCTAGGGTAAGCAAAATTCGCCGCGCTGCGCTGTGCTCTCTCTGTCTCTCTCTCTCTCTCTGGCGCGCGCGCGGGCACTCTCTCCGGCAGCGCGGAGCTGAATTCAGCGCGAGGCTGAATATAATAATATAATAATATAAGAATATAAAACTCAGTTTAGTTAAATAAATGGAAATGAGCAAGGGCCTGTAAAGTTAATCAATTATTGTCCAATATTTGGACAGGTTGAGGTTTTGGTGAGCTGTTTTACTGATTTGAAACTGAAACTGAAACTGATATTATTCTTTTTTTTATTTTTTTTTTTATATAAATTATTTTTTATTCATTTTAAATAGTTGTATTATTTTATTGATCTAATTATTTTTTTCTTCATAAGATAAAAATTCCTTATGTTTTATGTATCAATTTTTCCTTTTTTACGTGTTTATTTTATTCATCTATAGTAAATGTCAGTTGTTATTTGTCATTTCTAACCCCCCCACCCCAACCCAATTATACACTTACATCTTTTACATTGGGGTTATGTTGGGTCACCAAAGCTTACAATGGTAAAAATATGGGTCCCTGAAGAAAAAGGTTGGGAACCACTGGTCTAATAAGGGTTGTTTAGTAAAGGCATAGAGTTAAGGTCAATATAGACCCATTATACACATTTGACCTATGCAGTGTCTGTATAAATGGTTTCATATAATGCTAAGGAAACATTTAACCTTTGGATCTATAGAACCCATTAACACTGATGCTGAATAGCACTGGTAGAGATCTACACATTTAAAAGAAATGATTTTCAGCACTACATAAAATAAGCCTGTCACAATGATAAAATTACAGGCCGATCCTTCAATAAATGGACATAACCTCAACAATTATTAATGTGCTCTTAACTTGCGGTTTCTAAGGCTGGTTCCTAATGAGAGCCAGTTTCATCATAACATTTTTGATAGTCCTTGCGGCTGCACTTGAGGATCCTTGGAAATTTTCCAAATAGACTGATCTTCATTTCTGAAAGCATTTTTCTTTCTTTACTTACTTGAGTAGTTCTTGCCATAATATGACTTAAAACATTACTCAAATAGGGTTATTCACTGCATACCAACCAACTTTATCTCTTCACAACTTTACAACATGATGCTCTAAAACACATTAAGAGAGAAAAAAAAAATCCAGTTAATCACTTTTGACAAGTTCAGCACAGCTGTTAACTGAAAGCCTGAATTCCAGGTGACTCTACCTCATAAAGCTGACTGAAAAAATCCAGCCAAGATGTGCAAAGCTTTCATCCAAGCATGATGTGCTACTTTTAAACATATTCTGGTTTGTTAAACACTTTTTGGGTTTACTAAATAATTCCATGTGTGTTTTTCTTCATAGTTTGGATGACCTTAGTATTAATCTACTGTGGGTAGAAATATTGTCTCTCCTTATAAATCAATAAATGCAACCTTACAATGGGAAAGTGATACAGTCTAAGACGTAGCTGTTTTATGAGGGGCACATACAGTATGTATTTTGAAGTGGAACCTTGTGTTCAGTAATGGATCATGGTTCTTCAGATAAATAAGCAGCAGTTCCAGCTGCTTAGAGTAATGCGTTGTTGATGAGTTTGGTTTGATTGAAAAGTGATTGTATTAGGGATGCATTATATAGGAAAAATTTTACATTGCAAATGTTCCTTTTTGATGATATATATCCGGGCCGATTAAGAGCTGAGTCATCACAGAGAACTCAAACTCAGCCTCTGAAAAAAACAGCAAAACAACAGTAATTAGGCATTTAAATGGCTTCTTAAGATCGTTTTTCTGGGAAATATCTGCACCGCAAAACTGCGCTAGGCTGAGGTGCACAGCTTTCGACAAGTGTGTTTACAAGCACATGCTCAACCATGTGGATGGAGGCCATTTGAAGACCTTTGTGCTCCCCCTCCCTCTTGTGCTTCTCAGGCAGCAGCAGCCTGTCGCTCACGCAGACACGGAGACAGCGCTGTGTATCTACTTCTTGTGTCAAGAATCAAAGCGTTGCAACGTGACGTGTTTGATTTAATTGCCTTAAGTGACATTCGCACGTCCTGCGATGTGACTATTCCGCATGCGCACGTTGATACATATCGTCCAGCCCTAGTAATAGTGGTTGTCGAACACATTTTACAAAGTGGGTAGCAGCCTCCCAGCGCTCAGCCCGTACGGGGGGATCTGACTGTTGTATAATTCGGAGAGTTCTCTCCAGAGTCTTCCGTCGCTGTACAACTTTCATACGATTTATGTAATCTTCACAGGGTGTCCCCAAACTTTTGCCTGACACTATGAATATGTGTGTGTGTGTGTGTGTAACAAGGCTGGTCGTAGCTCATTCCTTAAGCAGAGCATCGGTGCTCCTGAGGGGCTTAATTAAGGTTTGTCTTTAATGTAGTAACCTTGGAGATTAGGCAGGACAGAGAGCTTATGGCTATTATCCCTCCCGCCCAAGACGCTTCGCTAGCATCCTTTAATTAACACAGAGAGCCATACTCGTCTCCACATCCATCTCCATCCTTCCCTCCATCCCTCTCTCTCTCAGCTCTCCCTCCCTCACTCATAAAGGAGTGTGTCCATGCAGCCATGGGATTGGTGTGACAGATGAGTGCATAGCAGCTAAGCTTCTCTCTCTCTCTCTCCGCCCTCGCTCGCCCGTCTCCCCCGAGATGCTCGTAAACACTCCGCAAAAAAAAGGAGACAAGGAAAAAAAAAGTGCATTGAAGAGAAAAGAGAAGAGAGAGAGAGAGAGAGATGTGGGAGCGAGGGAGGAAAAAAGAGAACAAGAGAAAGACTAGAGGAAATAATCACAGCCCGGAAGAAAATTGAACCAACAGACAATTTAAATACCCGACGACTTCAAAGTGCGCGGCGCTCAGATTCCAAGACAGAAAATGTAATTGCTTCGAAAAAAAAAAAAAAAGAACAGAAATCCGGAGTTTTACGCTCGTACAAACCGAGCATCCAGCAAACAAGAGCAGCGTCCACTCCCACTGTCCGGATAAAACAAACGCGACAGCCGGATGCAGGAAATCTGCAGAGCGAGATTAGAAACGAGTCCTGGTCTGAAACTGGAAGCTTAAAGTTTCCTGCCTACAGTCGCTGATGTTTTTTCTTTTTGTTTTGTCCATCCCAGTGTCTGCAGATCCTTAAAACTTCAAAAAAGTCTCATAAATGCATTTATTTACAAGCACCACCAGTCAAAGGTTGGGACGCACCTTCACCTCATTCAATGTTTTATTTTATTTTTATTTTTTTCTATATTATAAATGAATAACTATGAAGGAACATATAATGAATCATGCAGTAAACTTGAAAAAAAAAAGTATTAAACCAAAATGCTCTGGAGTGCTGTTAATTTGTGGTTTTTAAGGCTGGTAACTCTGACGAAATGATCCTCTTGGTCTTCCTTTCCTGAGGCGGTCCTAATGAGAGCCAGTTTCATCATAACATTTTTGATAATCTTTTCCTCTGTACTTGAAGACATTTTCAAAGTTCTTTAAATGGCTCAGATTGACTGAACTTAATTGCTTAAATTATTATTTTCTTTACTTAGTTGAGTATGGATTGGAGCATTACTCAAATATGACTATTCACTGTATACCAACTTTACAACCGATGCTCTCAAACACTTTAAAAGGGAAAGAAATTCAAGTACTTTTGACAATTGAAATTCTGGATTGTGCATCATTGAATTAAAGGTGTGTCCAAACTTCTGACTGGTAATGCAAGTTTAAAAAGGCCTTGATTTGTCTTAATTTGTCTTAATGTCTTAATTCCATCTCCCAAACAACTTAAAATGCCACAGTCAGTAAATGTTTTTTTTTTTTACAATACATTTGAAGTTTCCATTTTTGATGCACAGCTTTTTTGTCTATCTATCTATCTATCTATCTATCTATCTATCTATCTATCTATCTATCTATCTATCTATCTATCTATCTATCTATCTATCTATCTATCTATCTATCTGTCTGTCTTATGCATTTTTGAAGCAGTCACTTGTTGAGTGTTTTTTTATTACTAAAAATTGAGCATATTGACACACATACATCTCTTACATAAAGCAGCATACTGCATACTTACCCCTACCAAATACACAGCACAGAATGAGGTGCCTACTTCAATCTATCATTTAAAACGAATTCTGGTTTGTGCAACATTGAATTTAAGGTGTGTCCAAACTTCTGACTGGTAATGCAAGTTTAAAAAGGCCTTAATTTGTCTTACAATGTCTTAATTCCATCTCCCAAACAACTTAAAATGCCACAGTCAGTAAATGTTTTTTTTTTTTTACATTACATTTTGATGTTTCCATTTTCCATACACAGCTTTTCTTACTGATTTAACTGCAGACCAAAGTGAGCAAAACCAGCATTATTATTCCTGAGAAAAAGTACAAAATGAATGGAATGCAATGGAACCTGCGTTCAGTCTACAAAGTTCCTTATTTGTGTGCAAAACTTTTTGTTTGTTTGAAATATTGGTTTGTCAGAAAATAGGCTCAATCTTATTGTGAATTCTGTACACTTAATTACGCTGTCTTGTGATTTTTCTTTTTATTAGAAAGTTACTTTTAATTAAAACTTGTGTGCTTTTCCATAGCAACTGTTGTGAGGTTGAGTAAACAGCAGAACATCCAACTTTTAGAGTGTTATTAATATAACAAACATAAAACAGAAAAACAACGTGACACTAAAATAAGGTGTTTCACAAGACATGACAGGAGGTGGCTCTCCAGTGAGTGCTGGACTTGGTCGTCCCTCAGATGGTCAGAGAGTAATTAAGTGGAGACAGAGTTTCTGCCAAGCCTGGAGTCAATATTCAGAGTAAACACTGTGGGGTTACCTGCTGCCTGAGAATGAGTGCGGAGCGAAAGCAGGTGGAGGAGAGTTAGGCTCGGGTGGAGAGATGCCACTGCTTGGCCAAAAAAAAAAGTCGCCACCTGGATTTAACTAAGTAAATGATGTGGGATTAATGCTGCAGTTGGTCTGCAGGTCTGGGTTCAGCAACAGTATGTACTGAAAGAATGAGGTCAGCTGACTACCTGAATATACTGAATATAGACCAGGTTATTCCTGGATCAATTGATTTTTCTTCCCTGATGGTACGGCCATATTCCAAGATGATGACAATGCCAGGATTCATGGGTCTGGAATTGTGAAAGATAAAGTGGTTCAGCGAGCATGAGATCATCATTTTCACACATGGATTGATAGTTCACCACAGAGTCCAGACCTTAAACCCATTGAGAATCTTTGGGATGTGCTGAAGAAGGCTTTGTGCAGTGGTCAGACTCTACCATCAACAATGAATCAAAGATCTTGGTGAAAAATGAATGCAACACTGGATTGAAATACATTTTGTGACATTGCTGAGTATTATTTAAATAATGCCACAGCGAATGCGTGCCACAGTCAAAGGTAATGGTGGTCCAAATAAATGTTAGAGTGTGTGACCTTTATTTTTTTGGTGGCGACTTTTTGTTGGTCAGGCAGTGTATTAATTCAGTATATACACCCAAATACAATCTCTATCTATCTATCTATCTATCTATCTATCTATCTATCTATCTATCTATCTATCTATCTATCTATCTATCTATCTATGCATTTTTGAGGCAGTCACTTGTTGAGTGTTTTTTATTACCCATGATTTTAGAAGAAACAACAATTGAGCAATACTTTTTACCATATTGACACACATACATCTCTTACATAAAGCAGCACACTGCATACTTACCCCTACTTAATACACAGCACTCACAAGATTACTCTCTCTCTCTCTCGCTCTCTCTCTCTCTCTCTCTCGCTCTCTCTCCTGTGGCCTATATCCCTCGTTCGCCCTTGAGAGAGAGCTCCGTCAGAATAAAGTTTTTTTTTTTTTAACTTCTCATCAGAGTTCCAATTTAGAGAGATTACAGCACAGTCGTCATTAATGTAGCACAACACACACACACACACATGCACACACACACACACACACACACACACACACTCTAATCCAGGCTGGCTTGATGGGGAATGGAATCATACAGCACTTTATTTTAGCCCCAAACACTTATACAACAGCACTTTAGCTCCATCCATTCATCCTATAGCAGTTTCGCTCCACCCATTCATTCTGTAGCAGTTTAGTTCCACCCATTTATCCTATATATCACCCATTCAGCCTATAGTAATCTTCGGGTTCAGCCCTGATGTTCAGTCTCCAACAGTTTAGCTCCACCCATTCACAACGGTTTAAATCCATTTAGTGGCCAATTGTTTAGCCCCACCCTGAGCATAGTAGTAAAAAGCATGATTTAGCGAAATGAGAAGGAGAAAGAGAGAGAGAGAAAGAAAAAGAGAGGAAGAATGAGAAAGAGATGGAGGGAAAGAGGGGGGGGGGTAAAGGTGAAGAGTGAGTTGACTCTCGCTGCAGTGAAGCGAGAGGTCAAACCATACGGTTGATTTATAGTGACACTAACACACACACACGCACACACACCATCATCTATTACCCACTGCTGCCAGATAAACGAGTGTCTGCATCAGTGTGTGTGTGTGTAAAAGAGAGAGAGAGAGAGAGTGTGAGAGAGAGAGAGAGAGAGAGAGAGAGAGAGAGAGGATCTGTGTCTTTGGTCGCCCTTTCCTGCTTTAAAAGCACAAAATAAAGAGTCCACTAACGTCCGCACTGTACTAACGACTGGCCTTGACTTCCTTTGAAACTCTTACTCTCTCTCTGCCTCTCTCCTGCCTCTCTCTCCTGCCTCTCTCTCAGCCTCTCTCTCTCTGCCTCTTTCTCTCTCTCCATTTTTTTTTCCGTGTGTCCCAGAAAGTGGTGCTGAAATTAAGGATGTAATAAAAAAAGAACAGAAAAGTTCTCTTTTCTCTCTCGCTCGCTCGTCCAGAAAATATGGATTTCTGTTCATGTCCTCTCGTCAGACTTTAGCACACTCTCTCACACACACTCACACACACTCGCACACACTTCAGTGTGTGGGCGTCTTCAGATGACCGGCTGCTAATCCCCAGTTTGTGTTTAATCCTCAGGCCTCGGGTCTGAACGCGCCATTGGCCAATCCAAGTGCCCTCCTATTGGCTGACTCGTGTGTGTCTGAGTGTCCTCAGCTCATCCTGGAACAGCTGTACCACTTCCTCTAAGACTTTACACTCCTCACTTTATCATTCAATCAGATGTAGAGGAAACTCCAATGATTTAGAAGGTGTTTATGGACTAATATAGCCTGTGCTAGTGTATATGTGTGTTTATCGAGGGTGTTTATGGACTAATGTTTCTTATTCTAGTGTATAGGAACATTTATTATGGGTGTTTATGGAATAATAACACATATCCTAGTGTATAGAAGTGTTTATTGAGGTGTTTATGGGCAAATATCTCATATCCTAGTGTATAGGAGTGTTTATTGAGGTGTTTATGGGCAAATATCTCATATCCTAGTGTATAGGAGTGTTTATTGAGGTGTTTATGGGCAAATATCTCATATTCTAGTGTATAGGAGTGTTTATTGAGGTGTTTATGGGCAAATATATCATATCCCAGTGTATAGGAGTGTTTATTAAGGGTGTTTATGGAATAATATCACATATCCTAGTGTATGGAAGTGTTTATTGAGGTGTTTATGGGCAAATATCTCATATCCTAGTGTATAGGAGTGTTTATTGAGGTATTTATGGGCAAATATCTCCTATTATAAAGTATAAGAGAGTTTATTGAGGTATTTATGGGCAAATACATCTTAACCTAGTGAATAGGAGTATTTATTGAGGGTATGTATAGAATAATATTTCATATTCTAATGTATAGGAGTGCTTATTGAGATGTGTATAGACTAATATCTCCTGTGCTGGTGTATATGTCTGTGTTTATCGAGTGTGTTTATGGACTAATATTTCCTATTATAATGTATTGGAAAGTTTATTAAGGGTGTTTATGGAATAATATCTCATATTCTAGTATATATAAGTGTATATTGAGGTTTCTATAAACTAATATGTCATATTCTATGGGTATATGAGTGTTTATTAAGGGTGTTTATAGATTAATATCTTGTATTTTAGTGTATTGCAGTGCTTATTTAGGAGTGTATAGACTAATATCTCCTATTCTAGTGTATAAGAGTGTTTATTGAGGTGTTTATATGGGCTAAAATCTTCTATTCTAATGTATAGTTGTGTTTATCTAGGCGTGTATAGGCTAGTATATCCTGTGCTAGTGTATAGGACTGTTTATTGAGGTTTTTATTTACTAATATCTCATATTCTAGTGTATAGGAGTGTTTATTGAGGTTTTTGTTAACTAATATCTTCTATTCTAATGTATAGGAACGCTTAGGGATAGTGTTTATAGACTAATATCTCATAATATTGTGTATAGGAGTGTTTATTATTATCTGGATGAGTCAGATTAGTGTGTTTATGAAACATCCTGTTGAATTTTGATTGGTGTTAAAGGAATCAAACAAGGCAGTGTTTTTAACAATTTGTTAAAGCTGGTGTTACCATCATTAAAATCTCTCTCTATCTCTCTCTCTCTCTCTCTCTCTCTTTCTTTGGTGTTGGGATGGTAGATATGTAATTTGGATCTGATGTTGAGTAATTCTTTGGCTGGTTCTCCAATACCAATATTGCTCCTGCTAAGAGGGTCTGCAGGTGCGGAGCTAGTTGGGAATACTCCATCCATATAACATATACAACATACGTAACATATAAGAACTCATATACCAAGAGTATCAATACTCCAATCAATTGTTCACTGCTGAAGATGAGCCCTTAGCATTAGGCTAAGTGTGTGTGCGGTCAGGGTGCAGACTGTGATAGATAGAGCCAGTGAGCTGCTGACTTAGAGAGCTGCTCTGCCCGAGAACACAAATGTGGCACAGTGGCACCTGCCACGACAAACGCCTAGGATAGAGTGATGAGAGAGAGAGATGAGTGGGAGAGAGAGAGAAAGAGGGAGAGAGGGAAGAGGAAAGACGTCAGAAACACATCTCACATTTCATTTCACAGAAAAGACCTGGCAACCTGTCAGCACTTAAAGAACGGGGGTGGGGGGGTGGGGGACAAAGTGGGTGAGAGGCAGAGAGTAAGAGAGAGAGAGAGAGAGAGAGAGAGAGAGAGAGAGAGAGAGAGAGGTGTTAAGTGTTTAAATGGCGCTCTTCTATCAGTCACCCATCCAGTTTTGTCTTTCTTCACTGTTAGTTGGAAACCACACACACACTCACACTCACACCCACACACACACACTACAATGTCTTGTTGGGGGAGGGAAACCCATCAGCCTTCGGGCTGAGTAGGTGATGGAGGGATAGATGGACAGAAAATGACAGAAGAGGGACAGATAGAGCTGATCTGGCTCAGATGAGCGTGTGTGCATGCGAAAGTGAGGCTGTAGTGCAGGGTGTAGTTGCAGTGTTGAGGCTATAAGGTGTTGAGGTCTTGGTGTGGGTGCTGTTGCAGTGTTGGTTGTTTTAGTTGAGTCTGGTAGAGGTTAGCATTGGGTTGAGTTAGTTGGTTGGTGGAGTAGTGATCTGTGGCAGTGTTTAGCTCTTGGTGTGGGTGTTGTTGCAGTGTTGGGTGTTGGAGTTGAGTCTGGTAGAGGTTAGCATTGGGTTAAGTTAGTTGGTGGAGTAGTGGTCTGTGACTGCGTTGAGGTCTTGTTGTGGGTGTAGTTGTGGTTTTGGTGTAGGTGAAGAAGCAAGGATCTGAGTGAGGTACTGAGTTGTAGGTGTTGATTCTGGTATACTGACGGTATAGGTGACGGTGTAGTGGTCAGGCAAAGGTCAGTGTTCAGGGGTGTGAGGTGTTGGTGTAGGTGTAGTGATGGGTGTTGGAGTTGAGGCTTTTAGAGGTTAATATTGGATAGAGTTGGTTGGTTAGTGGTGTAGTGGTTTTATGACTGTGTTTAAGTCTTGGTGTGGGTGTAGTTGCAGTGTTAGATGTGGGAGTTGAGGCTGTTAGTGGTTAATATTGTGTTGAGTTGGTTGGTTGGTTGAGTAAGTGGTCTGTGAGTGTGTTGAGGTGTTGGTGTGGGTGTAGTTGTAGTTGTGGTTTTGGTGTAGGTGAAGAAGCAAGGGTCTGAGTGAGGTTGTGAGGTGTTGGTGTTGATTCTGGTATATTAATGGTGTAGGTTATGGTGTTGGGGGCAGTTGAAGGTCAGTGTTCAGGGGTGTGAGGTGTTGGTGTGGTGGATTGTGGGATGTTGGGTGAGGTGTTGGTGTGGGGGATTGTGGGATGTTGGGTGAGCTGTTGGTGTGGGGGATTGTGAGATGTTGGGTGTGGGTAAATGAATGCTGTTATGTTTGCTGTGTTTGTTTCTGCACCCTACACCACAGAGCAACAACAAACATTGAGTCTTTCCTGCAATGAAAAGAATTCATTTAGCATGAGTCACTCACACAAACACACACACACACACACACACACACACATATAGTATATATCCTGTTGATTGTTCTGCGGAATGTCTTGTCGGTCCGGTCTGGTGGTGGAATGGTTTTTCAGAAGAAGTCATGCTGAATCCTCACTGTTTCAGTTCCGCTCTGTCTACCTGCCCCAGGCTGATTCTAGTTAGATCATAAACAATCATGAACTTTCTAACCCTGTTCACACCAGGTATTACCTGGTTCCTGAGTGATCTGATCAGAAGTGTGCAGTATAAAGTGTGAACAGATGGAGGAGTATTATAATTCCATCATTCATACCATACAATTACTCACATTCAGAGATCAGAGATACATATGACTACATTGTTATTATTGTTGTAGTGTGAACGCCAAATCATCTTCTTACATTACTGACAGCAAAGCCCCGCCCACATCACCGCCCCTGCCAGAACATACTGTACGTAATAACCACAACACTTTACCATCCACTGTCCGACAGGGTTAGCTAAGCATGATACAGTAACAAACTAATTAATACAGGTGTTACTTGTGGTTGGAGGACAAGCCAAACCAAACTAGCTACTTATCTGGATCTGGGCCCACAAAAACAGGAAGAGTCTTACTGTAACCAGCCCCGCCTCCAGTCCTGCCTCTAGCCCCACCTCCAGCCCCACCTCCAGCCCCAACTCCAGTGGACATGATGTGAGAAATCTGATAACAAGTGCTTAAATATCCCTTTCAGACCTTCAGACTTATATTCCAGTAGTGAAAAAAAATATAAAAATGCTGTTTTCTGCCTGTAATGCAGCAAAAGGAAGAAGAATCTTATACTCTAATATAAACTCCAGTTAAATCCAACTAACTAAAATATTTAATTGAATTTGTACATTGCATTACTTTGCGTTGGAAGCCTGTGTTTAACATTTTTATTCTATATTTGATATTGACCTTTTTATGTTACAAACCATTTAAACCAAACACAGTAAAATAAACATAATTAAAGTGTCTAAATCACACAAAATTAGCACAAATTAGCTCTTATTACTTTGCCTCATTTGCTAAAGAAAGCCTGAGCTGCCTATTGCTCTAATGCCTGAGCTGACATTTTTTTCCAGTGAAGTGGGCGGGGCTAAGCTACTAAATTTCATTGGTTTGTAAACTTGTTAATCGGCTGGTTCTTACTCTATTGTGATGGACATTGACATTAAAAAAGAATGATTTGATGTCCAAGGGATATGATGCATTCAAAGCAGTGTAGATGGGGGGCACTATACTACAATAATAATAATAATAATAATAATAATAATAATAATAATAATAATAATAATAATAATAATAATAATAATAATAATAATAATTAGAAGACCTAAACACATTCCCAGGTGGTCGATATTGTGTTGCCAGATGGCTGCTCTGCTCTTACTAAACAGTTGCTAAGGTACTCCCAGTGGTTGTTATGTGGTTACTAAACAGTTGCTACACTGTTCCAAACGGCCCTGCTTTGGATGCCGCTGTCGACGGCACGTCCTGTTTGCTAGGCAACCGGAGAGGCTTTGGAGAGACAGACTGGAGTAATTACCCACCCTAATGAGAACTGTGAGATTTAATAATGTTGAATTCTCCTGTCCGTCCATTACGAACGCACCAGAGAAACAGCCCTCCACCAAAATAAGCCCAGCGCCGCCTGGCAGCCATTTCTGCACCTGCTCGTCCAATCAGATAAGACCTCTGCGGCTGCGGCGTCTATAAAAGCTCATTCTGAACTTATTTGAATGGGCTGAGGGAGACAGAGGCTCTCAGTATTATTTATTATCTACCCAGCCGGCGGCCGGTCTGTTCACACTGAGCTCTCGAAATGTTTCTGACTCAGAGAAGCAGGATTTCATGAAGTGTCTGCAGGAATTAACTACCTTAAATGTAAATTCAACCACGGGTGATAAAATATTAATTTTATTACAATTGATGTTATCTTGATGGACATCCCAACCAAAGCCCTACCAATTTTTTATACTTGTGATAGTGAGAGGCAATTTAAGCCCCACCCATTTATGTCCCTTGATGGCCAAACCAACCCATCCATTTGCTATCCTTGTTGTAATAATTATAGCCAAGCTGCTCCCAATGGGCTCCTTCACGGCTCTGACGCATTTCCGTTTTCAAATAATACGGCTCGGACGTTTCCGGTTGTATTGTTTACATTCGCCTGTATAGGCAAAACGTACATTTTTTACTAGCGAGAGGTCAAAATGAGTCTCCAGCTTGAAGTTTTCAAGCCGTTTTAAGCACTGCTGTGTTCCTTTTTGCACGGCGTCGACTAAGTTTTATGGAAGCTTTAGGCTTTCATAGCTTCCCTGCTCAGAGTGATTTAATAAACAGTGGCTAATGAACATCAGTCGGCACCACTTTACCATTTCGCTGTATGAAAGGTCTGTAGCAAACATTTAATACCAGACTACCTGGTTAAACCAAAAACGTCAGAAGCTTGGAGACGACTGGCAAAGCATGCAGTGCCACTGCTTGGAATAATTGGAATATGGAATAAATAACGTGACAGCACCCAGGCTCCACGTGTTTGGGATAGGAGATCAGCTAAAGGTACTTGCCTGAATGATCCACCACCTAGCATTTTTATTATAGTTAGATATTATTATTATTATTATTATTATTATTATTATTATTATTATTATTATTATTATTATTATTATTATTATTATTATAGCTGGCATTAGTATTATTATTATTATTATAGCTAGATATTATTATTATCATTATTATAGCTAGCATTATTATTATTATAGCTAGCATTTTTATTATTATAGCTAGCATTATTATTATTATAGCTAGATATTATTATTATAGCTGGCATTTTTATTATTATAATTATAGCTAGATATTATTATTATTATTATTATAGCTGGTATTTTTATTATTATTATAGCTAGATATTATTATCATTATTATTATTATAGCTAGCATTATTATTATTATTATTATTATTATAGCTAGCATTTGTATTCTTATTTTTTACTATTATTATAGCTAGCATTATTATTTGTATTATTATTATTATTAGTATTATAGCTAGATATTATTTTTACTATTATTATTATTGCTAGATATTATTATTTTTACTATTATTATTATTATTATTATTATTATTATTATTATTATTATTATTATTATTATTATTTTTATAGCTAGATATTATTTTCATTATTATTATTATTATTATTCTTATAGCTAGCATTTGTATAATTATTTTTATAATGATCATTATAGTTAGAATTATTATTATTACTAGCATTTTATTAGACTTCCATTTGATAACAGAAGAAACTAACAACTATCAGTAATGCACCTAGCAAGCTAGTTAGCTATACTAGCTAATGCTGAGCTGTGTGGGCTAACGTAAAATATAAGAAAAAAATCTTCGTAGTTGTGTAGGTATGAAGATGCACATAGTTTAAAGCCTTTCTCTAGCTTTCTAGTGGTAGGCTTTACTGGTCTCCTCGACGTTGAGGTTCATTTTTAGAAGCTCTTGTAAACACCAGCCGAAAATACTGCCATAGCGAGTGTATTAGAAAATCCAAACAGGAAACGCTCAAGCAGCACTGATGAGAATGCGGAAGTAGTTGTGCAAAGAGCGCATTCCTATCATTATTGTGACAATGACAGCAAACCCAAGCCCCACCCACTTTCTGTAATAGTGATTCCCAACCCAGTCTCCACCTGTTCTTTTCACAACAATTGTTGTCTTCTTAATGGACATCCAAAACAAGGCCTTACCAGTTTTTTATACTTGTGATAATGAGGGGCAACTTAAGCTCCACCCATTTCTGTCCTTTGCTGTGAGAGTGATGGCCAACCCAACCCACCCATTTTCTCAACATCTAATAGTCACAGCCAGCCCAGTTTTCAGCATTTTCTATCCTTTTTGTTTTGTTTTTTTATAATTTTATTTCTAATTTTTTCCCATTTTCTCCCCAATTTACACGGCCAATTACCCAACCCATTCATTAGGACTCCCCCTATCACTAGTGATACCTCAACACACCAGGAGGGTGAAGACTAGCACATGCTTCCTCCGATACATGTGAAGTCAGCCACCGCTTCTTTTCGAGCTGCTGCTGATGCAGCATTACCGAGCAGCCAGCGCGCTTGGAGGAAAGCGCAGCGGCTCGGCTCCAGTACATCAGCTCACAGACGCCCTGTGCTGCAGACATCCCCGTAGGAGTGATGTGGGGAGAGAGCGCCATCTACCCACCCAGAGGGAGCAGGGCCAATTTTGCTCCCTCTGACGCCGGCAGCTTGATGGCAAAGCTGCATGAGCTGGGGTTCGAACCGGCGACCTCCTGCTCATAGTGGCAGCGCTTTAGACCGCTGGACCACTCGGCGCCCTTTTCTATCCTTTTTGTAATATGAAAGCCAAGCTCCGCCCATTTTCTATTGCTGTTGTGATCTCTTTACTACTGTTAATGTCATATTGATGGACATCCCAACTAAAGCCCTGTCAATGTTCTTCAATTGATATCATAGTAGTGGACACACTTAACTCCGCCTATTAACTATCCTAGTTGTAATAGTAGTGACCAACCCAAGTCCCGTGCAGTTTCTCTTCTTATAATACTAACATTCATTACTTTATGACGTCACAAACCCCAGCAAATTTACAGAAATCAACCTATTTTTATTAAAACAATTAAGCCATAAGTCATAACCCTGGACCACTTTTTTTTTTTTTTAATAAAGCTTTATAATGGGCAGACAGCCAGTCACAACCAAGGTCACTTGCATATGTCAGTATTAAAGGCACAGTAGATATATATATTTTTTTTTTGTAAAAATGTTCATAAAACACAATTAAAACACTACACTAGAGCAGTAGAATAGAGAATTCTGGATATGTCCTCTTCAAAGCTGCCAGTCCAACCAGATGTTTCCATCGCTAAGACTCTCCCGTATGTTTTTATCTTCTAGCTCCTTCATTGCCGCAGCAAGTCCGAGCCAAGCCATGCTAACGCCCTAGCCAAGCACATTTCACAGCCACGCTAGCCAAGCTAACTCCAAAGCTATGCTAACCAAACATTTAGCCAAGTTCATTTTTATGCTAGCCGTTTGCCAAGCCCGCGCTAGCTGTGACAACCCTTAACTAATTCCAAACCATCTGCTGCAGGAGACTTCCACCCAGCGCCCGTCCGCCGCCGAGACACGCTAACAGAGTGGAGCCGACAGCACAGACACGTCCCGCGTAAAAAACGGCTACTCTTAATGCTGCCGCCATCTGCGGTGCCGCTAACGTTCGTAAATATGTGTCTTTTCTGTCTGAGATCACACGCTGAGAACGCCGCCTCAGAATCGACAAAAACGCAAAGCCTGCGCTCCTCCGGAACGGCAGCTGTTATTCCATCAAACACAAAGAACAGAAAGAAAGAGGGAAAGAGGGGGAAAAGTGGGGTTTACTCTCGCTTAGACTATATTTCTCATCAATACGCTTTTTTATCACGTTATTTTGATGTTTAAACGCCCTTTAAAGGATGTATTAACTAAAAAAACAATATAGAGAAAAAAATGGAATGGTATTGGGACACCTGTTCATCTATAGTTTCTTTAGAAATCAAGGGTATTAAAAAGAGTTTAGCCTGCTTTTACTGGAGTAACTGTCTCTACTGTGCTGAGAAAACTTTCTACTAGTTTTAGTGCATGGTTTCTGTGAGGATTTGATTGCATCCAGCGAAAAACTAGAAGCTAGAAGCTAGTGGGGTCAGGATGTTAGATGATCACCACCCCTCCCGAACTCACAACATAAAAATATAAAAGTATTGGACGGAGCTCCGTTATCACTCAATGGAACACAGTTCTTCCAAAGCTCCACAGCTTAATACTGGGGTGCTTTACATGGTGCTGATAGGTTCATATTTTTTTAAGTATCTGCTCCAGTCCTCGAGTCCTATACTTTTAGGAGTACTTCTTTGTTTCTACAGAGACTAGACAAGCTCTATGTGTGTGTGTGTGTGTGTGTGTGTGTGTGTGCAATAAAGCACTCATTAGAATGGGTGTCCACAGCTATTTGGACATACTGTATAGTTTATAAACAGAATTATTCAGACTGTATATTATTACACCATCTGAATTACATTGCAAGACATGCCTCAGTGCCCTCAGTCTCTCTCACTCTCTCTGTCTCTGACTCTACCCACTTCTCTGTGGTCACAGTCCATTTAGTGCCATACATCTCTCTCTCTCTCTCTCTCTCTCTCTCTTTCTCTCTCTCTCTCTCTCTCTCTCTCTCTGTGTCGGAGTGTATTAAAGCTCGATCTCCTAACCTCAAGCACACACTGATCTGTTCAGATTCCAGCCCGACAGGCCATCAGTGTGTTTGAAGATTAGAACATATTCTCACTGGCTGTGTCCAAAACAATGCCATATTCACAACATACCGCACTATGCTGGTCTGCATTTTCACTACGTAGTAATGTACTATTTTATCTGTATTCACAATATGGTGCGGCACTGTGTTAGCCTATACCCAACTCCACTGACTTTGTTGGTCTGTGTTCACTGTATAGCACACTATGTTGGCCTTTGGTCACTGCTTTATAAAGCACACTGTTAGTCTGTGCATCTGGGTTCACTACATAGGGCACTGTGTTGGTTACCAAGATTACATAGAACATAAAAAAGACCTGCACTGGACTATATGTGACATTTAGAGTGATTCAAAGAAGTCACTAGAGTCACCGAGCCATCCGATTCAGTGAATCAGTGCTCACTAAAGGCCATCTGTGCAGGCGGCTCACTCTCACACGTTCAGGGACAGAGGCGTGTGTGAAAAGCAGTAATTCACATTCAGATCATTTTTACTCACTATAATTCTTTTTATTTATTTATTTTTTCACTGACAGCTCTCTGATTGATATTAAATCAGCATTACTTCAAATGAACCACAGAACAGAAAAACAGCAACAGAACAAATCACTTACCACCTGTTAAATATTTTATTGTATTTTATTTTGTTTTGATATAAAAAAATATAATCTGTTTTAGATAATCCCAAATACGAAAAATAGGTTATGATCCTCAAACTCAGTTTAGGTATTGATTAGCGATTGAACAGAATGGGATGTGAACAATGTGCTTCTATGGGAATGCATCTTCCTCCATCCTAAACCCCCAACTGTTTTTACAACAGCCTTTCTTTATCTAATAGAATTTAACGCACTGTGCCTTTAAGGTGGATATACATAAATGAGAATGTTCCTGATTGGCTAACATGATTTCTGCCCTTTTTCAAAAAGCAGTACAGACTGAAAAACTTCAGTAAACATCAGTGTGAATGGGTGGAGCTTTGCATTTGAATAAATGGGTGGGGCTGAAGTGTTTTAGGTTGAATAGGTGGGGCTTAACTGTTTCAGAATTAATAGTTTGCTTAAATTAAAATTAAAGAGTTTGATTGGGATCAGTGATGAAACATTGGCCATGTTTTGAGATGTAGTGAGATTTAGTGATTTATATTGAATTTCTATAGTGAGATAACATAAGATGAGTTCTAGTAAGATCGGTTGAGATAGTGAGATATAGTGAGACGTGGTGAATTGTTATAGTGAGATAGAGTGTGTTAAGTTATATTAAGATCGGGTGAGACAGTGAGATGTAGTGAGATGTAGTGAGATATAGTGTGTTAAGTTATATTAAGATCGGGTGAGACAGTGAGATGTAGTGAGATGTAGTGAGATAGAGTGTGTTAAGTTATATTAAGATCGGGTGAGACAGTGAGATGCAGTGAGATATAGTGTGTTAAGTTATAGTAAGATCAGGTGAGACAGTGAGATGTAGTGAGATATAGTGAGATATAGTGTGTTAAGTTATATTAAGATCAGGTGAGACAGTGAGATGTAGTGAGATGTAGTGAGATATAGTGTGTTAAGTTATATTAAGATCAGGTGAGACAGTGAGATGTAGTGAGATGTAGTGAGATAGAGTGTGTTAAGTTATATTAAGATCGGGTGAGACAGTGAGATGTAGTGAGATAGAGTGTGTTAAGTTATATTAAGATCGGGTGAGACAGTGAGATGTAGTGAGATGTAGTGAGATATAGTGTGTTAAGTTATATTAAGATCGGGTGAGACAGTGAGATGTAGTGAGATGTAGTGAGATAGAGTGTGTTAAGTTATATTAAGATCGGGTGAGACAGTGAGATGTAGTGAGATGTAGTGAGATAGAGTGTGTTAAGTTATATTAAGATCGGGTGAGACAGTGAGATGTAGTGAGATAGAGTGTGTTAAGTTATATTAAGATCGGGTGAGACAGTGAGATGTAGTGAGATGTAGTGAGATATAGTGTGTTAAGTTATATTAAGATCGGGTGAGACAGTGAGATATAGTGAGATATAGTGTGTTAAGTTATATTAAGATCGGGTGAGACAGTGAGATGTAGTGAGATGTAGTGAGATAGAGTGTGTTAAGTTATATTAAGATCGGGTGAGACAGTGAGATGTAGTGAGATAGAGTGTGTTAAGTTATATTAAGATCGGGTGAGACAGTGAGATGTAGTGAGATGTAGTGAGATATAGTGTGTTAAGTTATATTAAGATCGGGTGAGACAGTGAGATGTAGTGAGATATAGTGTGTTAAGTTATAGTAAGATCAGGTGAGACAGTGAGATGTAGTGAGATATAGTGAATTGTTATAGTGACATATATTAAGAAGTAGTGAGAAACAGGGAGTTGCATTATGGTATTATAGGATGAGACAGATATTGTAAGAGGTAGTGAGATATAGTGGGTTGAGTTATAGTAGGATCGGGTGAGATAGTGAGATGTAGTGAGTTATAGGAAGATTGGATGAGATAAATATGAGTGAGATATAGTGAGGTATAATGAAATGTAGTGAGTTCTACTGAGTTGTTATATTGAGATATATAGATATAGTGAGCTGTTATATTGATGTATATATTAAAGTTATGATGAGATATAGTGAGAGGTGGCGAGATGTACTGAGTTACTGTGAGACAGAGGGAGATATAGTGAGTTGAGTTATAGTAATACCAGGTGAGATAGTGAGATATAGTGAGATATAGTTAGGTATAATGAAGTGTGGTGAGTTCTGCTGTGTTAATATATTGATATATATATATATAGATATAGTGAGCTGTTATATTGATGTATATATTGTAGATGTGGTGAGATATAGCGAGATGTGGTGAGATGTATTGTGTTATTGTGAGACAGAGTAAAATATAGTGAGATATAGTGAGGTATAATGAAATGTAGTGAGTTCTACTGAGTTGTCATATTGAGATTTTTAGCTATAGTGAGCTGTTATATTGATGTATATATTAAAGTTATGATGAGATATAGTGAGATGTGGCGAGATGTACTGAGTTATTGTGAGACAGGATGAAATATAGTGAGATATAGTGAGATGTAAGTGTGTGAGTGAGGGATTAGGCGAGGGTGGTGAGGATCAGAGCTGCAGTAGAGTGATCAGCACCGGGTCCTCCCGGGCATTCACCGGGCCGTGCAGGAGAAGCGGGATGCTGGACGCTGGCCTGGTTTAGTGTATGATTGTTCTTCATTATGTTTCCTTTAGCTTAAATCTCAGCCGATCCATTTCCCAATAATCCAGTCCGAGTCCGCTTGTATTTTCCATCGATCCCAGTGTTCCCGCGCTGTAATTACTCTCCTCGGGCCGCGGCGCTGCGTGATTACAGGATGTTTATGGAGGAGAGGCGCTGTGGGGAACACGCTGGACGTCTTCACGCCGATCGATCCCCACGCATGCAAAATATATCAATCAGTGTCTGCTTGTGTTAGTGGGATGGGTGTGTGTGTGTATATGGACTGAAAGAAGACTGATGCAGAAGAAGATTTTAAATGATTTATTGGAAATGATCAGACGTCTGTGTGTACATATCACTGCATGGCTGTGGGAAGGGAGGGGCTGCCATTTTTTCGGAGTCTGGCTTTGGGAAGAACACTGATGGGAGGGGCTTAATTTACTTGAGGGTGTGGCTTTTGGTAGGCGTTGTGGTTGGAAAGCTGTAATTTTTTGGGTCAGAGGTTTGAAAGGATGATTTGGGCTCTATTGGTTTTGTTGAAGTGCTTCAGGCTATGTTCACATTACAAGCCACATTTTGCTCAGATCAGATTTGGCTATCTTGACGATTCACATTCACAAAAGTAAGTGATCTGTATCTTTGTGTAATGTTAATTAATCTGTCCCTAAAATTGATACGTGTCCAAATCTCACCTTCTTCACCAACAACAACAAAAAAAAAACTCAGATTTGAGAGACAACTCATAGCTTTATAAAGTAAAATGGATGCGTTAGCCGCTCATATGTGGAGCATCTTTTGCTCGAGTGGAGAAAAAAACAGCTGGTCTGAAGTACATGCTCAGGGCAAGGAGGTAAAAAAAGGCCAGGTGGTTTGCTTTTGCAGTTTTTTCCAGCTGAAAAGACACATGAATTCGGATTTGACTGTTCACATTCATGTCACATGTCTGTGGATCGGACACGTGTCTGATTTAGGACCACATATGAAAGTGACTCAAATCTGATTTGAAAAAATTGGATTTGGCATGTTCACACTGCTATGAAAAATTAGATCTGAGCCACACTGAACAAAAAAAAAAATATTTGAGTCATTTCAGCCTGGTAATGTGAACATATGTAATCTTAGATTGAACACTAAAGTGGCCGGCTGCATTTGTGAGAAGGGGGAGGAGCATTATACAGAATATTTAAGGAAGGAACATGTTTTTTTTCTTTGGGGGAGGGGCTTTAGACAGAACACTGAATGGATTATCTGTATTGGGGAGGGGTTTCATATGTGGTCCTAAAGGAGAACTGAAAAGAGTTGTTGTATAAGTTTAGGGGAGGGGCTTTACATTTGTGGATGCAATTGTTTGTATGAAGGGAGGGCCACTAAAGCGATGGTCTGTATTTGTGTAGGCAAAGGGTTAGGATTGAGAAGAGATAAAAGGGTCTTTTCAGAGAGAGCTGAGGGGAGGTGCTTTGTTAGTCTGTGGGAGGGGCTTTAGACAGAACATTAAATGAAGGAAGCATCTGCAATTGTTTGGGGTGGGGTTTAAGAGGGGGAAATCAAGAGCGAGGTAGTGATAAATTAGGAAGGTGGTTTACGTAGAATGCTGAAGGGAGGGGCTTTGTGGAGAACAAAGCATTTGATTGGAGGGCGGTATGCTTACTCTGTTCTAGGTGTAATAATTGGTGTATTTTTTTTGGGGGGGGGGCTTATGATGGAACACTGAGGCTAGAGACTGCATTTCTTTGGGGGAGGTGCCTTGAAGTGCGAAGTAAAGTGAGGGGGAGGGGCTTATTTTGGGGGTTATGTACTACATGTAATTTGATGGTATTTGTATTTGTTTAATATTGAAGGATTTAGAGTATTTAATTTTTGTTTCAGCAAATTTTGAGCATTATGACATCTGTATGCACCATTACTCATCTCCCCCCCAACACACACACACACACAGACACATTGATCCCAGAGAGTGATAACCTGTTCCAGTCTCTTCACCTTCTGCACTTCTGAAAGAAAGAGAGAAAGAGAGAGAGAGATATCCAAACATTCTTTCCTGTCATCTCCTCATCTCTCTCGCTCTCTCTCCTTGGTGTGTGTGTAGGGAAAACAAAGCCTGTGCTGCTTTCATTTTTGCCTCATTATTTTGTAATTTCACAACCCAATAACTCTGCCTTCCCCTGAAGAGAGATACACACACCACACACGGGCGGGCGAGCGAGACAGAAAGAGAGAGAGAGAGAGAGAGAGAGAGAGAGAGAGAGAGAGATAGGAACATAGATAGAGTAAGAGTAGGAAGAAGAAAGAAATTATTTTTTTGTATTTGTGAGTGTGTGTGTGTGTGTTGGTATTAGAGATAGTAGTGTGTGTGTGTGTGTGTGTCCTGTTTGATGGCGGAAGGTAAACACACCTCAGCAGCTGTAAAGCAAATGTTTGCAGCAGAGAGAGTCAGGAGCTCATCCCCACAGAGCCCTGCAGTGTTTAGTTGTGTGTGCATCAGTGCATGTGTATCAGTGTGTGTGTGTGTGTGTGTGTGTGTGTGCATTAGAAATCATGGCTGCAGAGTGTGTGTGTTGGGGTGGCGGGGTCCTGAGGCTATGCTGCAGGCTTTGAGTGTGTTCTTCATGTGTTAGTCCACCTGTAGCCTCTCTCTCTCTCTCTCTCTCTCTCTCTCTTTCTTTATCTCTCTATCAATCTTAAACTCATTCACAAAAGAATAACGCCCACCTCAGCATGCAGTTCTCTCTCAGGTGAAAATATGTTTACAGGTGATTACTGTGTTTATCCACAAGAGGGCGTAAATGCTTCCCCAACTGCACTACAAAAATGTTCTAAGAGGCTATTTCTGGGTAGTGTACCTCTTGGTGAGAGATTGTGGACAGCTAGACATGACTCTACGGTGCATTCAAAGAGTCTAATTTTGCCCCTTTGATGGACTTTAAGAGGTCAGGCATCACTGGACTGAGAGAAGCAGGATTAAAAACTTTTTAATTGTCATTTTTATTGCCATTGTCATGGCTCTCCCACTTGCCAGATTTATGACCATTCAAGCAACAAAAGGATACTAGAGCCTTCTTTCAAGTGTACAGCATTTTCCCCAATAAACTTTAATATTGCAGTCACTCTACTATATTACCATTACATTCATACATACAGTACAGTTAGGTCCATAAATATTTGAACAGTGAAGCAATCTTTAGGATTTGGGCTCTGCATGCCACCACACTGGATTTGAAATGAAACAAATGAGATATAACTGAAGTGTAGACTTTCAAGTTTAATTCAAGGGGTTGAACAAAAATATCATATAAAGGGTAACACTTTCCTTGGATGGTCCATTTTATGGCCTTGTTGATGCTCAACTGACATTCAACTAACACTCAATTGAATGTCCATTAAATTTAACTGACCTCTATGTTGAATGTAAATGGTTTAAAATCGAACCTAACCGTACACCTAACCCTAACCTTAACCCTTAATCAACCATAAAATCGAACCCTACACCTAACCCTTACCCTAACCTTAACCTAAACTTAAAATCTAACCCTAAACCCAATCCTAAAATATTAAGATAAGCGTTTGGGTTAGAGTTGAATGTAGGGTTGTATTCAAAAGAGAATCATTTACTTTCACCTTTTAGTTCATTTGCATTTAATAGACATGTAGTTGAATGTTAGTTGAATGTCAGTTAATCATCAAAGAGGCCATCAAATGGACCATCCAAGTAAAGTGTTACCATTTAAAGCATTTAGGAACTACAACCATTTATCTACAAAGCCTCCTCATTCCAGGGGAATAAAAGTAATTTGGCAAATTTCCTCAAAAGCTATTTCATTTTATTCTTCAGTGGTCAAGTCAGTCATTAAATCTTAACTTGATAAAACAGCATGAAGACAAAACTAAAGGTAGAACGACCCACAAACCAGAAACACCTGAAGAAAAGGCCTGAAAAAGCATCATAAAGGAGGAAACCCAGTGTTAGGTGATGTCCATGGGTTCCCGACTTCAGGCAGTCATCGTCTGCAAAAAAAAATCGTCTGTTTTTTGCTTTATTATTAATAATACTATATCCAATATACCAATTACAATATAATAACATATTACTTACAGCCAGGTACAATTATATAAATGAATTATTGCGAGATAAGAGAATGAGCAAGAGACCTAGTCAAAGAGAGAGAGAGAGAGAAATACAGAGAGCGAGAGAGAGAGAGAGAGTCTGTTGCTGTTACAGAATGATGAGCAGGATGATGATGTTGATTGGCTGCACAAAGGCTGACTGGGACGCTGTGATTGACTCCACTAACTGACTCCACTGTACTGAGTGAGTGAAAGAGAGAGAGAGAATGAGTGTGAGCGAGGGAGCGAGTGAAAGAGAGAGAGAGGGAAAAAGAGAGAATTAAAATGTAAATAAGCGTGTTCAGTAGCTTGTGTAAATAGTTTAATATCTATGCAGCGGGGTTCTCACAGAGAGACGGGACTGCCGGCCTGCAATTCAAACTGTCAGGTATGCAGCAGGAAAATAAGGTGGAGTGTGTGGGTGTGTGTGTGTGAGAGTGTGTGTACGTGCGAGAGCACCTGTCCCGGTGGCGTTTACGCGGGTGACAGTCGTATTAATTTGGACAGTGTGTGTGGAGCTGTGTAAGCTGAAACAGAACACACTGCTGGAGTTATTGAACAGCCATGGCACGGCGCCAACTCACTGTCTCTCACTTCATCTTTAACCACAGAGCGAGAGAGAGAGAGAGAGAGAGAGGGAGAGCATGAGAGAGAGAGAGAGAGAGCTATATATAGACCTATACCTGCTCAACTGTTGCTGACTCAGATGTTCTCATGAGATGAGCTCCGACCAATAGTAATTCAGGATGCTTTAGAGCTGCCATGATCACATGACCAATGACCATTAGGTAAAGAGGTATAAAGGCTGAGCTGTAGTTGTAGCTGTCTGGCTAGTTTAATTAGCTAGTTGATCACTGTTATTTGTATATTTATCATGGTGTTTGATCATAGTGTTGTCATGTCTGCAAGTTGTCTTTTTTAGGTGCTGTGCCAAATGGTGCTTTCCTGCAGAAAGTGACTCCCTTCGAATGTGGGTGCTTCCTGCACTAGAATCAGGAGTCAGATTTCGGCACAACATCGCTTCTTTTTCTTCTTCTTTTGTTTAGTGGGAGACGATAGCCTGACTCAACTTCCTGTAATTGCTTTGAAAGATCCAAACCATTCAAACTACAGTAGTAGATCCAGACCTATACAACCTCTTGTGGTTGGACCATGCTTTGGTCCTTTGGTGCCTTGCATATTGTGACGGTGCCCTGCGGATAGGGGCGTGGCCACCATGACCCGGCAATCCCCTGCCTCCGCACTTCAAAATGTACTTAATGCACCACAATTAAGTAACATCAGTAAAATCACAGAGCATACGGGTTAAAAAAATCCATCAGCTGATTTGTTTGTAAAGAAGCTGGAATCAGAATCATGTTGAGTTGGATTGTGTTGATTAGGTTGAGTTGGGTTGAGTTTGGTTGAGTGCTGATGAACTAGAGAAGCAGCTGCAGACGCCTCACGCTCCCAGGCTGATCGGCAACGCTCGGAGGAAACATGTTGTCGTCGTGTTTTGTTTAAAACTTCTGCTTGAGGAGCGGCGTGATGAAGAGCGCTGCCGATCGTGGCTCGTTCTGAGTGGAGTTCATTTCACACGCATTACAGCTCTTACGTACAGTGCCGTAAAAACAAATTACATTTTCACAACCTGTCTCCACCACGTCTCCACCACAGCTGGACTGGATTCTCACTCAGCGCTGGTGATGCTGGTTTTATTAGGAACTGCGGGATGGATGCAGACAGTCTGAGCCTCATTATAAACAGATAAAACACCATCATCTGATTCTGTTAGTGTGTAATATTGGCGCAGATCTGCAAATCCATCATACGGAAGTGTGTGTATTTTAACCAATGGCGTAAAAATATGTTTTAAAATAAAATAATGCAGTGTAGCTGTAAAGCATATTTTTACTGGATTTCTAACGTACAGTTTGTCCATTAAGTAAAATATATCGCAACAGTAAAGGTGTTCTTTATGCAATTTAATTACAGAACCTTTTACCAAAGCAGTTCCATCAGATTACAGCACCAGAGCAGAGCTCTATTTACCATTGAGACCAATTGAAGCTACTGCAGTCCAGTTTGATTTGATTTTTGTTTGATCATTAAAAGAAGAAGTGATGACCAAGGCCAAGAACTAATACTATAGTAATAGAGTCCAGCACATCTAACTGACATTAGCTGACTGGCTAACGGCTAATTAGTGCTTACTCTCTATTTCATCAGTCAGACGTACAGAAAAAAACAAAAACAAAAAAAAAAAAACTTCTACCAAAGAACTTCATACAAAGTGTCTGTTTGGGTTCCACTATTATGTAAAATTATTATTTATCAGCTTCAGAATCTCTGCACTATGTAACTCTGGTGAAGCGCTGCAGGATAATGTTCTTCAGAACCGCATAACACTGGATAATCTCATTCAAGGAAGAATTCTACAGCCTTTATCCAGAAGTGATGGTAATCTGTGGGTTTTTATAGGTTACATATTTGTGAGGATGTTTTACATGTAGAATCCTCTGTTTGTGTTCTGAGATTACGCCTGTATCTGATTACATCCAGCGATAATCAGGAACTCATATCTCATATCGAGGAACTTCATATCAGCTGAAGCTCCACCCACTCTCCACATGAGATGGTCTGCTGGTTTCTGGCGCTGTGTGATGGTGTGTTATCTTCTGCACACACAGACACACACACACACACACTCCATCTCTGCTCTTCATTTCCTTTATTTAACCGCTGATAGAGAGATATAGAGACATACAGAGAGAGAAAGAGAGAGAGAGAGATGGAGACATCTTGTGTAGAGGCAGGGTAAGAGTGTGTGTCCTGCGGAGAGAGAGAGAGAGAGAGAGAGAGAGAGGGCGAGCGAGCCGCAGTGATAATTATCTCGGTGCTGAAGGGCGGGCTGTGACTGGCCCGTTTTGACTGTGTGTGATTGGGTCTGATAGCGACCCGATTGGAGGGGAGCAGCTGGACAGAGTGAGAATTAGTGTGGGGAGAGAGTGGGCAGGGCCGGCGAAACTGACCGTCCACCCGAGAGAACCTTCAGCGCAAGAGTGTGTGTGTATGTGTGTATGTGCATGCGTGTGTGTGTGTGTGTGTGTGTGTGGTGGGGTCACTATATTCAAACTTTTTCCCATTCAAGCAACCCCACCATATTCAGCTATAAGTATATTGCAGAAAATCATTAGATGCATTAATAATAATAATTTTTTGTCTATATTTATTAACCATTAGAAGTGGTTGCAAAATATTGGTTATTGTTATGTAAATTTATGTAAGTGGTTTATCGTAAACTATCAGCTTCAGAATCAATGCACTATGTAATTTTGGTGAAGTGCTGCAGGATAGTGCAATTCTTCAGAACTGTGGAAGTATTGATAATCTTAGGGTTTTAAAGGTTACATATTTGGGTTGATTTTTTTTATGTTTAAACAATGATTTGCATTAAAATGTGCTCATTTTATTAACAAACACTATGGCGAAAAAATAAAACTCATTGATGATGACTAAATAAAAATTAATACTTGAAAATGAAACCTATGACAAAATGTATTACACCCTTCATCAACAAATAAGAACTCAGCGAAAATTTCAAAAATATGATTATTAAGGTGTGGCTAAGGTGTTTCATTATATTAGCCAAAAACACCTCACAAACTCAGATAAGTTACATTCATCTGACAAGCTACTTCATGTGGTAATAATAACTTAATGAACTAGGTTTATTAAACTGAAACACTATTAATCAAATACTGGTTCTTTCAGGATATTTATTTACATTGAAGAACCAGTTCAATTTCTTAGCACCATATGCAAATATTGTCATACCCACTGAATTGTCATATTAAATCAGTTGCATTATAGCAGATGTAGATTCATGATTATAGAGCCATCAGTAGCATTACTGACAGTTACACTGAATACATAGTTACAATAAAATGATTTGTTACACTATATCAATTCCACTGTATTCTATTATCTCCAGTGGTTAACTGTTATAGTAATGCCTTCCCCAACACACACACACACACACACACACACACACACACACGCACACACACACACTTATGCACAATAAGGTGGAGGAGATGTAAAGGAAGGGAGTGCAGATCAGCATTTCCTATCACAACATCAAAGTGAGTGAGTGTGCGTGCCTGTGTGTGTGTGTGTGTGTGTGTGTGTGTGTAGGAAGCCCACTGGAGGTGAAACACTGACTGTACTCACGACACAGCGAGCAAAGCTGACAGTGACAAATGCCTTACTGTGAGTTTTCCCCAAACACTCCCCCTCACTCTCACCCCATCTCTCTCTCTTTCTCTCTCTGTTTCTCTCTCTCTCTCTGTCTGACTCTCTCTCTGTCTGTCTCTCTCTCTTTCAGTGTCTCTCTCGTTCCCCTAACACAACCCCCCACCCCCCCAAGGTAATAAGGTAATGTGGTGATATGTAGGTTAGTGTCGCTCTGCCTCAAAGGCACTTAGACAGCAAATATATCACCCTCAATATCACCTTTACTGACCACACACTGACCACATAACAACCCTTACTGACACACAATAATCAGCACTAATTGGTACTGACCACAAGCTTACACATACCGACCACAAAATGGAAAAATCTAACATGTACTGACCACATATTGACTCACAGCAACCCATACGTACCTGTACTGACCACACACTGACCCAATTTAACCCCCAGTAACCTGTATATACTGACCTGTACTGAACTACAGTAATAAATACTCACCACAAATCCACTTAAACTGACCAGTACTGACCAGTACCCATACTTACCTGTGCTGACCTGTACTGACCACATACTGACCCTAACCAACCCACAGTAACTTGTATCTACTGACCTCCACTGACCTACAGTAATAGATACTGACCACAAATCCACTCAAACTGACAAGTACTGGCCAGATAATGGCTCTAACTAACCAAAACCTGTACTGACCACACACTGACCTATACTGTCTAATATTGATCCATACTAACCTGTACTGACCTATACTGACCTGTATTGACCAGTACTGACCACACACTGACCTGTACTGACCATACATTGACCTATACTGTCTAATATTGATCCATTCTGACCTGTACTGACCAAACACTGACGTGTAATGACAACACACTGACCTATACTGTCTAATATTGATTCATACTGACCTGTACTGACCAAACACTGATCTGTAATGACCACACATTGACCTATACTGTCTAATATTGATCCATAATGACCTGTACTGAACAAACACTGACCTGTACTGACTACACACTGACCTATACTGTCTAATATTGATCCATTCTGACCTGTACTGACCAAACACTGACGTGTAATGACAACACACTGACCTATACTGTCTAATATTGATTCATACTGACCTGTACTGACCAAACACTGATCTGTAATGACCACACATTGACCTATACTGTCTAATATTGATCCATAATGACCTGTACTGAACAAACACTGACCTGTAAAGACCACACACTGACCTATACTGTCTAATAGTGATCCATACTGAACCATACTAACCTGTACTGACCTATACTGACCACACACTGACCTCTACTGACCAGTACTGACCACCTGTACTGACCACACACTGACCTATACTATCCAATATTGATCCATACCGACCTGTATTGACCAAACACTGACCTATACTGTCCATATTGATCCATAATGACATGTACTGACCTATACTGACCTGTACTGACCACACACTGACCTGTAATGACCACGCACTGACCTGTACTGTCTAACATTGATGTATACTGAACATACTGACCTATACTGACCTGTTCTGACCTCACACTGACCTATACTGTCTAATATTGATTCATACTGAACCATACTGACCAGTACTGACCTCACACTGACCTGTTCTGACCACATACTGACCTGTAATGACCACACACTGACCTGTGCTATCAAATATTGATCCATACTGAACCATACTAACCTGTTCTGACCACATACTCCCAAACAACTATACTGACCCAAAAACCCACAATAGCTGACCAATACTGACCCAAATTGATGTATACCTACCACACTTACCTCTCTGGACAATACTGAATATATACCACCCTGTACTGACCAACACTGACCTCACACTCACCTGTGTGGACCATACTGAACTTCACAAACCCACTCTGACCCTATACTGACCTGTACTGACATATACACTGACCCATACTAAATGGCACTGATCCATAGTGACCACGTACACTTTTACAGACCCGGCTCAGCGGACAGACCGGTGCTGCGGTGTCAGGTGTGTGTCCCAGTTCTGATTTATTGCCTGCTTTGTGATTGATTGATGAGGACTGAAAGAGCCGAGGGATGAAGGAGAGCTGCTCTCTCTCTCGCTCTCTCTTTCTGTTTCCGCCTATGTGCCTCTCTGCACACTCTGGCAACCCAGGGAGATGGCCATCCATCCATCCATCCATCCATCCATCCACCGTCTCTCTCTCTCTGTCTCTCTCACACGCACACACACTTTCACTCTAACTCTTTCTATCCATCCCTCTATCCATCCATTTGTCTGCCCATCTGTCAGCCCTGCTCGCCCGTTTTCAGTCTGAAAGCTCAGAAAAGCACTCCCTGCTAGAGTGCATGAATGTGTGTGTGTGTGTGTGTGTGTACAGCAATGCTAAGAACTGACCACACACATTATTACACTCCGAAGACCAATTACATTACTGGGATAAGTTACATCTTTATTACGTTATTAATGATAAGTCAAAAGCATTGGGACACCTGCTCATTCATTTTTTCTTCTGAAATTAAGGATCCTGCTTTTGTTGGAGTAACTGTCTCTACTGAGAAAACTTTACACTAGATTTTGGTAGAACAAATTATTGTGAGGATTTGATTGCATTCAGCAAAAAAAAAAAAAAAAAAAAAAGTTTTAGTGAGGTCAGGATGTTGGAGACATGGATACATTATCGAACTTATCCCACCCAAAAGTATATAAAGGAGATCCATCATTCCAGAGAACACAATTCCACTGGTCCACAGCTCAATACCAGGGGATTTATACCCCTCTACCTCAAACGTTTAGTCATTAGGTATGATGCCAATAGGTTCAGGTTTATTTATCTGCTACAGAGAGTTTCATTCTATTGGCAGCATTTCTTACTCTACAGGGACTAGCAACTTAAAGTACTTGGATGTGTGTGAATGTGAATATGCAGCATTTGTAGCTTTGTGAACAAAAGCATCTAACAGTATTGTTGTGTTTTTAGAACTTTAGTTAAAAGAATATGTGCTGTGTGTGTGTGTGTGTGTTTGTGTGTGTGTGTGTGTGTGTGTGTGTGTGTGTGTGTGTGAGAGAACAATACCTGTGATTCATCATAGTTTCAGCTTCTAATTGGCGGGGTGTAGTAACCTGCAGACTTCGACCTCATTAACCTCAGCAACCCCCAGACCACCACCAGTGTGTGTGGCTATGTGTGTGTGTGTGTGTGTGTTTCTTTTGCTTTTGTTGCAATATTGCTGGAATTTTTCTTCCACTTTTCAAACTCACACACACACACACAGACACGCTCGCACACACACTATCGGCAGCTCCACCAGACAGCACATTCAACATGTGGCTGGCTGAATGAGCCGTCAATCATCCTATAACCCAATCACTCGAGACTAATTGCATACTCGTGCTAATGGCATGGGTGGAGCCTGCACTCAATTGCATTTAATTCTCAGTTGTGTGATGTTAATTACCTGAGTCAAGTAAACGAGTTGTGGGGAGGTGTTCCAGAGAACCGAGGGTTCCCCCCCACATCGCTTCGTCTTAATTATCCAATTTCTCCTGATTAGATTGAATCTTGAACCCCACAAATGAATTCATTAGCCGTGGGTTTCCGTACACGGGCCTGGCGAGGGATATCGGATGGAGGCGGGGCTTTGTTTCCATCGAGAGTCTCCTGCTTTCTCTCTTTCGTTTTGTACGTTATGGTACTGTATGTTTCAGAGACCCTTAATCACTTAATCACATCAGTCTAATCAAAGTGGATTATTGATGACTAAAATGATTAAAAATTCCTAATGTACGGCAAAGCGAAGAATTCCGAAACGGCAAAGACAGCGAGACAACGAGAAGCGTTAAAGTGATGAATTAGCAGAAATATCGAATGTACTCTTCACCCCAACTCTTAAAATGATCAGATCACGATCACAAGTTCAACGCGTCCAGAGTCTGTAGTTAACTTCTTTAGATTCTATAGATATAGAGATACAAGGATAATGTAGCTATCATCTCTGAACACCTTCAAGAAAGATCTCAGCTTTACTTTTAAATCAAAAGTAATTAATTCCACAGTCACATTCATACCACACCAAAACCATGGAGACCACAGAAACACTGGATACCAGAACAACACTGATACCATAAAAACACTGATACCACAGCAACACTGGATGCCACAGAAACACTGATTCCGCAGAAACACTTGATGCCACAGAAACACTAATACCACAGCAACACTGATTTCACAGAAACACTGGATACCACAGAAACACTGATTCCGCAGAAACACTGGATGCCACAGAAACACTGATACCACAGCAACACTGATTCCACAGGAACACTGGATACCACAGAAACACTAATACACCAGCAGCTATGGATACCACAGAAACACCGGATGCCACAGAAACACTGATAACACAGCAACACTGGATTCCAAAGAAACACTGCATACCACAAAAACACTATGAAACCAGAAACCACGGATACCACAGAAACCACTGATACTGCAAAAACCTTGGATACCCCAGAAATACTTATACTTCAGGAACACTAGATACCACAGAATCACTGGATTGCACAGAAACACTAATACCCCAGAAACCATGGATACAACAGAAACCCTGGATACCACAGAAACCCTGGATACCACAGAAACCCTGGATACCACAGAAACCCTGGATACCACAGGAAACTACTCTGCTCTTCACTTCATCATTCCACTTGTATTCTCCTTCCTTTCATCCTTCAATCCTCTTCCACCAATCTCAGCAATCATCCATCTCTCTCTCTCTCTCTCTCTCTCTCTCTCCCTGTACTGTATGTTATTAGAATAGTCTGACTCTGTGTTTTCTTTAATTAGCCGCTGATGTTGCGCTTTTGAGCAGTGTGTGTGAGAGAGAGAGAAAAAGAGAGAGAGAGAGAGAGAGTGTGTGTGTGTGTGTGTGTATTGGGCCGGGCCCTTTGGGGGAAACTGAGCATGTGCGGGTTCTCCCCCACCGAACCCGTGTGAGTGTGCTGGTATCGGGCGGATCTGGCGGGGTGTAATTATTTTCAGTAAATGGACTTTTGGAGCGTCAGCACACAAATGAGATGCGAGGGGCGAGAGACAATTAATTACTCTCTCATCCTCACTCTCTCACTCCGGGAGAGAGAGAGAGAGGTAGAAAAGAGAGAGGGGGAGAGAGAGAGAGAGAGAGAGAGAGAGAGAGAGAAAGAGAGAGAGATTACTGTGTGCTGCACGTGTTTCCATCCTCTCAGTCATACTAATGTTGTCTTACTGCGGCCTGGAACAAAGTATGTGTGTCTATGTTTGTGTGTGTGTGTGTGTGTGTGCAGATTACAAATATACTTTTAAAGCTTGCACAGATATGTGTGATCTGTCGTGCACACACACACACACAGCTTTGTGGCCTAAATACGGGTCTTTTAGTAAAATTGTATATTGATCGTGGTCCAAAACCAGCCCAATTATTACAGAGGGTTCTTAAATTTTGTACTATAAAGTAAATTTTCTCCCCAATTTACACGGCCAATTACCCAACCCACTCATTAGGACTCCCCCTATCACTAGTGATGCCCCAACACCAGGAGGGTGAAGACTAGCACATGCCTCCTCTCATACATATGAAGTCAACCACCGCCTCTTTTTTTTCGAACTGCTGCTGATGCAGCATTGCCGAATAGCATCACAGTGCACTCGGAGGAAAGCGCAGCAACTCAGTTCTGATACATCAGCTCACAGATGCCTTGTGCTGATCAACATCACCCTTTTGAAGTGATGTGGGGAAAGAGATCACCATCTACCCACTCAGAGACAGAGAGCAAGGCCATTTGTGCTCTCTAAGGGATCAAACAGTTGATAGCAAGCTGCATGAACAGAATTTAAAGTATCATATTTGTAGTAAAGATGTGTGTGTACAACCTTTTAAAGGAACATCGCTTGCTGTAATGGTTCTTTACCAAGTTAAAGGCTCTCCAAACATCACACACCTTTTATTTGTAATAAGGTATAGCCTTATTAGACCCTTAGACCATTCTGGCCCAATTATGTTCCAATTGAGGCACTTATGTGTTGGTTATTATAATAGTAAGGATGCTGTGGCCACAAGCTGGCGCAGCTTCACCATCACATTTAAGGCCAGTAATGATGTTTGGCCACTTGTAGAAGTGTGGACAACAGTGGTCAAGAATTGAAGCCAAAACACACTCTCGTTTTGATTGCTGGTTGTCGTACAATGTTTAATCCCACCAAATCCCATATAAGTAAATAGAGCAGAAATGCTTATGTGGGGTCTGGAAGTTTTTTTCTCCACTGGATTCATGTTGGCCTCACATATGGATGTATTGATGTCAGTAATTGGCTCTATTAGGGTCATCAATGTGACTAGGAGGGGTTAAACAATGTCAAAGGCCTTGCCTGGGTTGTGCACTGTATGTGGGGCATAAATGGGACCCATATGGTTTAAGGTTTAAGGTTATTATAAGTCATTTGGAAACTCAAATTGGGTTCCAGTATTAAAACATTTACAATAACATTTATGCCCACTTGGAAGCCACCTAGACAATGTTCCATCCATGTGAGTCCCCCAGAGTTTTATCAGGAACATCTGCACATCCCAGTCTGATCTCTACCTCCGACTAGAACAGAACTGTGGGCAGAACTTTGGGTGGTCCTTCCCAGTCTTTAGTTCATGTTGCGTTCACACTTCAATCCAACCACAACAAAGATCATTCAGAGGTGGAGCAAAATTCACCTGCTCAGGTGTTTTTAGTTGTTTGTTTGATGCCCCAGTATATTTTGTCTCATTCTTCTTTCATCTGTCCTTCCCTCCCTCTCTCCCTCCATTTCTCTCCCTCTACCTCTCTCTCTCTCTCTTAGGATTCCAGCTCTAACCTTTTCCATATATTCTGTTCTTCCCCCCGAGGTGACTGTCATCTGCATCTCATTAGATTTACAGAGAGAAAGAGAGAGGGAGACAATGAAGGAGATAAAACTCTATCCATCTCTCCCAGGCTCTCTCTCTCTCTCTCTCTCTCTCTGTTCGTTTATCCGTTTCTCCAGTTTCCTCCAATTTATCACGGACAATAAATGGTCATCTAGACAACTTAACCACTAAGCCATGCTTTTAACTGTCCATGTGTGTGTGTGTGTGTGTGAGAGAGAGAGTAAGTGCAGAAGTGTGTGTGTGTGTGTGTCTGTGTATATGAGAGCGTTTCTACCGACTCAGCACTAATTAGGCTGTTATCTGATGGAAGTAAATTTGCACGTTTAGCTGAAGATGGATGATGTTCTTTCTCCCTTGCGTGTGTTTATATATAAGTGTGTATGTGTGTGTGTGTCTGTGTCTGTGTGTGTGTGTGTGTGTGTGTGTGTGTGTGTGACTCCATGAATGTTTAAAGCGGTTCTCACAGTTTTGCTCCGTCAGGAACAGTTTTTGCCACTGGATATTAAATCAGTAAATCAAGAATCATTTGAAGCTTTGACTCACTGGTTCAGTCCATTTGATTCATTTGCACCTTTTCACTCTATTATATCTATTGGCTGTTTAAATAATTTAGGTCATTTGGCTCGGAATTCTCTTTTGAGCTTTTTTGATCTCTTGAGTCTTTAGCTCTGTTTTATTTATTTATTTATTTATTTATTGCATATTTTGAATATTTTTATATTATTGAGTATTTTGAGTGAATTTGATATGTTGGGTTGTTTGGATCTTTGGATCTTTGAATCTTTTACTCTTTTAGAGCTCTCAGACTTTTGAATCATTTGGTCTTTTACTTCACTGGCATGTTCAGGTCCCTATGAATCATTTGACTCAGTTAGTGCTTTTGAATCATTCAGATCATTTGGATCATTTGGCACTTTTAGCTATTTGGACATTTTAGCTGTTAACTCTTTTACATCTTTAGACTCTTTTGACAGGCTGATACAAGTTATTGGGTCTAATATAGCTAATAAAATCACGTCCCAATTAACTGTTCATCATTATGAGAGCTGAATAGATCCTCCCTCTTCTGTTGGAAATAAATAGAATGGAATAAATGAATCATTGATTATTATGAACTCAGGACACAGTGAATAAGGTATATACAGAACTGAGGCCACATCCATATTCAGCACGAACTCACCTTTACTTGTCACCCATATAAAACATTATAAACTTATATTACACACACACACACACACACTTCCTAATATCCCTGTGCTTCCGTCCACTGTGCTCTATATTTGGCGTGTGTATTGATCAGTGTGCAGGTTATAGATCAGTGCGGGGTGATGTGGGCGCTGTACTCCGTCCTGCTGCTCTATATGTAATTCACACTGCTGGCATATCGATAAGAGGAAGTGGGCGTTTCCTGCTATTGGACATATATCACCCATATGCATATTTTTATCTGTTGGCCAAAATATTTTCATCCATTAGAACAGATTTGATTTCTGTTTAAATGCTGCGCTCAGTTCATTCCTCTCCAGCTCATAAAAAACTCCATCACAACTATTCAAAATATACACTGGATTGATCTCAGACATTTTGGTTTCAGGATTTTTTTATGTAATCTCGTCTTATCTCTTATATTTAACAAACTTTCTCTTACTCTTACTGTACTTTAAAAATAGATTATGCAAATGAGTTTTTTCTGCTCTGTATTGACCCTTTCAGAAAGCAATCTGTGATGAAACGTTTTTCATAATTTTAGTGTGAGTGGGCGGGGCTAAACTGCTGTAGGGAGGATGAATTACATGAGTGTAATTCATCACTACAGCAGTTTAGCTCCACTTATCCATCTCTACAGTAGTTTAGCTCCACCCATTCATCATACAGAAATTTGAGCCCTATTCATTTAAACCCTACCCATTCAGCCTACAGCAGTTTTGCTCCACCCACTCAGACTTGATTAATCTAAGAGCAGTTTAGTTGCACCATTTAGATTAGAGTTGATTAGCTCCACCCCTTCATCACAGAGCAATTTGAACCTTGTTTAATTAAGCCCCACCCATTCAGCCTATAGCAGTTTAGCCACACCCATCCAATTGTACAGCAGTTTAGCCCCACCCATTCTGAATCTATTAATCTGAGAGTAGATTAGTTGCACCATTTAGCATAGAGTTGGTTAGCTCCACCCCTTCATCACACAGCAATTTGAACCTTGTATAATTAAGCCACACCTATTCAGCCTGCAGCAGCTTAGCTCCACCCACCAATTCATACAGCAGTTTTGCCCCACACATTTAGAATCTATTAATCTGAGAGAAGTTGTAGTTGCACCATTTAAATTAGAGTTGTTTAGCTCCACCAATTAATCACAAACCAATTTCAACTCAACTATTCATTTAAGCCCAGCCCATTCATCCTACAGTAGTTTAGCTCCACCCATACATTCATACAGCCCCACCCATTCTCACTCTATTAATCTGAGAGCAGTTAAATTGCCCCGTTTAACATAGAGTTGTTTAGCTCCACCCCTTCATCACACAGCAATTTGAACCTGATTCATTTAGGTCCCTCCCCCCCTCCCCCATTCAGTCTACAGTAGTTTAACCACACCTATTCAGCCTACAGCCATTTTGCCCCACCCACTCATGTGGTAGTTTGAAGTGTGTGTTTGCAGTTGGGCTGCTGTTTGGATGATGTGCACTACAGGGCAGCTTCTAGAATGATAAAGCCTGTACTCTGAGTGTGTGTGTTTGTTTGTGTGTGTGTGAGGACATTTTTTGTGTGGTGTGAGGGTCAGTCCCTGCAGGAAGTGGTTCTGAATAAGAGTCCGGGGAGATCTCGGAACTGTTCGGGCTGAGCCGGGCTGCGGTTCTGCTGCCATTTCTAAAGGCCAAACTGGAACAATAAAGCACTGCGGAGGCAGCGGAACCGTGGCCCGGCTGATCCAAACCAACCGAGCTCTCATTATCTGTGTTCAGGGAGAACCCGGGCATCCGCCGGCCACATAAACGATGAGGCGGAGCTTCAGGGACGTACTCGGGTCCAGCCGGGAGAGCGCCGCTTATTTATTTATACGATTATCTGATTTATATATTTATTTACCACAGATTAGTTGACTAGAAAAGGCCATTCCTCTCCTTTACCCATACTTTACGTCTGTGTCTACGTCTCTCTCTCTCTTATTTCTCTCCCTACTTCTCTCTCTTCCTCTCTTTACCTTTCTCTCTACTTTTATCTCTCTCTTAGTTTCTCTATCTATCTATCTATCTATCTATCTATCTATCTATCTATCTATCTATCTATCTATCTATCTATCTATCTATCTATCTATCTATCTATTACTTTTTCTCCCTACCTCTCTCTTTCATTCTTTACCTCTTTACCCCCGCTCTCTACCTCAATCTCTCTCCTACTTTCTCTACCTACCTCTTTCTCTCCCTCTCTCGCTCTCTCTCCTACTTTCTTTCCCTCTTCCTCTCTACCTCTTTCTCCCTCTCTCCCATCTCTCTCTCTCCCTCTTTCTCTCTATCTCTTTCTCCCTTTCTCTCCCTGCTTCTCTCTCCCTCAGTCATAGTTCTGGTCTTGAAATCTTCAGGATGACTTCAGTATATAAACACACACACACACACACACACACCCCATCATCCACTCTGACAGTAAAGCTCGCCCAGAATCAGCCCATAAACCTGTGGCCCCGCCCAGCCGGCAGCCCCATCATGCATAATTTAACAGGATGTGGCGCTAATTGGTGGATGTAAACATCTTGACTGCTGATAATTGAACAGTTGCTCTGGGCTAATGGATGCATGTCCAACATACGCTGGAAGAAGAGCTCAGAACAGGGGGGTGGGGTGGGTGGGATGGAGAGGGTGTGGGGGCGAGAGAGGAAAAGAATAAGAAAGAGAGAGAGAGAAAGAAAAAAAAAAAGAAGAAGAGAAAAATAGTGAGAGCTGAGTGCATTTTTATTTCTGTGACACTTCTCTTCCCTCTTTACATCCATAACTCTCTCCCTCTCTCTCTCTCTCTCTCTCTCTCTCTCTCTCTCTCTCTCTCTCCTGAGTAATTAATTTCCCAAGCTGGCAGTGCACTCTGTGTGTATGTGTGTGTGTGTGTGTGTGTGTGTGTGTGTGTGTGTGTGTGTGTGTGTTGGGGGGGTGGTTAGAGGGGCTGCTGCGTCAATACTCATTTTGTGAGCAGGAAAACAAATATATTTAATCCTGCCTGTGTGTGTGTGTGTGTGTGTGTGTGTGTGTGTGTGTGTATGTTGTTACAGCCTCGTTTGGGCAGTTTCATTGATTTATGTGCATTAGGGCGTTATGTCACCGGGGAAAGGACGCACACCAAATGACAAAATACTTTTTTGGGGTATTTTATTCCGATAGATCCCACCCCAGGGATTTTTATGAAATATAAAAATGTATATTAATTATAAAACAAATATGAAATAAAAGCAAAATAAAGACAATCAGCACTTGCTGAGCAGAAATATTAGTCTCAATGCACAACAACACTGCACCACCTATCTTTGACTTACTGCAACTGCAGTGTACAGATTTATAGACTTTTATCAGAGCTTGTACTCAATTGTACTCAAAATAACAAAAATAAATGAATACACTGTAAAACCCTAGCTTAGAACACAGCACAGTATTTGGTAGTGGCACTCGATTTACTCAGCTTTACTCAACAAGATTTGAGCATTTCTTTAAGAGAACTTGGATAAAAAGCTTCTCTTATTTCATTAGGATGGCTCTGGATGGATCCTAAAATGGAGCACCACCATACACTGCAGCTTGAGCCTCCTTCTCTACCATGCTCATAGCTCCTCCCTTTCCTCTCTCAGGGTGACAACACTTCTGATTGTGTTTCTTAAAGTTACAGACACACATTTTAAAGGTGTATTCTCAATTCACCACCTGGCTACACAGACACACACACACACACATACACACATTGAGTGAGAGATGTAAATATACCAGGTGGGGAGGCTGTAAGGTGTGTATATTGACCAAGAGGGTGTGTGTGTGTGTGTGTGTGTGTGTGTTTGTGTGAATACACTACAGTGGAATGCAGTTGGGGTTGCTCTCCAAAGAGGTGGAAAGTCACTACAGTCTTTGATAGTTTGTGTTGTGTTGTTGTAACTCAACTCAAGCTAATCAAGTCCAGTGCGTTCCAACCCAACCCAACCCATCATTGTTGGGCTTACCTGTCCTTTGTTGGGTTGAGTTGGATCAACCTGAATTGAGCTGAGCTGTATTTTGTTGAGTTGTATTGAGTTATATTGAGTTATGTTTAGTTGAGTTGCACTGGGCAGTGCTTTATTAGATTGCGCTAATGGCGGTTTTGTATTGGATCGAGTAGAGTTAAGTTGGGTTGAGTTGGATTGTGTTAGGTCTGGCTACGTTATGTTTGGTTGAGTTGGATTGTGTTGGGCCTGGCTGCATTATGTTTGGTTGAGTGTGATTGTGTTGGGTCTGGCTACTGGCTATGTTATGTTTGTTTGAGTTGGATTGTGTTGGGTGTGGCTACTGGCTATGTTATGTTTGTTTGAGTTGGATTGCGTTAGGTCTGGCTACTGGCTATGTTATGTTTGGTTGAGTTGGACTGTGTTAGGTCTGGCTATTGGCTATTTTATTTTTGTTTGAGTTGGATTGTGTTGGGTCTGGCTATGTTATGTTTGTTTGAGTTTGATTGTGTTGGGCCTGGCTGCATTATGTTTGGTTGAGTATGATTGTGTTGGGTCTGGCTACTGGCTATGTTATGTTTGTTTGAGTTGGATTGTGTTGGGTCTGGCTACATTATGTTTGGTTGAGTTTGATTGTGTTGGGCCTGGCTGCATTATGTTTAGTTGAGTTTGATTGTGTTGGGCCTGGCTACTGGCTATGTTATGTTTGTTTGAGTTGGATTGCGTTAGGTCTGGCTACTGGCTATGTTATGTTTGGTTGAGTTGCGTTGTGTTGTGTTGTTTTGTGTTGTGTTGGGCTGCACCGTGTTGGGTTAGGTTGGGTTAACAGGCAAAAGATTCCAACGGTATCAACTCTTGAAGCTAAAGGTAACCACTTAGTCTCAGTTTCCACACATACACACACACACACACATATACACACACACACACATACACACACACACACTGTTTCACACATGCACTCAGCTTCAGCAGCCACAACAAAGCAGCCAGCGCTCTACACATCGTCTCCCACTTAAAACGGCCGTCAGCGGGGTGTCAGCAGACGCTCAACCGGCTTTCGTCTCCGCCGTCTCTCCAGCGCCACCCGTCACCCGCTCGCCCCGCCGGCACTCTCTCAGGGCTGAGTGTGGGTATACCTGCCACCACACAGATGACTGACTCTTTGTTTGTAAATGGAGGATGAAAAGGTGTGGAGGCGACGCTGTGCTTTCTGTTGGGTTCAAAGTGTGTGTGCAGGTGAGGGGCGGGGCTTCCTGTCAGGTGTAGTGGAATAGTGTGTGTGTCACAGGTATACTCTAGACACAAAGTAATAATGCCCTAATAATGGATATTTACAGTATTACAGTCTGTCTGATTGAATATGTCAATCATAGGCACATTATAGTGCATTATAAATCCCCCTAAACTCCCTGTAGTTGTAGTACAGTCTGTCAGATTGAGTATGTGGATTGTAGGAACATTATGGAGCATTATAGAGCACCCCACTATGCTTTCTGTAGTGTATTACAGTCTGTCACATTGAGTATGTGGATCATAGGAACATTATAGAGCATTATAGAGCACCCCCTATGCTTTCTGTAGTGTATTACAGTCTGTCAGATTGAATATGTCGATCATAGGCACATTATAGCACATTATAAATCCCCCTAAACTCCCTGTAGTTGTAGTACAGTCTGTCAGATTGAGTAAGTGGATCACAGGAACATTATAGAGCATAATAGACCACCCCTAATCCTTTCTGTAGTGTATTACAGTCTGTCAGATTGAGTATGTTGATCATAGGCAAATTATAGCGCATTATAAATCCCCCTAAACTCCCTGTAGTTATAGTACAATCTGTCAGATTGAGTATGTGGATCATAGAAATATTATAGAGCATTATAGAGCATCCCTATGCTTCCTGTAATTTTTAATGCAGTCTAGCAGAGTATGTGGATTGTATGAACATTATAGAGCACACCTGTGCTTTCTGTAATGTATTACAGTCTGTCAGAATGAAAAAGTGGATCAGAAGAACATTATAGAGCATCATTGATTGCTCCCTACATGTCCTGTAGTGTATTACAGTAGAATACAGTATGGCACACCACACATTTGTTGACTAATTTCCGTGGCAGTTTATTGAGGGAAGGAAATGGACCATACCGCCCATAAGGAGTTCAATAGTTGGAGGAATTTCTGTGTTTTTGCTGGAAAAACACTGCATCTGTCTCGGTCAGAGAATCCGGGAGCGGCAATGATCTAAAGACCACATGGGATTGTGGGATTGTGGGTAGCGTGATTGGATAAAGAGGATGCTCACTGTTTCCCAGTTCAGTGTGCTTTAATGTTGGAGCTGTGTGTGTGTGTATGTGTGCGTGTTTGGTGTGTGTGTGTGTGTGTGTGTGTGTGTGTGTGTGTGTGTGTGTGTGTGTGTGTGCGCGCTACTGGGCTGAGGGTTTGGGACAGCGTCCCTGCTGTATATCGCTGTTTCTCCGGCTCTTTTAAGCTACATGAAGAGCAGAGGAAGAGGATGAGGTTTAAAGGCAGAATCAAGGCGCGAGAGGCACGAGGCGTGAGGCAGCGTGAGAGCAGATTCGGCGTGAATAAAGGATGAGGAGGATTCAGCTCTTAAACCACTCAGGGTCGCTCTGCTCTGAGCGGTGGAACGGTAAACAGGCCTAACAGCAGCTCTGAGACATGTGTGTGTGTGTTTTACTCTGCTCAGTGATCTTACACAATAAATACATTTATAAGACATCTATTAGCTGGTACTTCATATTTAATGAATCATGAACTAACCAGGTATTCTGAATTATTCACCATTAATTAAAACAGTATATTAACCTTAATTTCTAAAAGGTGTGTTAACACGCTATAATGCATATAAATGCTCATATGTCAGTAATATGTATATATAGCTCTGAAAAAAAATAAGTTGAGATGAGTTTCTTTGATTTTATCAAATTGAAAACCTCTGGAATACAATTAAGAGGAAGATGGATGATCACAAGCCATCAAACCAAGCTGAACAGCTTGAATTATTGCACCAGAAGTGAATAAAGTTATCCAAAAGCAGTGTGTAAGACTGGTGGAGGAGAACATGCCAAGATGCATGAAAACTGAGAGTAAAAACCAGGGTTATGAAAGCTCTGGATCTTTTTTTGTTATTTCAGCCATTTCTCATTTTCTGCAAATAAATAATCTAAATGACAATGTTTTTGTTTGGAATTTGGAAGAAATGCTGTTCGTAGTTTATAGAATAAAACAACAATGTGCATTTTACTCAAACATATTCCTATAAATAGCAAAATCAGAGAAACTGATTTAGAAACTGAAGTTTTTTTTTTTCCCGAGCTGTAAGTAAATGATGAATAAGTCTTAAATATTTTTTAACTGACTAATTATGATTTTTTATAATAGTTAATTTATAAAACACATCACGACATAAACCCTAAAACGCAACCCCATTCAAAAACATCAGTAGGTTAATTGTAATTATCAAATCATGAAAAGTTATTTTTTTTTTTGTAATATTCATATTGAATTAATATGTTGTTAATAGTTTATCGAACATGTATAAGCTATCATCTCTAACTAAGCAAAAATATATATGTTGATATGATTTGATTAACAGTCTATGAGAGCTCTATGAGAAATTAAGCTGCCCTCTTTAGGCTCTGCCCACTAATGAACTATAACTCACCTGTACCTGAGGCAGGTGTGTAAATGGTTAATGAGTTAAACAAGACCATACATTACAATGTCCAGAAAGGTACTAGTCCAGAGTATTACTACTTCAGCTTCCTGTGTAAGGAGCATCCTGATTGGCTGCAGTGAAAGCACTGAGTAGACAGGTGAGTAGGAGTTACCTGGTTGTGATGAGGATGAGATACTCTTTGCTCGAAATGTGGGTTTGGAACGTTCAGCAAATTTGGGGGAATCGCTCTCATCCAAATGCAATTTTCTCTCTCTCTCTCTCTCTCTCTCTCTCTCTCTCTCTCTCTCTCTCTCTCTCTCTCTCTCTCTCTCTCTCTCTCTCTCTCTCTCTCTCTCTCTCTCTCTCCCTCTCTCTCTCTCTCTCTCGGAGGATGTGCTGACTCTCAGCTTTCTGTAACGGGCTCATAATAATGGCCTATATTCTTTCTCCCTCTCACACACACACACACACACACACTTACACACACTGTAAAACACACTACACACAGCTGCATACACTAATACGCATTAACACACATCCCCGTCTCTCTCGCCCTCTTTCTCTTTCTCATTTGCCCTGCCTCATTTTTCTCTTTCTATTTCATATGCACACTCACACACACACACACACACACGCACACTCTCTCACACTTTGTCACAGTTACAGCTGTGCAGAGCTCAGTCAGTTCCCAGGCCCTGCGTCCGAGTATTTTTAGAACAACATGAGAAAGAGAAAATATGTGGACGCGCACACACACACACACACAGACACACACACACAGAGCCATATGGGACAGGGGTGTAAGTGAGTGTGTGTGTGTGTGTAGTAACACAGCTCTCACAAGCCTGAAAAAGCTTTTTGTAGTCCGCAGTCCCTCCGGCCGGACGTGTGCGCTGCCGAGCAGTGTGATGGAGGTGAAGTGTGTATGCATGTGTGTGTATGTGTGTGTGTCCTTCACAGAGGTACAGTGTTAAAATGCTGTTAACAATAAACTGTTAAAGCTGATGTATGTGCATGTATATGTGTGTGTGTGTGTGTGTGTGTGTGTGTATGTGTGTGTTTGGAGGTTGAATTATATAATATATAATATAATAACTATAATAATAATAATATAATAAATCTCCCTGTAGAATACAGACTTTACAGATCCAACCCAAACATGGCCTAGCTAGGTGTCTTATACTAGTAGTAATGTGTTAATAAAAGTATTGTGGTGTCCCAAAACCAGCCCAGCTATAACAACCTCATAATGCATAATGCAGTGGACCAGTCTAGACTGAAAATGGCCCAGTTGATGTGCTTTTTGTTTGGATATTGCAGTTGTAAGGATACTGTGGCCCAAAAACTGCCTAACTATAATAATACACACTGCAAAAAGCAGACCATTTGGTTCCAAATGCAGCCCAGTTAAGGCCTTTATTTGTTAGTTATAGTAATAGTAACGGAACTTTGGCCCAAAAACAGCCAAACTATAGTTATACACATTGAAAGTAGACCATATATATATATATATATATATATATATATATATATATATATATATATATATATATATATATATATATATATCAGCTAATAGATGCCTTGTACCTTTTGGAGTGATGTGGAGAGAGAGTGCCAACTACCCACCCAGAGAGAGCAAAGCCAATTATGCACACTCGTGGCTCAAGCAGCTGATGGCATGCTGCATGACCAGGATTCGAACCAGCAATCTCCTAAACATAGTGGCAGCGCAGTAGTCCACAGAGAGCAGCGGATCATTCTGGACCAAATGCGGCTCAGTAAAGGCCTTTTTTTTAGTTTGTTATAGTAATAGTAATAGTAATTGTACTGTGGCCCAAAACCAGCCTAGCTATAACAGCTATGCTTCCTTACATTGCAGCTAGCAGATCATTCTGACCCAACTATGGCAAAGTGCCAGCAGTTACAGCACTTATTGGTTAGTTGTAGAAATGGCAAAATAACTGTGGCCCAAAAACAGCCCAACTATAGTAGTACTCACTGATATAAACAGACCATTCTGGCCCAAATATGGCCCAGTTAAGGCTTTCGTAAGGTTAGATATGGTAATAGTAACAGTACTGTGGCCCAAAACCAGCCCAGCTATAACAGCCTCACACTGCAGCTAGCATGTCATTCTGACCCAACTATGGATTAGTGCCAAGTTACAGCACTTATAAGCCAGTTATAACAATGGTAAAAGAACTGTGGTCTAAAAACAGACCAACTATAGTGGTACTTACTGATATAAACAGACCATTTTGGCCCAACTATTGCCCAGTTAGGGTTTTTATTGGTTAGTTATGGTAATAGGAACAGTACTGTGGCCCAAACCAGCCCAGCTATAACAGCATCACACTGCAGAAAGCAGATCATTCTTTCCCAACTATGGCTTATTGCCAAAATACAGCACTTATAAGCCAGTTATAACAATGATAAAAGAACTGTGGCCTAAAAACAGACCAACTATAGTGGTACTCACTGATATAAACAGACCATTTTGGCCCAACTATTGCCCAGTTAGGGTTTTTATTGGTAAGTTGTGGTAATAATAACTTTACTGTGGCCCAAAACCACCCTAGTTATATGAGCCTTGCATTGGAGCTAGCAGATCATTCTGACCCAACTATGGCACAGTGCCAAGTTACAGCACTCATTAGCCAGTTATACCAATGGTAAAATAACCCAACTATAGTAGTACTTACTGATTTGAACAGACCATTCTGGCCAAAATATGGCCCAGTTAAGGGTTTTATTTGTTAGTTATGGTGATAGTAACAGTAATGTGTCCCAAAACCAGCCGAATTATAGTAATACTCACTGCTATGAGTATACTATTCTCGCCCAAATACGGCCCAGTTAAGGTCTTTACTGGTTAGTCATGGTAATAGCAACGGTACTGTGGTCCAAAACCAGCCTAGATATATTGGCCTTGCATTGGAGCTAGCAGATCATTCTGACCCAACTATAGCACAGTGCCAAGTTACCGCACATATTGGTTAATTGTAGTAATGAAAAAAAAAGAACAGTGGCCCAAAAACAGTATAAGTAACAATACTGTGGCCTAAAATCAGCTGAGCTACAGCAGCACTATTGGGGTCAGTGGTGGTGTTTGGTTTAAAGGCTCCTGAGGGCGGGTTTAGCTGAATGCAGAACTGCAGGCCCGCAGGGTAAGAGAGACCGGGTCGGCTGAAGGCATCAGAAACAGCATGAATAATGACCACACTGCCGTCCGTCCCACATAAAGCTTTCATGAGGATGTCACCAAGACACTGTAACTGACTCTCAACCAGAGAGAGAGAGAGAGAGAGAGTAAAGGAAACTAAAAAATAGAGACATGAAAGTGAGAGAGGGCATAGAACAAGAATAAGAGAAAGGGTTAGATAAAAAAGAGAAAGAAACAAACATGGATAGAGAAACGAGGAAACTGAAAAAGACAGAAAGAAAGCAAGAAACAAAGAAAAAGAGAAAGGGGAATTAAGAGGAAATGGAGGAAACTAGAAAAAAAGAGAGTGGAAATGAAAAATTTGGGGAACAAAGAGGGAGAGAGAAAGAAAAAACAAAACAAGAGAATGAGAGAGATGCAAGATAAAAAGAACAGAAAAAAGGAAAAGAAATGACAGGGAGAGAAGGCACAGAATAAAGAGAAAAGAGAGAGAGAGAGAGAATGAGAGAGAGAGCAAAGGAAACTGAAAAAGAGAGACATAAAAGTGAGAGAGGGCATTGAACAAGAATAAGAGAAAGGGTTGGCTGAAAGAGAGAAGAAAAAGCAAACAAACAGATGGATAGAGAAATAAGGGGACTGAAAGAGATAAGAAACAGAAAGGAAGAAAGCTATAAACAAAGAAAGAGAGAGCAGACTGAGAGGAAATGAAGTGAAATCAAAAAAGATGAGAAAAATTATTACGAAAAGAGAGTGAAAATATAGAGAAAGAAGAGAGAGAAATGAAACAAGAGGAGGAATTTAAGATTGAGAAAAAGAAGCTGGAGAAAGAAAGATGTAAAGATAGAAAGAACCAAAACAGGAGAGAGAGAGCGAGTGAGAGAGAGAGAGAGAGAGAGAGAGAGAGAGAGAGCAAAGGAAACTGAAAAAGACAGACATGAAAGTGAGAGAGGGCATAGAACAAGAATAAGAGAAAGGGGTTGGATGAAAGAGAAGAAAAAAAACAGATGGATAGAGAAGAGACTGAAAGAGATAAGAAACAGAAAGAAAGAAAGCTATAAACAAAGAAAGAGAGAGCGCACTGAGAGGAAATGGAGGGAAATCAAAAAAAGATAAGAAAAATCTATAAAGAAAAGAGAGTGCAAATATAGAGAAAGAAGAGAGAGAGAGAGAGAGCAAAACAAGAGAATGAGAGGGGTGCGAGATAAAAGGAACAGAAAAAAAAGAGGTGAAAGGGAGAGAGGGCACAGAATAAAGAGAAGAGAGAGAGAGATAGGTGAGGATGTGAGGAGAGGGAGAGGTAAAGAGAGAGAGGTAGAGGGAGGTGAGGAGAGTGAATAGAATAAAGAAGAGGGTTGAAGTGGGTCTGAGCTCACAGATCTACTCTACAAGGTCAACAGCGGAGAGTGTGTGTGTGTGTGTGAGAGAGAGAGAGAGAGAGAGAGAGAGAGAGAGAGAGAGTATAGTGAGGTATAGGTGATAATAGAGAAAGCACTGCATCATAATGCTCCCCACTCCAGCACAGACACACACACTCATATTCATATTTAATGGTTTCTGGTCGTGTCGTATTTAAAGTGAATGCAGTCTGAGGTAATTACTGCTGTGGACTCTGGTAATAAAGTAGCTAGCAATGCTAAACCAACATTCCAACAGCCTACTTAAAGTGTTTAAATGTATTTAGAGCATATCTATCCAGCTTTCACACACAACACATAAAATAGTAACAAAGAGTGCTGCTCTGCCCAACACTTCACATCTACTTCACATCTTACAGGACTTAAAGTATAAGATATGCACACTATACAGCTCTGGAAAAAGAGACTGCTTCAGGTTCTGAATCAGTTTCTCTGATTTTGCTATTTATAGGTTTATGTTTGAGTAAAATGAACATTGTTGTTTTATTCTACGGACAACATTTCTCTCTAATTACAAATTAAAATATTTTAATTTAGAGCATTTATTTGCAGAAAATGAGAAATGGCTGAAATAACAAAAAAGATGCAGAGCTTTCAGACCTCAAATAATGCAAAGAAAACAAGTTCATATTCATAAAGTTTAAGAGTTCTGAAATCAGGATTTTGTCAAATAATCCTGTTCTCCATGTTCTCCTCCACCAGTCTTACACACTGCTTTTGGATAACTTTACCCCACTCATGGTGCAAAAAAATCAAGCAGTTCAGCTTGGTTTGATGGCTTGTGATCATCCATCTTCTTCTTGATTATATTCCAGAGGTTTTCAATTTGTTAAAATCAAACAAAACTCATCATTTTTAAGTGGCCTCTTATTTTTTCCAGAGCTGTATATGCAAAAAGTATTGGGATTCTTTCTTATTCATTCGATTTGTTTCCTATGAAATTAAGAGTATTAAAATAGTTTTGTTGGAGTAACTGCTTCTGCTGTCTAGAGACAAGACTTTCTCTTAGATTCTGGACTCACATTGCTGTCAGGATTTGATTGCACTCAGCTAAATTAGTGAGGTCAGGATGCTGGAAGATTGACCACCACCTCACCTCATCCCCAATGCCCTAACTGTATGAAGTATTGGATCCATTATTTTTCCAGAGAACACAGTTTACTGTTCCACAGCTTAATACTGGGGACTAAAACATTAGTTGAATAAGCATTATTTAGAAGAGATGTCCTCCAACAACAGTGTTTTTTGTGTGTATTTACTGTTAAAGGCAGGTATCAGAAGAGGCCCAGAGCTGAGCAGGTTTAAGTTCTGGGTTTGAGCTGGGCTGATCTGGGTTCAGTGTGTGTGAGGGAGAGTGTTGCCGTTTTTAAACCCGGCCCGGCCGCAGCGGCGGAGTTTACCGGTCTGTAAACGGATCCGTGCTGGAAGTATCCGCTCAGTTTCATCTTTCCGGTCCAGGTCAGGTGACGCTCCCGAACCGTCCGTTTCTCGTTCTCCTGTCTTTCCGCCGCTGGACAAGTGCTGAGTCATCAAATGCCAGCAGCTTCCTTCTGTGTGTGTGTGTGTCTCTGTGTGTGAGTGTGTGTGTGTGTGTGTGTGTGTGTGTGTGTGTGTGTGTGTGTGTGTGTGTGTGTGTGTCTGTGTGTGTGTGTGTGTGTGTGTGTGTGTGTGTGTGTGTGTGTGTATCAGTCCAGTGTGAAAAGTGACGCTGGTGAAACACGAGTGTAAGGTATTCTAGCCTGTATGATGTCACAGCAGGAAATGAGGTCATGACCTCATTAGTGAGGTTGAACCTCGTTAGGGGAGGGCCAGACTCAGTGCTAACGAGGCTAACAAGCAGCCGGCTTTACCTGAGACAAAGATACACTGTTCCACAGGCAGCTAGCTGTGCATTCACATACACACACACACACACACACACACACACACACCTCTCCTGAGGGCAGAGCAGTGAAGACTGCACCTGAGGCCTGCTTACCTTAATACAACAAACACAAACATTTAGCCCATTAATATCTATTGCAGAATAGGATAGAATAGAAATGCAGTAGAATACATTAGAATAAAAAATATTTATATTGTAGAATTGAATTATATATTATATATATATATATATTATATTGAAATATAATACAAAGTAATAGAATAGAATACAAAAGAAAAGAAACAAAAAACCTTTGTGGAGTATAGTGGAATAAAGTAGAATAGCACAGAATAGAATAGAGCAGAATAAAAAAAACTTTATAGAGTACAGAAGAGTAGATTAGAATATAATAGAATAAAATATATAAAACAGAACTTAATAGAATGTAATAAAAAAAATAAAGAAGCACTTAATGAAATTAATATAACAGTAAAATATAATGCAATATAATAAACCACTTTATCAGAAACACGTACTGTACAGGTGCGCTGTAGGTCACCTGAGACTGGAACATTTTAAACTGTGATGGACAGATTCTGTCTCTCTCTCCTCTGTCCTCTCTCTCTTTCCCCTGTACTCTCTCTCTCTCATTCTCTCTGATCAGGTTACAACTTATAATCAATTCAAATCAGCCAAGAAGGACACACACACACACACACACACATATACAAACACTGGGCTGTTTGTGTTGGGCTGAGTGACATGGGTGTGGGTGAGGGTCCTGTGTGAAAATTTCCAACTCTATCATACACTCCTACCACCTCACCTACCGCACACCTGGAAGTGTGTGTGTTTTTGTGTGTGTGTGTTTGTGTGTCTGAGACAGAGTAAATGAGGTCCAGCTGTTTAATATATGCACTGTTTGTTCTTGCTCTGCTCTGTTTTACTTGGTAGCTAATCACCACCCCCCCTCCCCAACTTTCCAACACACACTCACACACACACACACTCTCTGACACATACACACACACACACATACTCTCACACACAAATATAAACACACTCGTCGTCTCTGTGATGAAGTAATGAAGTCATAGATGAATAATATTGATAAAGGCGTATGAGAAACTTTATGTGTGTGTGTGTGTGTGTGTGTGTGTGTCTGTGTGTGTGCACACTTACAAATATTGATTCTGGAGCAGTCCGTCTGCACCCTCGACCAAAGTTCATCTCCATTCACCAGAGAGAGAGAGAGAGAGAGAGAGAGAGAGAGAGAGAGAGAGAGAGAGAGAGAGAGAGGTGTAGTTGTTGTGAATAATGAGTGTGACCTGCTGCACTGCTGCTGAATGCTAAGGGGAAACATGCAGGAGTGACACACACACACACACACACACACACACATACACAGCACTCGCTGCGTAATTAAAGCTGTGTTTGATGAATAGCTCTAACTGTCTGCTTTTTCTCTCTCTCTCTCTCTCTCTCTCTCTCTCTCGCCTTCATGATCACTCAATCACTGGTCAGCCTGCATGTCTCAATAAGACTCCAACCTCCGAACACGCACACACACACACACACACTCTTATGTGCTTCTTAGGTTCAAATTTTCCTCTAGACCAGAATTCCCACTACAGTTATTTTTCTCCCCAGTTCAATAACTCCCAGTCCCCTCCCCCTCACTATCTAGAACTGGAAGCACTGGAAGGATGAAGGTTAGCACGGTCTTCCCCTGAGGTAAAGCTCAATCATATCTTCTCAAACTGCTACTGCTAACACACCACCACTGGATTTTGAGTTCAACACACTCAGAGAAGAACACTAACTGCCCATGTTCAGCCTGTATTCAGAAATATTTGAAGAAAAAAAAAAAGATGCAGAGCTTTCAGACCTCAAATAATGCGAAGAAAACAAGTTCATATTCATAAAGTTTTAAGAATTCAGAAATCAATATTTGGTGAAATAACCCTGTTTTTGATCACAGTTTTCATGCATCTTGGCATGTTCTCCTCCACCAGTCTTACACACTGCTTTTGGAAAAAAGTAAGTCACTCCTGGTGCTAAAATTCAAGTAGTTCAGCTTGGTTTGATGGCTTGTGATCATCCATCTTCCTCTTGATTATATTCCAGAGGTTTTTAATTTGGTAAAATCAAAGAAACTTATCATTTTAAAGTGGTCTCTTATTTTCTTTTTTTTCCAAAGTTGTATTTCTCTCACCTCTCTCATTCTCTCTTTTTCTCTCTTTCCTTTTTTTTTACATATTTTTCTCTCCCTCTTCTTTTTTTCACATTACTCATTCCACTTCTTTCTCTATATTGCCACTCTATCTTTTCTTTTTTTTCTTTTCTTTTTTGATTTCCTTCCATTTCTTCTTATTATCCTCTCTCTTTCTTTGTTTCTTGCTTTCTTTCTCTTAGTTTCTAGACAAACAGACAGACAGACAGATAGATAGATAGATAGATCTTGGTGGTGGAGGTGGAATTGCAGCTCTGTCTTGACGGTCATTGCTGTACATTGCTGATGTTTAGCATGCACAATATAAACATTCACACACACAGCAAAGTGTTTAGTGTATATTTGTGTGTGTGTGTGTGTGTGTGTATGCTCAGTCTGTAATGGGTGTCACGGTCACTCTCTCACTCTGATTTATCCACGGGTGCTAATAGGCTGGAGTGCGTTATTGAATGGGAGAGAATTGCTTTCACCTCGTTACTGTTCTCTCTCTCTCTCTAACACACTCGCTCGCTCGCCCGCTCACTCGCTCATATAGACAGATAATTATCCTCCACTCTTCCTCCGACACCCGAACCGGGGCATCCGCAGAGTGAGGGGTGATGGAGAGAGCGAGAGAGAGAGAGAGAGAGAGAGAGAGAGAAAGAGAGGTGTATTATGGGTCTGATTAGAGCTGAGTATTCTCCTGCACTTCTACGTATCTGATTATCAGATTATCAAAACTGTTATAATATTAAACTCTCCAGCATTAATAACTCAATGACTGATGATGATCAGTACAGCAGCAGATGTTTCCAAAATCAAACACATTTTTACTGTCATAGATTGTCAATTTAGAGCAAAAGCCTTTTGCCAGAGATGCTTGTTGCTGATGGCTGTTAACACTGGCAATTCTAAGCCAGAGGCCGCTGGTCACCATCATTACCCCCACTGCACTGTCCACTGTGTGTGGTAATGCTGTCTATGGTGTATTGTTGGTATTGTCAGTATTTAACCTCAACCACAAGATAACACATCACGACGAATACAGGATATAATGTATATACTGCTATACTTTTGGCATTTTTGTATTATTTCGTATTCATACTGTAGTGCACACAAGGCCTGTGTGTGTGTGTGTGTGTGTGTGTGTTGATGTGTCTGTGTGTGTGTTGGCTTTCCTGATGCAGCTCTCAGCAGCAGTGTGAATTAGACTGCTCTGTCTTTGTCTTTCACACACACACACACACACACACAGTCTCCGGGTAAACACACTCATCAGTTACTCTCCCAGATTGCTGATTGATCTGCTGTCAGTTGTTGCTGAGGTTAGTGTCTCTGTTAGCAACCGCCTCTGTCCCCCCAGCAACCAGACCGACCCTGTCACACTGCACTGACCGCCTGTTTGTGTGTGTGTGTGTGTGTGTGTGTTTATTAGCCATGCTAAACTGCATCAGTTTAATGAACAATAATATCAGAAACAGATCAACATCAATAGATAACAGTTTAACAGTGGTCAGTACTGATCAGTTTTAGATCTGATCAGACCTGATGTGTTTATTGATCAGTATTAGACAGGTGATCTGATCTGTTCTGATGTTATAACTGATCAATGTCAGGCAGGGAACGAAGTCCAATATGATATGATGTATTTATTGATCTTAATCAGACAAGTAAATAGATCTGATCTTTTCGGAGCTGCTATATTAATTGATCAGTATTAGACAGACTATTAGATCTGATGTAATTGATTTGTATCAGACAGGTAGCCTAATCTGATCTGGTCTGATTTCAGATAATATGATTATTGTTCGGTATCAGATGGGTAATTGGGGCTGAACTGATCTGGTCGTACTGTAGCTGATGTGTTTATTGACCTGAATTAGACAGGTATTAGATATGTTCTGATCTGTGCTGAGGGGTTATTGATCATTATAAAGCAAGTAATTAGATGAGATCTAATCTGAGCTGAATCAGACAGGTGATTATAGTATCTGATGTGATGTATTGATTGATCTGTATCAGATGGGGGTTTAGATGTTGTGATCTGGGTTGATTTAATTATTGATCTGCAGGAGAGTGGAGAGTTAAGGTGAGGCTGCAGGAGAGTAAACTCCGCCCCCTGAAGACTGTTTACACTTGAGATCAGCAGCAGTGTATCAACAGCATCCAGCCGAGCCTGACCCCATATCTCCAGTGTATGAGTATATACTACTGAGAGTGTGTGTGTCAGTGTGTGTGAGTGTGTGTGTGTGTGTGTGTGTGTGTACCATGACTGATGGAACACTTCTGTCCACTCTACTGCCCCCTGTCCAGCTCATGATGAACGAGATGATGGCCGCAATGCATCCAGTCACCCTGCCCGCTGCTCACTGATGCCTGACAGTGTGTGTGTGTGTGTGTGCGTGAGTGTGTGTGTGTGTGTGTGTATATCTGTGTGAACAAGATAAATTTGAAAGTCTCCCAAACCGTATTTAATCTACACTGTCCAGGAGTTTATCCACATTAATGTACCACAGCCAAGCTCCTCATGAACACACTTTGGCCCCGCCCACAGTGGCCACTTTATCACAAACACCTCTGCCTGCCTTGTGCTTCCACTCATTGAGCACTTTATTAGAAACACTCCTGCCTTCCTTGAGTTTGGACTCACCGGTGGCCACTTTATTAGAAACGTCACTACCACATCGTACTTCCCATCACAGCAGGCACTTTATTAGAAACATCGGTAACACTTTCTACGAATGTCATCTCTATAAGACTCTATAAACATACTCATAACACATCATAATGCATTCATTAGGCATTATAAACATGGAAAATGTATTATTAATTACAGCCATGTTTATTATGCGTCATGAATTGTGATTATTATGCATTAATAGCTGTGTTATAACATGTTGTACATCAATACCAAGAAACTCAGTCCCTGTTTGCAGACTGTATTATGACTTATAAACACACCCTCAATAATCGTATAAATATATTTTCAACCACTCAAATTATTCTTGTCTTGAATATAATATTAGTTATAGTCAATTATAATGTATTATAACATACAGGTCTTTGTGCACTTTAAGTAAAGTGCCAGACTTTCATTTTGGGACTACATTATTAACGATAGATATACTATTTTAACATATATATATATGTATATATATATATATATATACATATATATATATATATATATATATATATATACATACATATATATATGTATGTATATATATATATATATATATATATATATACATACATATATATATATGTATATATATATATATATATACATATATATATATATATATATATATATATATATATGTATATATATATATATATTATAAGCACAGCTTATAATGTATTATGATCACAAGTCATAATGCTTAATAAACATGGCTATAATGGGTTATGCATTTTTATAAATATTTATAACCATGTTTATAATGCCTTATGAATGCATTATAATATGTTATGAATGTGGTTATAGAGTTTAATAGAGATGACATTCGTAGAAAGTGTTACCGAAACGTCTTTGTCCTTCCACTCATTGGTCATCATATGGTAACACACATGTTCACTTTGCGCTTACACTTTCTGGCCACTTTATTGGAAACGCCAAAATCCGTGGTGTTTGAGGCTGTAGGTACCTGCCGGATCTTGGCGCAGTGCTGCTGAAGGTAATTGGAGATAGCAGCTTATCGTGCGCTAAAGGACGTAGCGTCTTTTTTAATAACATATTAGCCACATAATCGCTCCTGCATTGTCACGCCACATTTGAGCGATTGGCCGAGACGGAGCGGTTGGTTGAATGCGGAGCCAGACGTCAGCGAGGAGGAACATTAGCTGTGACAGGGGGAAGCGTTGCGCCACTCTCCTCCGTCTCTCCAGAGTCGCTTTCTTTCCCGCTACGCAACGTATTTGATATGCAAATAGAGCCACGGTGACAAGTTAAGTGGTTGATCCGCTCGCCGCCGAGCCCGACGATATTTTCTCCTCTGATATGAAAAAAAGTGTGAAGTCATTGTCGTCGGAAAGATAAAAAAAAGAAACGTCTCGATGGAATTATCAATACTTACGATTAGCGTCAAACAAAAAGCGCAAATCTGATCTTCAAAGCGTCTCGTTTATCCGCTCACACAGCAAATTAGCCTTCCGAGATGGAGCTGGAGGGGGGTTTGTTTAGTTAAACGCACACACACACACACATACACACACACACACACCAGCAAATCTGGGCTCACATGCAGATTAGCCCTCCGCTAATATTAGCCTCCGCTAACGGAAGTTGGTGTAATCCGGCTGAGCTGAAGGAAGCAGTTGGCCCCAAGTCTGAATGAGCTCAGCAGGGGCCCGGGACAGAGGTCAGGTCACATCCCTTCCCCTTAGCTCTTTGGTCTCTTGGACTGTGTTTCATGTGGTTTCGGAGGCCATCCTAGAACCAATTTGGCCCAAATCATTTTATTATAACTTCATAATTTTAGGTGAGGGAAAACATTATCGCTGTCCAATAAAAAAAAAAAAGAAAAAGAAAACTATCTAAAAAAAACTATCAAAAATCTATATTTTTCTATATTACTACATAATTTTAACACAGAAACTCCTGTGTTAAAACCTTACACTATTGCAAAATTTCTTGATGAACAGACCAATAGAAATACGTCAAAATTACATAAGATAAACTCTTTTTACATTGACTTCCATTGAAAGTTTAGAAGTTTTTTCTATCTCCTGTAAAGTTGCTGTTTTGTAGATTCAAAAGGGATGATATGTAATCCCTCTTAGTAGTATACTGTTCATTAACTAATTGCAGGTGAATACAGAGAGAGAGAGTTCATATGGTGTGGATATGTGATATCTGTGTTGTATGTAAGACAGGTGAGATGAGTTGTGATGGACGTTAGACTGATGCACGTACTACTGGTTGTACAGCAGCCTCATGGTCTGTGGGAAGAAACTGTTTCAGAGCTGGCTGGTTCTGGTGTTTATGCCTCTGTGTCTCCTACCACTGGAACAAGCAGTGTCTTGGATGGCTGAACATTCTCAGGTACCAGCTGGTGTATAAGTCCAGTAGGCTTGGGAATTGAACCCTAGTGATGTACTGGGCAGTCCTGAGGGGATTCAAACCAAACCAAATATTTAATATTTAATGCAGGGTCATGGTTAATTGAATATCTCTGGTTGCTATGCAAATCGTTTCTCAGATGTTGCTACGTGGTCCTATGGTATTGAGATGGTTGCTAGGGTCTTGACATATTGTTGCTAATGTGTGTTTTGGGACACACACACCCACACATACACACACCCAAACACATTCTCGAGGAAAAACAGACGCAGACAGACTCGCAAGTCAGAACGTGTCGGGGTTACCCCGGGGTCACGCTGTCGCTTTAAAACCAGCACGACTCGAACTGTTGGCAGAGATTCAGAACAATCATCACACTCCATTCACACACACACACACACACACACTCACCACTTCACAGCAGGTTGACGGTGAGGAATGTGGGAGATGGTGAGGAAATGTTTAGTTGTTTTCTTTTGTTGACTTTCTGCTGCTCCCCACCCTCACTCTACACCTCACTCTCCCATCGAGAGAGAGAGAGAGAGAGAGAGAGAGAGAGGAAAGAGAGAAGTTAGAGGAGGAGTAACTGGAAAAGGAAACAGAGAAGGAGAAGAGGAAACAAATAGGTGAAGAGAAGATAAAGCAGAGGAACCGATTGAGGAGACTAATGGCTAATAGCTGCATAAAAGAAAAGAGGAGATGTGTAGGAGGAGAAGATGAGATATAGATGGAGGAAAGAAGGAAGAAAAGGAACAGGATGTGTAGGAGGAAGCTGAAGATGGATAGAATAGATAGAGGAAAGGAGTAGGAAGACTTGAAGGAAGAAGAGGACAAGTAAGGATAAGTGCTGAGAAGGGGGAAGTGAAACGGAGAGAAAAAAGATGAGGAGAGGGGGATGACAGAAGCAATATTATATGTAGGAGGAAGAGGATGTGATGAGAAATGTATGGTGGAGATAAGGCGGATGAGAAGAAGTGAAGGAGAACAGATGAAGAGGAGGAATAAGGAGCAGGGATTAGGGAGGAACAAAGTAGATAAAGGGGAAAAGGAAAAAGAGGAAGGGGAAGTGGAGGAAAAGATAAGGCCGAAAGGGGGAAAGATGAAGACAAAAAGGACGGTTGTTGCTGTGTAATTGATGGTGTCTGATCTGTAGTTCCTCTCTCATTCCTTTTTCACAACTCTATCCCTCACTCACTCATGTCACTATCCTTTACTCTCTCTCTCATACATTCATCCCGCACTCTCTCACTCCTCCATCCCTCACTCTCTCACTACTCCATCCCTCACTCTCCCTTTCATCCCTCACTCTCTCACTCCTCCATCCCTCACTCTCTCTTTCACCCCTCCATCCCTCACTCTCTCACTCCTCCATCCCTCACTCTCTCTTTCACCCCTCCATCCCTCACTCTCTCACTCCTCCATCCCTCACTCTCCCTTTCATACCTCACTCTCTCACTCCTCCATATCTCACTCTCTCTTTCACCCCTCAATCCCTCACTCTCTCACTCCTCCATCCCTCAATCTCTCACACCACTCTATCCCTCACTCTTTTACTACTCTACATCTTCATTCTCTCACTCATCCATCCATCACTCTCTCTCACCCCTCCATCCCTCAGCCTCTTACTTCTCTATTCCTCAGTCTCTCACTCCTCTCCATCCCTCACTCTTTCACTTCTCTCTCTCCCCTCTATCCATCACTTTTCATTCCTCAATATCTCCTCTATTCCTTACTCTCTCTCACCCCTTTATCCCTCACTGTCTCACTCCTCCTTCACTCTCTCACCCCTCCATCTTTCACTCTCTCACTCCTCTATCCCTCACTCTCTCTCACCCCTCCATCCCTCACTGTTTCACTCATCTATCCTACACTCTTTCTTACACCTCCGTTCTTTACTCTTTCACTCCTCCATTCCTCAGTCTCTCTCTCACATTTTAATCCCACCCTACTGTATCCCATTCCCCTCTATCCATCACTTTTTCATCCTTCACTCTCTCTCACACCCCTCCATCACTTACTCTCTCCCAGACCTCCATCCCTCACTCTTTCACTCCTCTATCCTTCACTCTCTTACCCCTCCATCCCTCACACTTTCACTATTTTATCCATCACTCTCTCTCACCCCTGCATCCTTTACTCTCTCACTCCTCCGTTCCTGAGTCTCTCTCTAACACTTTTAATCCCACCCTGCTGTATCCCTCTCCCCTCTATCCATCACTTTTTCATCCCTCAATCTCTCTCATCTCTCTGTCACACCTCATCCCTCGCTCTCTCACTCATCTATCCTTCACTCTCTCGTACATCTATCCCTTACTCTTTCACCCCTCCGTCCATCTCTTTCTTCCCGCTCCATCTCTCTCTCTCACTCTCTCTTTCTCTCCTGCTGCTCTGTAAACTCTGATCATGCTTTTCTGTGCTGCCAGGAACGTGAGACCGTCCACTGAGATAGAGCCTCATAACCCCCCCTCCTCTCTCTCTCTTTCTCTCTCTCTCTCTCTCTCTCTCTCTCTCTCTCTCTCTCTGGTCGAGCAAGGTGTGGATGGTGAGGGGTTTGTACAGTTCCAGCCCGAGCTGCTCGCTCCATGTGGTGTGACCAATAGTGCTTTAGCACTGTAACTCAGAGTGGGCTACCATCCCAGTACAATCTCACACACACACACACTCTCACGCACACACACACTCTGACACACACACACACACACACACACTCACTCACTCACTCTCACACACACACAGAGTTCAGAGCGAGACCGGACACACCGACCTGCCGCCATCTGAACAGAGCAAGTCTCGCTGTACAGACTGGATAGTAGCGCCCACATGGGACAGGGGGTAGCATGCTAGCTAAAGAGTCACATTGGATCACAGTTACATAATATGCACACACACACA